>NW_020172178.1:6628877-6631591 GCF_003031525.2 Neophocaena asiaeorientalis asiaeorientalis
TGGTGTAGGACAGCCGCTTGCGCAGCTCGCCCTTCTGCTCCTGCAGCGCGCTGCAACGACACGCGGCGGCGGGCCGGGCCGCGGCGCTGAGCTCGAGGCGCCGGTGGGTGCGCACGGGGTGCGCCCGGCCGCACCAACGCACGCGCACACGCACCACAGGCACGCACACCGCCCAGCCCCCGTCCCGGGGGTCAGGGTCTCTGACCCTGAGCCAGTCTGGCACTGGCGGGGGCAAGTACTTGGGGCGGCTTAAAGGACCCTGGTTTAAAGAGCACCCATCGGCACCCAGTCTCTCGGTCTGGAAGCCGACCTCCAGATGGCACCGCTTACAGGGTCCCCCACTTTTGCTCCTCCACAGCGCTGGCTGGGGACGCTGAGGCCCAGAGGCACTAGTGCCACACCCTAGACCAGGACTGTCTTCCCCAAATCGACTGTGTGGTCCCAGCAGGCTGTGTGACCTCTGGGCCAGGGAGAGGATGAGCCTGGATGCCCCACGTCCAGGTAGCATCCGCCACAGTGGCCAGCTAGCTGCACAGAGCATCAGACTCTCAGAAAACCACTGGCCTGCTCATGTCTCCCTTCCTCCAGGAAGCCTTCCAGGGCCAGGCTTGGCTCTTGAGGCACTATTTTCCCCACAGACTGAGGGCTCCTCTGGGACCCCGGGCCGCCGAGTTCCCATGCTCAGGAAACAGAAACGGGATGATTCACCCTCTGAGCCATATGCCATCAATTCACATCAGCTACCGTCGGGCACAAGGCAGGAGGGACAGGTGTGGTGGCCACACCCAGGGGACTGGCCGTGAACTCCACCAGGGCAGGGGCCACACCCTCCTATCCCAGAGAGCACCTAACCACGGGCTGACCTGAGGCACCTTTCCCCTGACTGGCTGAGCACGCAGAAGGGGCCAAGGGGGAAGCACTCACCTTTAATAGCCGGGAGGGCTGATTTCTGCAGGGAAGGGAGAGCGGCCCGGTGGGTGAGGGGCACCAGGGGAGTTCTGCTGGCTGTTAGCCACGAGTGAGGCTAAGGTTCAAGCTGCCGTTCAGTGCCCTGGGTGTGCGCTTTGCTTTGTCACCCCCTGCACTTTTCCCATCACCCCCTACATTACAGTCACAACGAAGCCCAGAATGGTGCAGCCTGAAGGTGAACTCCATGGTGTCACGGGGTGGGCGGGGTCCCTGCCATCACACAGACCTGGCTGCTGGTCCCCGCCACGCACCCCCCCAGTCCACCTGCGACTGTCCCCATCTTGCCCTGGGGACACAAACCCTGGCTTCAGAGAGGTGTCCGGGTCGGAGTAGGGGCCCAACTGGGCTAACTGTTTGCTGGAGGAAGCCCAACCCTCCTCAGGGGACCATTTGGAACGAAAACCCTTTGGATGGTAACTTCTGGTGGGTTTGCTGTGGGCAAGCAGGAGGCTTCCTCCAGAGCCCAGGGTAGAGTGAGCTTCAGTCTCGGGCCCTGTCTGTAAACCACACGTGTTACCATAGGCGCACACCCAGAGAGCCCCGATTAAGACTTCCTGGTTCCTGCCCAGGTCTACATTCTTAAAAATAAATAAAAATAGGGCTTCCCTGGTGGCGCAGTGGTTGAGGGTCCACCTGCCGATGCAGGGGACACGGGTTCGTGCCCCGGTCCGGGAAGATCCCACATGCCGTGGAGCGGCTGGGCCCGTGAGCCATGGCCGCTGAGCCTGCGTGTCCGGAGCCTGTGCTCCGCAACGGGAGAGGCCACAGCAGTGAGAGGCCACGTACCCCCCAAAATAAATAAATAAATAAATAAATAAATAAAAATAAAGAGTTGCCTACGTTTGGAGAACCTCAGAGAAGGGCGGGGTGGGTCCTCCCAAGAGTTGGTCCCCAAGGAAGATGCAGAGTGACAAGCAAGGAGGGAGACCAGTGGCAGAGTGCCTGCCCATGGCTGCCAAGCAGGCCCTGCCGCTTCCTCCAGGCAGCACGCCTGACTGATTCACTCCAAGCCCCCTGCAGCTACAGGTCCCAGACTGCCCCTGGCCCAGGCCTTTCTCCCCAGGGGGCTGGTGAGTTTCCTGGGGGCTCTCCCATGTCATCCAGGGCCCCCTGCACACACGGGGTCAGGCGTGGGAGTGGGGTGGTGGCCCCTGAAGTCAGTCATCCTGCAGGGGCTGTCAGTCACAGGGTACAGGCGGGGTCTGCACCCTCGGGAAGAGGTGAGAGCACCCGTGGGGCCACCTGAGCCCCCGCCCTCCCCCACCTTGGTCACTCGCCTGCAGCCACAGCTCGGACCCTGCCGTCAAGACTGTCCACCCCTGACGTGACCCAGCCGTATCCCCCTACGATGCATCCACCCGTCACCCTCCTTCCTTCCTTTCCTGCCCTGTCCCGCCATTCCCTGCGCCTCACAGCACAAATGAGACAAACGTGGTCCCCGCCCCGCGGAGCTTATAGTCTCGAGGGTAGACAGTGAACAAGGGAGCAGGTTCACCAACAAGGCACGTGTAGGAGGAAAATATGACAGGGCTGTGAGGTGGGCTCCGAGCAGAGCCGGGACCCACCAGACGGGCATCTGAGCCACGACCGCCCCTCGCGAGGCAGCCAGCTTCATCGAGCTGGCCCACCCCAGCCTCAGTTTACCCTTGGCCTCCGATGGCCTTCCAGACATACTGGGCGGCTCTGTCCCACCACCCTTCAAGTACTGCTCTCACCTCCTGAGCCCCTCACACCCACCCACCCAC
>NW_020172178.1:6631728-6635423 GCF_003031525.2 Neophocaena asiaeorientalis asiaeorientalis
GCCAACCCCGGTGCCTCACCACGCCTTCCCCACCTCTGCCACTCCAGCTCCGTCCCCGAGGCTGATCCTCAGGGCCCTGGTTTACCCCTCGCCCCCTCCCCGCACATCTCAGGCCTAAGGTCCTCTGTGCCCAGCCACACACGAACACCACCCCAGCCTCCATCTGCAGCCCCGACCTCTCTCTAGGGCTCTACTGCCCTCCACGTCTCCTCCCAGAAGGCCTACAGGCACCTCACAGCCAGTGCGTCCAGTGCTGACTCTTCTCTGCCCCCTGTGCTCCCCAGCCCCGGGAAGGTCACAGCTACCAGCGGTCCCCAGTCAGACCCTGAGAGGCCGCGGTGACCCCTCTCACTGCCTGTGGCCACCCTTCACAGTCCTTCACCAAGTCCTGGCCATCAACTACTCCAGAGCTTTGGACATGTCCCCTCCCCTGCCTGGTCCAGGGAGGGCCCTGGGCTGGGCACCCTGAGGTCTTCAGTCACCTGTTTGGTACCACCATCCTTTCCTGCCTTTCCCTCCCAGGGCATTTGCCCGAGCCCTGCCTGACCTCAGCCTCAGTCTCCACATCTGTAAAACGGGGATGTGTGCACCCACACGCTGGAGCACCCACCCTCAGGGAGCAGGGCTGTCACCGTGGTCCCTGCACTCCCCGGATCATCAGAACCGCCAAGAGACGATGCTGGGGGCAGGCACCATGGGGGGAATGCTCAGTGCCTCTGCCTCCCACCTGGTGTGGAGTTGGCTCAGGGGGCCCCTCAACAGATGCACGGGGAGGGCCTGGAAATCCCTCATGCCCCACCCTCTGGATCAGGGTCACCCTCCCGGCTGGGGGGCTCGGGAAGCCCTGCTCACACTGCTACCCGGGGGGGGGTCACCTCGCTTTGACCTGGGTCCTGGTGAATTGGTCAGTATCTGGCCTAACCCGGCAGGGTGTGTGCTGGTGGGTGCGTGCTTCATGGTTCCCTCCTTGCCCGTGGGAAGCCCCTGGAAGGCTTCCCCACCTCACAGGGGAGAAAGATGAGCTCCCTCGGCGCAGAGTGGGACCCCGCCTGCCTCCCACCAGGAGCCCCTCTGGCTGCTCAGCAGAGGCCTGAGCCCAAGGACCGAGCCCGGGGCTGGTCTGTGGGGACACCGGGGCCTCGCCTCCAAGACCAGATGGCCGGGAAGCAATGGCGAGGGTGTGCTGGCAGCCAACACCCTCCCCCTCTCTGGGCCTTGTCGGGGGAGTTGATGCAGATGTGGGATGGACGTCTGGGGACAGACGCAGAGACACCGAGGAGCCGGGGAGACAACAGGTGTGTTACCTGTCCCAGAGCGAGGGTGAGGACCTGGCCAGTCGGCCCTGCAGGACGCGGGGTTGCCCGAGGCACGAGGGCACCCAGGGGCTGCGCAGCCTGTGGGTGAAGAGGACAGAGCTGCTCAGAACGGGGACCGGGGGCCACGCCGGGCCCGCCGTGGGCACGCAGTCACAGAGAGATGGGGGATCGTCCCCCACCGGCAGGAGAGTTCCTTGTCATCAGCAGGGTGGCAGGGTAGGAGCGTAGGAGCTGGGGGGTAGGCACCTGCCAGCCCCGGCTGCCCGAGTGCATTGCTGGCACCGAGTCCCACCCCAGGCCTGCATCCCCTTCTCAGCCTCAGAGGGAAGTCATGGCGGGCAGGCTCCCCCAGCTCCAGGTTTCTGTCCGGCTACTGCTCCTTCCTTGCAGGACCCGTTGGTCAGAGAGCCTGGGAGGCAAGGAGGATGGAGGGCGTGTGACCCCCGACCTCTGCTGACGGACACCAGTGGGGTATTCTGGAGGTTGTGGGACCTACTGGATGTTAGGGGTCCAGGACAGGACCCACTTCACCCCTCCTGGCACCCCTTCTCACTCACCCTGCCTGTGGCCTGTCTGGGCTGGGCGGGCGGTGGGACAGAGGCGGGTGGATGACCCACCCCAGCCCCACGGTGCCACCCTGCTTGGGGGCAACGGGATGTACATCACAGCTTTAGGCTCAAGTCGGCTTGGTCGCCCCCTTCCCGTAGTCTCTCCAGGGAGGGCTCCCGGTGGCCTGGCTGGCCCCGGAGCCAGAGCAGAAATCTGACGGGAGGACGCTGCCCCGGACATCAGGCGTCCAGACAAGGCTTAGAGACACGGGCGAGTGCATGTGCTCAGAGAAGGGGCGGCACAATCCCATTTACAAAATAACTGCGCACAGACGCCACACAAGGTAACGGAAGGGAAGGACTGTTAATGTTGTCTTGGGTGGGTGGTGGGATTCTGGGCAATTAAAACATTTTCTTTTATACTTTTCTGGATTTGTCATATTTCCTACAGTGAGGATGAAAAATCCTCACTGGCGGTCCAGTGGTTAAGACTCCGTGATTCCACTGCAGGGGGCGCGGGTTTGATCCCCGGTCGGGGAACTAAGATCCCACATGCTGTGGGGTGCAGAAAAAAAAATTTACTGAGGATCAAATTTTGCCCCTCCCCCCAAAAAAGGTTAGGGGGGGGGGGGGGGGAGGGGTTGGGAAGCTCTCAGCCCTGGGCCGCGAGCTGCACGGCGATCACCACTTCTGTAAGCCCCCATCTGCTCCTCTGTGAAATGGGCTGCCCTTGGCCCTGGTCTCCTGGGCTGATCTGCAGGCTGGGCTGGGGGAGGGGTGGGGGGAGAGGCAGCAGCTTGATCTCCATTTGAACTGGACTTTGGAAGTCCAGGCCCAGGGTTCACTCTTGGCCAATGACCCCAATGCTGCTGAGTGAACGGAGAGGAGGGGCAGGACTGGCCCGTTCCCGTGGGAGTAGCCAGAGACCCAGTCTCCCCTTGGCGGCTCGGCTGAGTCCAGCAATCCCTGGGGGAGTCCCCGTCCCAGCCCTCGCCAGCCAGTCCCCACCCCAGAAGGCCCTTCCGCTGGGGACTCCTGGCAGGTGAGTTCTCAGAAGAGTAGAAGGGAGGCTGGGACCCTGGGAAACTGAGGCCCAGGGAAGGCGCGGGGCTTGCCTGGAAGCACAGAGAATGGGGGGCATGGCTGTGACTTGACCCAGACTCTGCCGCTGGTCACACACAAGGCATTTATCCCTGACAACCGCTCTTGTTCTGACGCAAATTCTCATTTCAGGCCTATGGCATGGGGAGCGCCTCTTCCTAGATATGAGAAAACTGGGGCCCAGAGAGGTTAAGCAAGATCACACAGCAAGTGTGGGATGCGGCTGAAATCCCCCAATGCCTGTGATGCTGTGCTGGGCACGGGGAGGAAGGACATGTGTGCTCTGGGGCCCGGGGGCCATCCTTCCCTCCTCCGCGGTGTGAACAAGGTTCCTGGGGGCAGAGGTGCTCCCTGGTGGGCTGTGGTGATGGGGCGGGTGGGGCTGAAGGAGTGTCCGCCCTCCGGCTCCCAGGTACCAGGAGCCGGTCCCCGCGGCACCCCCCGTAGCCCTGCCTGTCTCCACACGCACTCTCCGTGCTCAGGCTCCGGCCCCCGTCATGCTCCAGTGACACCAAATTGCTTGCCATTCTTCACATGCTGCAGGCAGCTTCTCATCTTGGTGACTTTGTCGCTGTGTCCCCTCTGCCAGGATGGCACTCACTCCTTCCCGCTCAGGTTAACTCCTCCCCACCCAGGGCTCACTGGTGGGACCCTGACACCCATCCCGCCCCAGCCTGCCCGCCAGGGAGCGTCACTGGGGTTGAGCCTCTGTCCCGGGGCCGGGTCTCCT
>NW_020172178.1:6635482-6648067 GCF_003031525.2 Neophocaena asiaeorientalis asiaeorientalis
GGGGACAAGGACCTGGGGACCTACCTGCCTGCCCTCCCCTGGGACCACCTCCCTCCTTCACCGACTCGTCCCGGTGCCCCGTGCTGTGTCCACGTGGAGCCAGAGACCAGCAACACGTGTTGCGTGAACGGCTGCAGAAACATCTCCGGGGCTGCAAGGTCCGGTGCTTTTTTATATCCCCGGGGCCTACTCTGGGGTTGGATAAATGGGGGCATAAGCCCCCCAAGTCCTCCTTGCTCCCCTGAGGTGCTGGTGAGAGCACCCGGCCCCTCCCCCACTGGCCTCTCCCCTTCCCGCAGGGGCCGACACCCTGGAACTCATGGCACAGGGACTCGTGCCAGCTCCCAGTGTCAAGGGCAATGCCCAGCAGAGGCAGACACCATGGAACCACCCGCAGAGCTACCACTGACGGGCCACCTTGGCCAAGGTGAGCCCAGCCCTGGGAGAAGGTCTTTGCCCCCAGAGCTGCTCAGACCCAGCTGGTCCTCTCGCAGCTGGGCCTCCAGTGGGCACCTTGGGACCACCGCATCAGACTCTTGGGATGCCCTGCGTGGGCCCGGGGGCGGGTCCCTGCAGAATAGCCTCTGTCCCTGTCCCATGCTGGCATCATCTCTGAGTCTCCCTGTAGAAGGTCTGGTGCCACCATCCTTCCACAAAAGGAGCCAGAGACAACCCCTGCAGGGTCTCAGAGCCCCCTCGTCCCTGCCGAGGCCCCCCGTGCCCTGGCCTGTACCCCCATGCTTGGTGGCCACCACTTTTCTGTGTCTCAGAACAAACAGTCTTTCTCTATTCCCCTTGAACTTGTTCACTGCTGTACTGATTCCATCCTGTGTCCCCAGTGGGAACCCACTGAGGACCCTTCTCGAGGGGCAGGTGGGCATGAATTGTTAACCAACGCCCCCAGCACCTGCCGAGGGCCTGCCCTGCCCCAGGTGCCCACACATACCTACTCATCTAGTCTCAGGCCACCCTGTGAGGGAGGCGTGCGCCACACCCATATGACAGATGAGTAAACTGAGGTTCATGGCAATGACGTCACACAGCCCTCTGGGGTTCAACACTGGGCCAGCTGTTCCTCCCCTCACGTTGAGATGCCAGATTTTAGTGCAAATCGCAGCCCTTTACTCTTCCTTGAACCGTCTCCCACACATCATAATCACGATAAGGCACAGCCACGGTCTCCCTGTGAGGGTCGACCACGGCCAGCTTGACGGAGGCAGAGGCTGGAGTCTAAGAGGTAAGCCACCCGGCAGGGTCAAGGGCAGGGGCCTGGAGTCCCACAGCACAGTTCATCCCGCTTCCTGGTGGGCCGTGAGCGTCTCCTTGGAGGGAAACAGTTCTGGGCATCTGGCTGGCACCGGTCTGTGGCTCAGACACGCCTGCCCAGCCCCTGGGCAGCCCCTTGGCTGCCTCTGCAACAACTTCACCAGCAACGCCACGTGCACGGAGAAGGGGACTCTGGACACGCCAGGCCACTGTACCACAGCGTGCAGGGGCGCGCGTGCGTGTGCGTGTGTACTGGGGGAGGGGACTGCCACAGGGCTGGCCTGGGGGCCCACAGCCAGGAGGGGTCACCCACTCAAGCCAGACAGGGGGTGACCTCAGACTCTACGCCTGCTCAGGCCCTGCTCTCTCCTGGTTTGCTGACCGAGGTCATCCAGTGGAACCAGTCCCTCTTCCCTCCTCGCGGCCCGGTGACACGGACGCTCCACTGCTCTCCTGCCCAGAGACAGGAGACGGGAGACGCTGCGGGGAACATTTCATCTCGCTTCCACCTCATCTTATCGGGCGGCTGCAGCCCTGCTCCCGCCGCCCCCTCCCCCCACGCCCATCAAGGCAGAACCAGGTGCTAGGAGCTGGCAGCTCTGCAGCCTGGGAGCCCTCAGTGGGCGGGTGGACCCAGGGGTGCTCAGGGCCAGGACAAAGAAGAGCAACCTGGGCAAGTGGGCGGAGCAGCTGCAGAGTCACCGCTGGGCCTTTGCACATGCTGCCCCTCCTGCTGAGAACACCCCCTCCCCTGTTCTTTAGTTCATTCTATCTACCTCCTCCAAGAAGCCCTCCCGGACCTCCCAAACCCCACTCTGGTTAGGGTCAGCTGTCCATAGACTCGGCGCCTGCACCTGTACAGATGGCAGGAAGTCACACGGCCGAGCTGACAGGCCTCCCTTTCTGCTCATCCGGCAGACTGACCCGGGAACCTTACCACACCCCCTGTTCCGTTCCTTCACGTTCTCCTCTCTGCGCAACCTCCCAACGCCTCCTCCCGCACCGCCACTCACAGCTGATGACCTCGCTTCCTCTTCCACGGGAAAAAAGAAGCCACCCCTAGGGAACTTTCGCAGATGCCACCGCCAGGTCTCCCCACCTACCAGCATCTGCCCGCCTGTTACTATAGACAGCCCGCCAGGCAGCCCCTCCGCCCACTCCAGGCGCGGCTCCAGCTACCCTCCCCTCACTCCCAGACCACCAGTTTCCCCCTCTTTACTGGATCATTGTCTCTGCCACAAGAACACGGAGGTACGCTTGCCATACTGAGATCAACCCTCTGCTGGCCCTCCTGGACCTGTCCTCATTCTCTGCTCCAAGAAACGTTGCCTGTCCTTGCACCCAGCCTGCCAGGACCAATACCCAACCTGGCTGAACCAGCTCTCGCCGGTCCCTGAGCTCAGTGCTCAGGCGACCTGAGCCCTCAGCGGCCAACGGCACGGTAGACGCCTCCCTCCTCCTGCAAACACCATCCTCACCTGGCCGTCCTTCTCAGCCCCCTCTGCGGGTGGCCCTCGTCTCCCTGGCCTCCTAACCAGCAGGACCCAGGAATAGTGCCTCCAATCTCTCTCCTGCCCTGGGTACACTCACCCCATGGTGGCCCCAGCCACAAATACCATCGCTCCACTGAGGGCCCCCAGATTCGTGTCTCCCCGACTCCAGGCGTGCATGCCCCCTGCTGCCTCCGTCTCTGCTTGGATATCTCGCAGGCGGCACAGACCTGTGGGGCCCACTGTATCCCACTCCGCTCGCCCTCCCCAAATCCACAGCCTGCCCTCCCCAATCCCTGCCCCGACCCAGCAGGGCCAGCACTCCTCCCCGAGCCTGGAGGCACCCTTGACTCCTTTTCTCTTTCCAGCGCCGCCCACCACGCTGAGTCCAACTTCTCTTGCGCGGGATTGCTGCACAGCCTCCTAACTAGCTCCTGCCCTCACCCGCTCTCAGCCAGAGGGGTCCTGTCGAAGGCTAAGTCCAATCCACCCCCCATCGCCAAAGCTCCTGCATCGCTTGGGTCAAACCCAACGTGTTCACGCTGATCACCTGATGGCAGGTGGCCTTCCCATTGCCCCCTGGACCTCACCTTCCAGCCGCATTCAGCACAGCCTTGCCTCAGGGCCTTTGCACGTGCTGTTCTTCTGCCTGGATCCGTCTCCCAGATACCCCACGGCTGCCCCTCTCCTCCTTCAGTCAACATTCAAACGCAACTCTCTTGGCGAGGCCTTTCCTACACTCTGCAGGCATCCTCTCTCCCCGTTTCCCTGCCGGGCCTGTGTGTCCTTGGCCTCACCCCCTGGAGTGGCAGCTCCCCGGGACAGGGATTTCTGTCTGCCTCATTCCCTGTTGGGTCCTCAGACCCTGCAGCAGAGGCTGGCAACCAGGAGGGCCCAATAAACATTCGCTGAATGAATGAAAAACACAGAGTGACTGCATTTTACAGATGAGCAAATGGGGGCTCAGAGGGAGAAAGACCAACCCCAGGTCAACAGGCTGCAGGCTTCCTGACGATCAACCCGAATTCCCCTCCGCAGCTTCCAGTGCTTTGGGCTTTTCCTCGCCTCTGAGGTCAGCGGCTTTAGGGGGTTGGTTTTGTTTGTCTGGCTCTGCCAGAAGAAGTTGCTCTCTGATTCCCATAAGGGCTGAGCCCCCTGCAATGACCATGAGAGGGTGAAATGTGAACTTCAGGTCAACAGTGAGTGTTCAGTGTAAGTGTGCAAAACACGGCCTGGAAGTACTTACACTAAGTGAGCATCCAGCTGTTATTGAGACCGGGGAGCCCGATAAAGTAGACGATGCCCAGTGACATTTGTTTAAAGCCGTTTAAATTTCACTGGCCATTCTGTACTTTATCTGGCAGCCCGAGTACGGAGACAGAGGTGACCCCATGGAGGAGGGCCTCCAGCACCGGCAGGAGAGGTCACCCCGTGCCCGTCATGAAGAAGGCCAGCCATCTGCGCGGGAAACACAGCTTGGGCAAAGGCCGGGAGATGAGTGTGGCCAGAGCCCAGGCCTGGGTCAGCTGGCAGGAGGCTGAGAGCGCCTGGCCCTGAGTGCGGGCCAAGTGTCCGGTCCCCTCGCTCGGGGCGCCGGGAGCCCCAGGGGAGCTCCACAGCGGAAAGGACTGGCGACAGGCTCCGGCCTGGGGCTGTCCCTCTGGTGGGTGAGTCGGGACTGCCTCAGGAGAGGTAGGGCCAGCCACACAGCGGGCCCCAGGAAGCCCCCAAGGCCCCCCTTTCTGGCTGTGTTGGGGCTCCTTGGGCACCCCCGCCTGGCCTCGTCTTTCCCAGCACCCAGCCCAGCACCGCTGCTCATCTACCCTCTTTCCTCACCCCCTAGACGGAGGGGGCCTGGAGGGTGGGACTGTGCACACGTTGGCCCTGGACCCCTCCCCTGCCCCAAGGCCACACCTGCTCTCTGCCCAGAATCCGTGTTCAGGGGGCGTCCGCTGGGAGGACGGGTGGGTGGTGTGGTGCTACCGCTGGCAAGGCTCCCAGATGAAGCTCCCAGCGCCCGCCACGCCGCCCTGGAGCCCAGGTGAGAAGAGGCTGCCGTGCAACACTCTGCCCACCACGGAGCCCACGCTGGCTTCATTCATGTGACCACCCCACCACAGACACGGGCACGCATTAACTGGACCGGCGGTGGGGCCCGCTTTCCAGAATTCTGGGGATCGTAAAGGTAATCAGGGCTGTGGGAGGCTTGTTGATGACCCTGGAGCGCGGGGCATAGGGTGGCCTGCCCCATCCCGGCGCTCTCTACGTGCTCCTGGGCCCCTCCGGGATGCCCTTGGTCCCTGGTCCCTCTGCCCTCACCGCCCCACCTACCCCGCACCTCTCCACACCCACAGGAGACAGTCCTGGGGGCCAAACTGAGTCTGGAAGAAAAGAACACTGGCGTTATGATTATAGCTTTTAGCAGCAGCTGGTGGTCGCAAGGCACTGGGGCCGAGGAAGGAGGCTGCTTTTCTGGGTCTCAGTTTCCCCATCAGTAACCAAAGGACACCTGTGACCATCACCTCCTCTGGAAGCTTCCCCCGAGATCACCCCCATTCAATCACTCAATCACCCAGTGAGACCTACTGCGTGCCCTTGACAGTCCCCTCACTGAATCCTCACCCGAGGCCTGGCAGGGAGTGGGGAAGCTACCCATTGTACAGATGAAAGAATTGTGGCCTGGAGGGCCAGGGCCTTTCTCAAGGGCACCCAGCTAGTGAGCATGGGAGCCAGGATAGAACCCTCCCCGTGGCAGCCCCTCTGGCCAGGACACAGAGGCGCAACCCCCTGCCCTGGCAGGGCACCCCCCCATGCTGTCTGCCACGAGGGCTGAGGATCCCAGGACACCTGCTCCCGAGCACCCATCCCACAGACATCTCGTGCATCCCCGCCTGCCCCATCTCCATCCTTCCCACGTCAGGTGGCAGCAGCTCCATTGCTCAAGAAAGACACCCAGGCCTCGTCCCCGACACCGGCGCCCTGATAGGCAATGCCTCCAGAGCCTCAGTGGGCCTGTCGAGGGATGCAGGCGATGCGGCAGCTCTCAGGCTGTCATGAAGGTAGGGTGAGAGCGTGCAGGAGGGGGCCAGAGATCTCAAACAGTCAGGGCTGGCTTTCTGCCCGTGGTTAATGGGGGTGAGGCAGAACGCTGAGAAACAGGTACACGGCACGTCCTTGCTCTGAAATACTCAGCCGCCACCAGAGCTGGTGATGTGCCCTCTCTGGGAAAAATGCAGTCTGGGGGCACAGCAGAGCCGGCCCGCTGCCCCCGACTCTGAAATGCTCTCGCAGTCCTAACTCAGTCTAGGTCTGCAGGTCACAGCCCGACACCCCCCCTCGCCAGGTGGTCCTCTCCTTCACGATGGGAATAATGCCATCTGCCCAATGGTTGGGGAAACAGGGTCTGGGAACAAATGAGACCATGTGAGAGGCGGGCAGGAGGCTAACAGGGTGAAGCGGCCCACACAGCGCCAGCCACGTGCCCAGCTCCACGTTCACGAGTTCATTCGCAAAACAACCTTCCAAGTTAGGTGCTATTATTATGATCTGCATTTTAGAGATGCAGAAACTGAGAATCAGAGAGGTTCAGAAACTTGCCCAGGTCCACACAGCCAGTAAGTGGCAGGTCTGGGATTCAAATCCAGCTAAGTCCACCTTCTTAACCACGTACTTCATCAGGGAGCCTTTGCAGAGGAGTGGGACTCAGATGGGCTGTGAGGACAGGAGACTTGGAAGGGCAGGGCAGAAGAAGGTAAGAGAGAACAGTCCATGTGGAGGGTCCCTTTATAATGCCCCGACTCCCAAAGGGAGAAATCAAAGTGAGGCAGTCATTCACAGCTTAGTAAGAATTAGCGCATAAGACTTCCTCTGCTAGAATCATGTTTAGAAATGAGGCAGAGTCGGGAGGAGCAGCTGGGTCCAGGGCTCAGGTGGCCACACAGAGGGGCGCTGGGTGCCACACAAGAGCTTTGGGTTTTCTGAAGGGTCAGTGGGGGCCTGGAGGCCTCGGAGGTGCATCCTCACTCTGGGTTTTGGGAAGGGTGCGGGTGTGGCCCTCAGGAGGGAACGCTGGAAGGGGCGAGTGGGCTGCAAATTTTGGCCCAGACACAGAGGCCTCCTCCCACTGGGCAGTGTCCAGCTGCTCCGGGAGGCTGTGGCTGTCCTGACCCCGGAGACCTAGACAAGCCCCTTTCCTCTGGCCTCTGTTTCCCCAAACCCCTTCGGCTCCGTGATCCCTCCTGGCTGGCAGGGGCAGGAGGCCGAGAGCCCGAGAACGGCAGAGCTCAGCTGCCAGGTGAGGAAGAGCATCCCCCCTGCCCGCGGGCCTTTGCCCACGTTGGACCCCCTGCCGGGAATGCCCTCCCCCCACTCCTCCTTATCTCCGTCCAAGCATCTCCCTCAGGAAGGCTCCCCTACATGCTGCTGAGGCCAGATCCCTCCGGTGGAGGCTCTCACACCTCTGAGGGCCTCTCACGGGGTGATTTTTTTTTAAAAACCACTACTCCCTGAGGGGGTGGGGGGCAAAAGTGTCCCCAACACTCCCCTTCCTGGGAGGCAGAGTGGAGGCCCCCCTCTCGGGCATCATGAAGCGTGGGGAATAGCTGTTCCCCATCCTCCTTCCTCACTGTGCACCACACTTTGGTCTCATTCCAGAGCATTTACTGAGCATCTACTACGTGACAGCTCTAAGTGCTGGGGGTCAGCAGTCAGTTGCTGTTCTTGGCGGGGAGGCGGATGTAAATAAGATAAATAAATAAGACAAATTGAGAGTCAGGTGGGGATGAGGGAGATGGAAAATCAAGGCAGGGAGGAGGAGGAGGCTGGGGCAGGGGCTATAATTGTACATGGAATGAGTGGTCAGGAGCCCCACCCTGACCAGGGATGACATTTGAGAAAGATGTGAAAGGAGGGGAGGCAGGGAGTCACGTGGATATCTGGGGACGAACATTCCAGGCAGAAGGAAAGGCACATGCAAAGGCCCTGGGGCAGGAGCCTGTCTGATGGACCTGAGGAGCGGCATCGAGGCCTGGTGGTTAGAGGGGGTGGGCAGGGAGAGCCTCTGGAAATGAGGTCAGTGCGATTTGGCATCTCTGGGGCGACCTCCTGGGCGTCAGCCTGGCACTTGGCATAGTGTCTCGGCACAGCGAGTGGCGTCTGGTATAGGCAGCCCTGCAACACCCGTGGGTGACGCGAATGAATCAAGAGTATGGGCCTGAGCGTTTGGCGTCTGCGTGAAAAAAAGCACACAGAAAACCCACAAAACCCAAAAAAACAAAAAAAAGCCAAAAATCAAAAAACCCCCAAACCCCCACGAAAGCCAAAAAAACCCAAAACAAGAAACTAAACAAACAAAAAAACCCCCAAATTAAAAAGCCCACAAAACCCAAAAAGCAAAAAAAAAAAAAAATCCAAAACAAGGAAAACCAAAAATATTTAAAAAACAAAAAATGAAAAAATTAAAAACACAAAAAACCCACAAAACAACCCCCCAAAACAAAAAAAAGCCAAAAAACAAAAAAACCCCAAACTCCCACAAACCCAAAAAACACAACAAAAAAACCCAAACAAAAAAACGAAAAAATTAAAAAACCCAAAACCTAAAACCCAAAAAAACTCCAAAAACCAAAAAAAAAAATTTAAAAACAGAAAGCCCAGAAAACCAGAAAACAAAAAAAGCCAAAAAACCAAAAAAAATTTTTTAACCCAAAAAACAAAAAAATCCCCAAAACCAATAAAAGAAAAACCCAAAGTAAAAAAACCACAAAAAGCAAAAAAAACACATATACACAAAACGAAAAACCAAAACCAAACCAACCAACCAGACAACAACAGCAACCAAAACCCACAAAGAACGACGACCAAGAGGAGCCTGACCTCAAAACCGTACGCGAAAATCACTTTCAATAGCTTAATGACGTCAGAAAGGTTTCTTAAACAAGACACAAAAAGCTTTCATCAAAAAGTAAAAGCCTGAAAGATTCAAGAGAAATTCAACGGAATTAAAATCAAGAACTTCTGTTCATCAGAGGACCATTGAAAGAGTGAGAAGCAAGCAACCAGCGGGAGGTGCATTTGCCACACGTGTGACTGACAAGGGCTCTCTGAAGAGCTCCAAATCAATAGGACAAGCGATGGAAAAACACACAGAAGTCACAAACGAGGAAGCCCGAATGGGCAGTAATCCAGGGCCGCGCAATTAACGCTACCGCTACCGGAGGAGCAGCTCCCCGCCTGTGGCCTGAGGGAGCCCAGTGAGGGGAGGCTGCGGAGACGCAGGGAGTCCCAGTGCCGCGGGGAGGGCGTGGCCTCATCTCCTAAAGCTGGCGGTGGGCGTGCCCTGTGCCCCAGCAGTGCCGCCCCGAAGTACCCCAGGAAGGCTGCACGAGCTCCCCAGCACCTGGACAGGCACGGTCACAGGAAGCCGCCCGTCCGGATGGCCATCAGTGAACAAAGAGGTAACTTCACTCATAAATGCCGTTCCCCAAGACAGCCAGCAATGGGCAGTTCCACGCACTCTAAGGACGCCTCTCGAAAACATGATGTTTTAGTGGAAAAAAAAAAAAGCCAACCTGGAAGCACAGGCTAATAGACACCATGTATGTGAAGTTCCAGACCGGGCAAAACAAAACGATGTCAGTTAGGGATGCTCTCAGGCGGCCAAATCGGGAAGAAAACAAGCAACCACTTTATCACAAAAGCCAGGATCCTGAAGACTTCCGGGGGAGGAGGAGGGGGCTGTGACTGGGGAAGGGTCTCGATGGGGGCTGATCCCTGGGAGGTTGGCAGCATTCAACTTGTTGACCTGGGTGGCGGTCGTCCTGAAGTTAACCTCTAAACGGCACAGATGTTTATTACTTTTTCTAGATGCCTATCACAGTTCACAACTTTGAACAATTATATTGTGGGGGGAGGGGTGGACTTGGAACAGGAATAGCTCTGGGTTTCCTAGGCACCTTCTGTGTCCCAGGTGCCATGTGAGGCGACTGACCCACTTTGCTCTATGACAGAGGAGAGAACTGAGGCTCCCACAGAGGAAATGGCTTGCCAAAAGGCATGCAGCAAAGCGGCCACGGCGGTTGTTAAGACAGGCGGAGCCGGGGCAGACAAGGCAGAGGAGGGGATTAACTTGGGATTAGCGGTGCAGCGGCTCCGCGTGCTGACAGCCAGCCGGGACTCGCTAATATCTGCAAATATTTGAGTGTCACAGGAAGAGTTTTTCAAGCAGTCAGAGGCAGGAGAGCTGGGTGAGCGAGGGGCAGGGGGCATGCATCAGGCCAGAGCAGAGGCGGCCAGATCTGGGGCTGGAGAAATGGACCCCATGCTCTGCTCGCAGGGGATTCCTTACGGGGCGGGGCGGAGAGGACAGAGGACACCCCACCGACCTCCTCTCCCCACCCCTCACCGGTCTCCCTGAACACAGCCTTGTTTCCTCAGGCCCCCAGGACTCTGCACCTCTAGGAAGGCTCGTCCTATCTGTCCTCCTTGCAAACTCCTATTCATTCTTTAAGCCTTGGCTCAAGTGTCCCTGCTTCCAGGAAGCCCTCTCTGATTCCCCAGGCTAGTGTCTCCAACCTGGGATCCCTGGGGGCCTGTGTTTTGGGCCTGGGTCCCTGTTCTGGAGGGCTGACCTGTCTCAGCACCAGCGCACCCCCAGAGGGGGAATGAGCCCATCTGGGGGTGAGGGATAGGAGAGTCACAAAAGCCACAGAGAAAAGTGACAAGGAGGATAACTAGTCTGTCATGTGGACAAGAAGGTGGGTGGAAGGGCATTCTGAGCAGAGACAACAGCATGAGAGGCATGAAAGGCAGAGAGGCATGAAGGTGACAGCTAGTTCGGGACTCAGAAGTGGGGCTGCAGCGTGGGCTGGGTGGTGAGGAGAGAGGCTCAGGCAGAGGGAGCCCCAGCTGGGTACCTGCTCACAAAGGGAGCCGCTGAGGGTCACAGGACATAGTCCTTGTGGTTCGGGCACTGCGGGTGGGTGTGTGTGTTGGACGGGGCAAAGGGCCTGCCCTCTCGGAGCTCAGTTCAGATTCCTAGGCCCAGCCTGCGATGCGGGCCCCAGGACAGGAGGAAGGACCCCGGCACAGAGCCATCCTGCTGGACAGCCAAGACCCCTTCACTTGGACCACAAATGAATCTTCTCCCGCCTGGGAACCCAGAGTTGTGCAGGTCGGATGCCCCACAGTGAACCTCTACCTGGACCCCTGCTGTGGGCCAGCTCCCAGGTGAGGCCCGTCAGACCCCAGTATCTCAGGTCGTCCTCCCAACAGCCCTGCAAGGTGGGGGTGCTCAGGATACCCACTTTACAGATGAGGAAACTGAGCCCCAGAGAGGGTCAGGACTTTGCCAGAAGACCCTGTGACCTACACCATGGGAGGCCATGCTGACCAGCTTCCCCTACATCCCTCGGGGCCTCTTGGTCCTGGACCCCCGACACTAAATGCAGGGCAGAACCCTACAGGGGCAGCCCCAGTACTGGCTGGGAAGAAATAGTCTGGAAAGGCCCTCGAGGTCGCTCTGAAACTACCAATAGGGTGAGAGGGAGAGGAGGATGCTCCCCAATTCTGGGAGGCTATGCTGTGTCCTGGCCACACGGGACCCCCAATCCCACCAGCTTCTGAGCTCTGCTTCCGATGCCTCAGTGCAGCCAGGAAGCCTGGGCCCTGGCCACTGTGACCAACCTTCAGGATTCCACTCAGGGAAGCCCTCAGCCCACCCAACAAAGAGATGCTCAGTGCCCTCAGCAGCTGAGACAGTGGATCTGCCCACCCGGCTCACTTGTCCACCTGTGTTCCAGCCAGGCTGGGCCATGTCTCTGTCCCTCCTGCTCACGAGCTCCAGGCTGGGCATGGAGAGAGGGAAAGAGAGCCAGAGAGGGGCCCCACCAGGCTGGCCTCAAGGTGCCCCATGAATGCTACCTTCTTTTCAAGTCCCAGCTACGTAGTGATGCCTCCTCCACAGACAGCCCCATCCAGTAGGGGTACTGGTGAGATGATAGCCGATGGGGGTATAGAGGAGGGTCCTGGCATGAGGTCAGAGGCCTGAGCTCATCTATGTGGCCAGAGGCAGAGCTGCCGCCATCTGGGCCTCATCAGCCCCACTTGGACCTTGACCATGATAAGGTGGGCCTGGCTGATGGATGTTTGGTTTTGTGTCTGAGCTCCTACGACCTAAGAGACTGGACTCCTCCTCCCAGCCCAAGACAAATGGGTTCTGGTCCTGTGGGACCCACAGGGGAGGGCTGCACTCCAGCTCAGCGGCCAGAAGATGGCCCTGCTCTCATGTCCAGTCTGGGGCTTCCGTGTGGGCCCACCTGTCCCCAGGGTCCCCCTGGGCATTCCCGAGTGACTCATCCACAGCACTGAGGGTCACTTGGGAAGGCCCCAGGGCCCTCTCCCCTAGACCGTGGGACCTGCACTGGAACAAGCTGGGCTCTGCTGGGTCCCTGCCCCTTGGGGAATGGGTGCACCTGCTACCGAGCTGCCTCCCCAGGGATGCTGATCCTGGCCTTGGGAGGGGGGAAGAGGGGGAAGGAGGAGGCCAAGAGACCCTCCAGGCCCCGCGGATCTTCCTGAAACCCAGCAGCCAGAGCTGGGCCTCGGTTCAGCTTCCGGAAGGAAGACACAGGAGGGGTGATCCCAAAGTGGGGGTCAGGGTGCCCAAGGGAAGTTGTGAATATTCAAATCGACTGATCCCGGGCCAGCCGAGAAGGGCGCCCAGTGGAGTCCTTAAGGCTCAAAGTTTAGCACCTGGAGGGAGGCCGAGGGAGACTCTCCCCAGACGCCCTCTCGGGATTCCCCTAAAATGGCTCCAAGACGCGACTGCCTG
>NW_020172178.1:6648153-6686023 GCF_003031525.2 Neophocaena asiaeorientalis asiaeorientalis
TGCAGAATCTCCGAGTCGGAGAATGTTCAAATCGGGCAATTGGGGGCCATATGGAAGTGCAGAACCTGACACGCACACGATCCGAGGGTGCTAGCTGTCGGGACCTCAGACTCCTCAATCAGGGACCCTGCTGCCCTCAGCTCCTGGGGTCCGGGCCTGGCTCGCCCCTCCGGGCCCAAGGGATTAACCCTTGCGCGCCCTGTTCGCCAGCGGGGCTCCCTGCCGGGCTTGCGCAGACCCATCCGCGCGCGGCTTGGAGACCCCCCCCGCCCAGCCCGGCGCAGCCGGGAAGCCCCTCCGAGGGCCGGACGGGGGGCCCACCGGCTGCCGTTAACCCTGCGGGCGCCGGCGAACAACCCGGACCGCTAGCGGCCCGGGCGGGATCGCACTTCCTGCGCGAAGCGGGGGGCGCGGGGAGGGCTCTCCATCGCCCGGGAGAGGCCGCTCCCGGGGGCTTTACCCCGTCCTTCCGTACCATGGCCGGCATTAAAGGGGGACGGGGGACTGAGCCCAGGGACCACGCGACACACCTGGGAAGACTGATGGCTGCCCATCCCGGCCCCTCGCGCCAGGAGCCGCCGCCGCGTCCGCCGGGAGCGCGCTCCGCTCCGGTCGGGGCCCCACGCCGCCTCCCCACCGCCCCGCCGGGCGAGGGCGCAGCCCGGCAGCCAGCGCCGAGCTGGAAGGCCCGACCGGGGGCCCTCCGCCAGGCTCGGCCACCAATTCCCGGGGTGCTGGTCAGGCCCTCCCGAGACTCCCCTGGCCTCAGTTTCCTCACCTGCGAGCTGGGCTTGGGGGCAGGGGGAGCAAGACAAGGCGCTCTGCTGCCCTTCTGCATCGCGGACTGCGGAGGGGCTGGGGTGCGGGAAGGAATTCCAGAGGAAAGGATTCCCGAGGCGTCTGGACTGGCGGCCAGACACAATCCCCGACCCTCTAAAAGTTGTCGGAGACCACGAGCCCAGACCCCTCTATATACCCTCCTCCCCCAAGACAAAGAGCTGGCCGATTGGCCAGCATCTCCCCGACGCCCCCTATGTACCCAGGCCCACCTTTCCCAGGTTCCCATCACCGCGCTCAGCACACTAGATCCCAGCATACAGCAGGCGCTCAATAAACACGGATAATGCATGCTTGAATCCTACACCTCTCTGGCGTGTCTTTCCTGCCTCTTCCCTTCTGGCTGTGAGTTCCAGGCAGGAGCCCTGTCCCTTCACCAGGGCACCCCCAGCGCACCCAGCAGGCCTGGCCTCCACCCCGCCAACGCAGGGTGGGAGGAGCCCTGCGTTGCGAGGGTCAGCCCCAAGCCCCAAAGTCCAAGTGTTCCATCATCCACCCACGATGTCTCGCTCATTCATTAGCTCTGGGCTTGGTTCTTGCGGTTCGGAGGCAGCAGCAAATGAGGCGAGCCCTGCCCTCAGGGGCTAATGGTTGAGAAATGAAACCGCGGCTCGCCTCCCGGGGTTGTCCACTCACAGCAGAATGGCAGAGATAATAAGGACACCGCCGCCCAGCAGCCCTGCGTTCACCGCACTGTCCGGCTCTTCCTCAGGGAAGCAGTCACTCCCATTTTACACATAAGGAGAGTGAAGCTCAGAGACAGAGCCCAGCTGGGCCTGGACCCCATTCCTCAGAGACCTTTCCCACCCAAAGCCTGGGGACACCCCTTAGATGTCTCCAGTTGCCTCAGTCACTCACAGTGAATGACCTGCCAGGGAGTTTGTCTAAAATTAATAAGAATGTATTAAAATTTAATTATAAAAATCTTGCATTTATTATTTATATTGAATGTTTCAGCTCTTCTAAAAGACCTGTCTGGGAATTTCTTCCCCAAGAAGGGACTCTAGGAGAGGCTCCTGGTGGCAGGGGGTGGGGTGGTGGGGTGGGAGATGACAGGGAATGGGAGGGGGTCCAGCCCCAGCACCTCAGCAGCCCCTGCCTTCACTCTGCTAATCCAGACCCTGAAGCCTGGCTCTGATCCTACCACGCAGTCTCCCCAGACCCAGTGCCTGTGTGGTCACCACCGCCCTCACCCTTAAAGGCCGCTTCCTCCAGTCAGCCCTCCATGATGGAGGCCCAGCGGAGTAGTTGGGTTTGGCCTCCACACCAGTTCTGTACTCCCTGGGGCAGGGCCTGTGTCTTGCCCAGCTGTGTCCCGGGGCTAGCCCAGCACCTCACCCAGGGGGTGGGAGTTGTGCGTGAAGCTCTGGGTGTATGTGCAAAGAGCAGTCACAGCTGTATGTGGCTGGCCCCATGCGGAGGGGCTATGCCTTTGGCAATGGTCTTGGTATTGCGGCCAGAGAACCACGTTTGAGTCTTGACTCTGCAAATCATAATCACAAGATTTGGGGATATTCCTGAGATGCCCCTCTTTTGGATGAGGAAACCTGGGCCAGAGCATGAAGTGGCTTGCCCTGAGTCACCTGAGGTTAGCTGAGGCCTGCCTGTTGGGCTGGGTGGAGGAGAACGGGGGCACTGCGTGGGTCTCAGACCAGAGGTAGTGCCTCCATTATAGGAGGAGGGCCGGGGCTGGTGGAGACCATGACTATGAGGGACCTTGAGATGTCTAGGGTCCCCAGTGTGAAATGATGGGGCAGGAAATACCCTCAAGGTCCCATCTGGCCCCTCCAGGGACCACAGGCAAGTGGGGTCCCAGTGCTCTCCTGATACAGGTAGGAACACAGGCTGGCACTCTGGGTGCCCTCAGAGGGAGAGTTCATCCCTGCCCTGGGTGCTGTCCCTCTGGTTCACCCCATACTCACAGCCCCACGCCTATTCCTGCGACACACCTGTGACATTGTCACTGTCTGTCCTAAACTCTCCTCTTGTCTCTTCGAGGTGGCCCAGCCCAGTGGCCATCTTTATTTCACACAAGCCTCACACAAGCCCCACTTGTTGGCTAAACTGGACCATACCATGCATCCCTGCCTCAGCCCACCTGCTACGTCTTCCTCCATGCCGTTGCTGGTGCTGGCCCCTGCCGCCCTGAATACTCACCCTCCTTCACCCCGAGCCATATTCTGAGCTCCCTGCCGACCACCACAGCCCCACCACCTCCCTCCTTTCCCTATTCCCTGAGAGAGTCTGAGCTTCCCGAGGGCCAGAGACAGGCCCCTCCACCCTTTAGTTGCCTGCTGTATAGCCAGCGCAGCCTTTGGCCCTGTTAAGGAAATCAATCCTATTTAATCCCCATCGTGACTTGCGAGGTGGGTCTTACAACCCCCATTTTACAGATGCAAAAACAGAGGCTCCAAGAGGCAAACCCCTGCAGGTTGGGTGCAGAAGTGTGGAGGGTTGGGGCCAGCTTCCCGAGCTGCCATCCTCCCGGTGGCACCTGGGCACGTGACTGATGCACGTAGTAGGTGCTCCCAAGGGCAATGGAGGGAGGCAACTCTGCGTCACAAGTCAAGCCTCAGCGAGGGGTCGGTAAATACTGACTGGGCCCGGCCTAACCCTCTGACCACACCCCCACCACCTGCCCTTCACTTGGCACACATCGGCCACACTGGCCCCTTTGCTGGTCCCAAGCTCACCCAGCTCACTCCTGCCTCAGGGCCTTTGCACTTCCTTCCCTCTGCCTGGATCTTTCCTTCTCTGACTACCCACCTAAAGTAGCTCCTCTCTCCCACCAAATGATTTCTCATCACGCCCTGTCCCTTTGGACGCATCCTCCGTGTCCATTTGCCTGCCCCCGCCCCTGCACTACAAGAGACACCCCTGACAGCAGGGCCCCTCTGCTTCAGCCACGGTGTCTCCATCACTAGGGCCTGTTGCAGAGGCCTCTGATGAGCAGTTGGTGACGCTTGAATGAATGCAATTGCTCTTAATCCCCAGCCAGTGGCATCTGCTCTCCACCTCGAGCAGCCTCTGGTCTGCTCTCACAGTCCCTGTCACTCACCCGTCGTCCCATCCCCTCCCCCAAGCCCACCCCCACGCTGGGGGCACCTGAGCCCGCTTGGTACCCAGCACACACACACCTGCACAGAGCCCTGCCCAGGGAACCCCTCTGCTGATGGGGTCAGTCCCACACTGGCCCCCACGAGCAGATGTGTGAATCCTCTACTGGACCATCTGGCCCGGGTGCGTTGCTGCCCTTTCCCACCCAAATCTTGTGGTGCCTGGAAACTGTCGCGAGAAGGAAAGCGGGTCCAGGTCAGGGAGGGGTCTGCTGGGCGCTGAGGCCTCCCCTCTGCCTCCGACTCACCCTGTGACCCTGGGCGAGTCCCTGCCCTCCCTCAGGGCCTGTGATGGGTCCCCTGGGCCCTCCTTAGATCTACTCTGAGCTCCAGCTTCCTCGGTTTCTTCCTGACCCTGTTCCCTCACCCTCTTCTCAAGGGGAGGAAACGAGCCGAAGGGTACAGAGGGCAGAGATGGGGGGGGACCAAATCCCAGATGTGGCCCAGGCAGCGGCCACCCACCTCCCACTGACGGAGACTTGCAGCAAAACCCTCAACCTCTCCGAGCTCAATCCCTCATCTAGGGAGGATGGAAAATCTTCAAAGGACGTGAGTGACATGGTGGCCACGTATGCGTATGGGCCTGTCTTGGGGACAGGGCTGGTGAAGGGCTGCAGCCACTCCTGAGCCAGACTCTAGACGTCATCACTCAGGGTGGACCCTCTTCTAAGAGGTTTTACATCACTCCTTGCCTTCTTGCATTCATTCAACAGACATTCACTGTGTGCCCTGTTCTAGGGGACTCAGCAGTGAACAGGCTAAACTAGGGGACCTTCTCTGCTCTCACGGTGCTGAGATGCCCACGGCGGGGAGGCAGATTAGCCGGGGCATCAGTGCAGTGCCCGTCCCGCCCTGAGTTCAGGAAGCGTCCGGTCACCAGTGGGGAGCAGAGGTTGAGTTGGGGGCCCCTCGGGCTGCTGTGCGGAGGACGCACTGAGGGGTGAGGGCAGGGCCTGAGGAGTCCAGCTGCAGGCACCTATACAAATCCAGTGGGGACCAGGGTGGAGGCGGGAGAGGCACTCAGATGCCCTGACAGACTAGAGAAGGGGGTGGAAGGAAAAATCGCCAAAGATGAGGCCATGGGTTTTGGCCTGAGCAGCTTGAAGGGGGCTGGGGAGAAGCTCAGGATTCGGGTCCAGACATCCCAGCAGGGATACGTACAAGAGGGTGGGGACTTGGGTTTGGAGTTCAGAGGAGGGTCCAGGAGATGTGAATCTGGGAGTGGCCAGCATGGAGACAGCAATTAGGCTCCGAAACTGGATGAGGTCGCCAAGGGAGTGAGCGTAGATGGGCAAGAGGAGGGGCTCTGCCAGGCGAGGGTTCAGAGAGGGGGCGGGGCCGGCCCAGGGCACCGAGGAGGGGCAGGCGGGGAGGTAGGAGGGGAGAGGCGGTGTCACAGACTGTGTCATGGGTGAGAAGCCAGCCTCGGGTCCCTCAGCATCCCCCGCAGGGCTCGCTGCGCTGGGCACACAGTCGGTCATCCCGATACCTTAGTCGGAATACCAAGGTGAGCACAGGTGGACGGGAAAGGGGCGAGCGCTGGCCCAAGGTCACTCAACAAGTTGGGGACTTGAATCCGTACCTTGGCTTGGGGCTGTCCCCAGATGGGGCCAAGAATGTCCTTCCCCTGGGGATTCTGGAGGACCTCGCTGCGGGCTGAGAGGTGCCCCGTCCCATCCCCCCGGCCGAGCCCCAAGCTTCTCTGCGTGGCCTGGGCAGGGCCTCGGGTTCCCAGCCGTGTGCCGGTACAGGGACTAGGCCCGCGGCAGCAAACTGGCCTGCTAAGCTAAATCTGGCCCACCGGCATGTTGTATTTGGCCTGCGAGAGGGTTTTCTTTTTTTTTTTTTAAACGTTTGAGCCAACATTTAAAAATTGGGAGAGTTTACATTTTAAAATCCGTATTTTTGGCTTCTACTGAAATTTTGGAAGATCTGGCAACTCCGGCCCACATTCCCACATGGCAACAGTTGGGGAGCAGGGAAGCAGCTGCCCCCTCCAGAAGCACCTTGGGGGTCCCCCACTGGGGAGAGGCGCTATCACACCTTACGCTGGCCCTACAGACGGGGAGCCTGAGGCCCAGAGGGTGGAGGGGGCTTGCTCGTGAGGTCTCACGGTGGGAAAGCCCCTCAGGCAGGATCCAAACGCAGCCCTGGGGAGTTCCAGGCCTGGCGTCCGGGGTCTTGTCACAACATCACTAAGGCCACTTCAGAGCCGCCAGCCCGCCTCTCCTTCCTTGACCCCGGCCTGTGCTTTCTGCTCTCTTCTGCCCGTTTTGTTCTCAGGAAACACCTGGCTTGAGTCATTCACACTGTAGTACGAGTGAGCCTTGGTACCAGGTCTGTGACAGTGACGGCTGGAGGTCCCGGAGACCTTCCACAGTGGCTTCTTGTTTGCTGGACAGTGAAGGGGCAGCCCAGAGTGCCCCACGACCATGCCGCCAGGCGGGGCAGAGGCCTTCCCCCACCCTTGCCTGCTCTGTCACTTCCTCCCTGAAGTGGCTGACGGTGCGGCTCCAGGCACTGTCCTCCAGAAAGGGCTTTCAGACTGCTGCCTGGAAGCCCGGGGTCTCCCTACCTTCCCGAAGCCCCACCTTCACCCTGGGAACTGTTCCGAGGACACAAGCCTGTCCAGGCTAGGTAGAGGGGCCGTCATCATCACCTTCACGGCCACCATCGTCCCAGGGACGGGATTCTTATCGTGCGCCAGGCACCTCCACTGGCCACACACACGAAGACACTGGGGGATGCGGCTTGTCCGGGTTCCCTGAGCCGGGGCACAGCCCAGCCAGGACCCTGCCGGGCCCTGCTCGCTGAGCCTCAGTTCCTGGTCTGTGAAAGGGGCCAGATCCTAGTCTCTCTCTCACTGGCCTGTTTGGAGTATTTAACGCGAGGCTGGAGCTGACCACATATGACGCTGGGCTGGGCTGGGCTGGGGGCTGATGCCCACCTCCCGCTTCAAGGAGCCAACACCAGCTCCTTGGGAAGGACATTCTGGCCGGGACCCAGGACACAGCCCTGCCCCCCAGCACCTGCTGCAGGACCCCGACAGGTCCCCGAGGCCCTGTGCTGCCTTCAGACAGAATCTTCCAGAGGCCTGAGCATCACAGGGCTCCCCCGGACCCAGTGGTCCCTGGAGGTCTGCATGGTGTGCAGAGCCTACAGCGGAGGGTGGGGAGGTCCCGGATGGCCAGGCCCGCGTGGAGGAGGCCGGGGACGCGACCCTTACTGGGTGCCTGCTGGATGCTTTCCCCGTGACAAGGCGAAAGAAAACTCGCGACCATGACCGCTTTTCCACGGCCAGGGAAACCGAGGCCCCGAGTGGGTGGGCAACCTGCCCAGGTCCTTGAGCTGGGTCCCCCTGAGCTGAGAACTCCCCGGCTGCACTTGGCCCAGCGGATCCCAGAGGAAGGGCTGGTGGTCTTCAAATACCCAGAGCTCCCCTCCAGCCACGCTGCTCCCTGGCTCTCCCTGGAGAAAGGCAGGTCAGGTCATTGGAGGCAAGTGACGCGGAGGAGCGTAGGTGCAGAGGGGGAGGTGAGACGGCCCGTGTCCAGTCCCGGCTCCTCCCGTGACCTCCCCTCGCCTGTCGCCTCCCAGTGCGCAGTAGTTCCGCAGCACAAGGATGACACCGACCCGCTGGGGGTGCACAGGGATGGAGAGTTAGAACAACTCTGGTAAGCACTCGGCAAGCATCAGCTCTCTCCTACCGCCCAGGATTCTGTTTTTAAAAGAACCCCTCCGTGCAGGGCGGCCATTCCGGGAGGGGCCGGGACGAGATCTCCACCACCTGGCCCTGCAGCCCCACCTCGAGCCTGTGGCCAGGACAAGGCCCTCAACAGCCCATAAGGACCCGCCCTGGTCCCTGAGGACACAGGTGGTTTGGGAGACGAAGGCTAGCAGCGAGGTGGGGTGCCGCCATCCTGACACCCTGCACGACCCGATCCCCCAGGACGGCCGAGCAGGTCTCACCGAATCCTTCTTCCCGTCTGTCTGAGGCTGAAGTGTGTGTGTGTGGAGGGGGTGATGATGTGCTACTTAGATTCGAAGACCTCAGTCCAAGCCCAGACTCCCCAGGGGGCCCCGGGGCAACTCAGAGCCTCAGTTTTCCAACTTCATAAAATGGGCAGCTAGGAAGGACGTGGACCCACCCGTCTGCCTGACAGGACTGTGACATCCGACCTCACGTGGACGTGTCTGAGGTTCGAAACTTCAGAAGAATCATATAAAATCCGGTGGTGAAACACCAAGGTCTCTGCCACTGGGGGTGTGATATTATTGCTGTCGTTGTTGACTCGTGTACACTCCAGAAATCGCCTGCCTGCCCCGAAGCCAGAAATTTCATCCTAGAGCTTCATTCTTCGGGTGCTTAAGGTCTTTCCCGTTACAGTGGTTATGAAAGGGGGGTGATGAGGGAACTCGGAGGGGGTCAGCCAGAACTTGTGGGGAAATGGCCCATCAAGGAGAAGGGAAGGTGCCCCAGCAGACCTCTGTCCAGCTGCCCCCTAGGGGATGGGCGGGGGCTGAGACTCACCGGGCTTGGAGGCCTCTGGGGGGAAGCAGCTGGGCCTCCATGCTTGCTGCCGCCCACGCGAGTCTCCGTGGCCCGGCCCGGCCCCCCTCTGCTTGCAGCCTCCGGGGCCACCTCCGAGGACAGCTGGGGGCTCAGGGCCAGGGTCTTCTCTGGGGCTGCAGATCCTGCGAGGGGCTCCCGGGCCAGGCCTGGGTCTTGCTCGCCTGGGGAGGGCTCCGGGCTGCGGCCTCTGGGGCCCCGGAAGGCCTCCAGGGTCCCGGGGTCCAGAACCCGCACGGCAACCTCATCCAGGAATCTGGAGAAGGGCAGCCTGGCCTCCTGTCGGCGGCTCAGCCGGGCGAGAGGGCCGGTGGCAGCCCTGCTGCCAGTGCCCAGGGGCTCCGGGATGGACAGCAGGCCAGGTGATGCCTTTGTCTCCTCCTGGCCAGGCTGTTTCAGCCAGCTGGGGTGAGATGGTGGGCCCTTGGGGCTCTGACCTGAGCTGGGGCTCAGTCTGCAGCTTTGAAGGTCCTCTCTGCAGACCTCCTTCCAGGGGGCTTCGGCCCTAGGCTCCACAAGGGAGCCGTGGCCATCCTGCCTGCGGCTGCCGGGGTCAGAGCCCCGTGCCTGGAAGCCGGCCCCTGAGAGCATCCTCCTTGGGCAGTCCGAGGTCAAGCCTCTCCAAGTACCTCACTGACACCTACTTCTCTCCTCCCACGTGGCTGGGACTCCTTTGCCCTCTGTGGCGGGGGGTGGGGGGCGGCAGGGCCACCCGTCCCTCACTGGCCAGAGTGATCAGCTGAACGCCCGCCCCCATCGATCCAGAGAGCGCGTGGCAGGGGGCCTCCCGCCCCCTAAATTGATTCTCACTAAATGGGAGCTGGACTCCAGGGCTTAGAAAGTGCTAGAGAAGGGAAGGTCATGTCCTGGGCTCTTCATCTGCCCGGGGAGGCAGCCTGAAATGAATGAGCCCCTGCTGTGTGCCAGGGGGCTGGGGGGAAGCCCTGGGCTGGGCCTCACACCCTGCACTCCCCACGTCTCCTCATCTCTGCCAGGTGTGGGGTTGGGTGCAGGGACATGGGTGAATATGGGGCCTGAAGGAGGGGAAATTAGAACCGCAACCATCTGGCAGAATGGGAGGGTGTGGTGGAGACTGCTGGCTGCCCACTGTCCTCCCACTCTTCCTTAGTGAAGAACCCTCCTTTTATTCTGGGAGGCAAGATACCCAACTAAAAGACTGCATTTCCCAGGCTCCTCTGCAGCCAGGGGTAGCCAATGAGATATAAACAGAAATTACTGGGTGTGGCTGCTCCTTAAAGGGGATCAGAAAGCTTGGCTGTGCCCTTTTTGCTCCCACTCCCAAACCCTCCTGCTTCTTATCTAGAACATGGGAGTGATGGTTGGAGCTACTGCAGCTCTTTCACACTGTGAGGCAAACTTGAGGCAAAAGCCATGTATAAAGGCTGGAGGAACAGAAAGACAAAAAAGAACCTGGGTTCCTGATGACCACTGAGTCATCACACTAGCCCTGGACCACCTACCTGCCTCTGGCACTTCCTTAACTTGACAGAAATAACCCCCTGTCTTATTGAAGCCATGGTTATTTCCAGTCCCTGTTACTAGCAGCTGTGTGCGATTCCTCACTGATACACAGGGGATAAGGTTAGGAACCGTGGTTGACAGCGCTATGAGGCAAGAGCCTTTGGCACACGGGGGCCCAGGGTGCAGTTAGATGGGGAGTGGGGTGGGGAAGAATACCCCAGAGAAGGGCCAGAGCCCTTGCTCCTTTGCGTGAAGGGAGACGCACAGATCCCTGGCATCTCAGGAAGCCAGGAGTCCATGCAGAACTCCTGGGATGCAGCTGCATGAGTCAAAGGAAGACTCGCTAGGGGGTGGCAGCCCCAGGCTCTTGGCCATGATCCCCAGCCCTGGCTTCTGGTGCCGCTTGGAGGATGGCCTAGGCTCTCTTTGGCACTGCCTGCTCATGGCTGTGTACCTGGGGCCTCTGCCCATCTGGCAGTGCCTAGATGCCTCACATCAAGTGCTGGGGACCCCTTCTTTTCTGAGCTCGGCTGGACACCTCTCTGGATGCCTCACAGCACCTGTGACTAAATGTCTGAAAAGCTTCATGAGCTCACCTGCCCAAGACAGGGATGGAAGCTGCCTGGACCTGCCCTCTCCCTCTCCCCCTTTCCCCCACCGTACCCCTAACCGTCAGGCCCTGACTATTCAGCCTTTCTCACACCTGGCCACCTCCCTCCATCCTCAGCATCACCTTGCTGGTCCCAGGTGCCACCATGTTTCATCCGAACACCTATAATCACCCCTCCCTGGGGTCCCTGACCCCAGCTTGGTCCACCCCACAAACGAGCCAGTGTGAACTTTTAAAATCACAGACCAGATAACCAGACAACATCACACATTCATACGCCCTGCAAGGCCCCAGTGTCTTTTCTACCCTCCCCCACAGACCCCACAGACCACTCCAGGAACTTCCATCTAGTTCCTGAATGTGCCAAGCTCTCTCTGGTCTCAGGGCCTTTGCACTTGCCGTTCCCTCTCATCATCTAACTCCCAGCTAACTTTCAGGGCCCCAGCCTGTCCCCAGGCTATTGAACTGGGGCCCTGAAAGTACATGATGCTAGCATGTACCCATTCACACCTGATCTCATCTGGACTGTAGCCCCAGATCAGATCAGGTACCCCTGCAGCAGCCTCTTATAACCCCTGCTCTTCTTAACATGACCCCTACCTGTTATCGACATTGCAATTACTTGTTTATTATCTGTATCCCCCTAGAATGTAAGCTCTACTCTACCCCAGCTCCCCACACAGGGCCAGGCACATAGGGGGCGCTCAACAAGTAGTTCGCGCATGAATGAATAAGTGAAGGCACCCGAGGTCCGACTCTCTCTGCACAAGCATCCCCAGCCTGGTGTGGACCTCCTCTGGGCTGGGCACTGGGCAGGAGAACGTGGGGAGTCAGGGGTCTCAGGCTCTTTGGAAGGCCACAGTGCTCCCAGCCACTGCTGCAGTCCCTGGAAGGCCACCCCTTTACCCATGGACACCCCCCTCCCCAGCAACAGTCATCCAGCCCTGCTCCATTACTAGTGGGAACAGAACTTGGAGGCCGGCAGTTCCAAGGTCAAATCTACCTCCAACACCCCTGATCCTGGGCAAGTCACGTCCCCTCCTCATTGCCACGTGGGGACACAGCAGTACCCCGCCCCGGGCAGTGATGTAGTGAGAGTGCAGAGAGCGCGCTGGGTGTCTTCAGCACAGAGCCCAGCATCTCGTGGGACCTCAGAACCCATCAGCCCAGGGCTCTAAGTTGGCCATTCCCCTACTATGTGCGGCCACAGGAATGTGCTGGGGGCCCGGGCCAGCCGGTCCTCTGAGCCTCTCCCAGAGTTGCCGGCTGTACCAGACAAGTTCCTGTTGTCATAACAACCCCCTGGCTATCCGCCGCCTGGGCCTGAGGTCCCGGAGGATGCCATTGGCTGCCACGGCTCGCAGCCTGGGCCTGCTCACCTCTTAGCGGCCCGGGCTGCCTCTCCTGAAAGGGCTTCCGGCTCCCCTGCCTCTTGACTCATCTGCTCCAGCCCCGCTTCCTGAGCCCCTACTGTGTGCCAAGCTCCACACCATTGCCCAGATCCTCACCCAGTCCTGTGAGGGGGGGACAGCCGTGAACTGTCTTATGCTTAAAGGAGCAGCCTCTCACGGGGGCCAAGTGACTTGTCTGAGGTCACGTGGCTTGGAGGTGGCAGACCCAGGATGGGACCCCCAGAGGTCAGGCACTCATGCCCTGTTTCACTCCTGGACCCCCTCAGTCCCTCCTCTACCACCCAGACCCACCCCGCTCCCAAGGATGGGAAGCTGGTGTCTGTGAGCTCCGAGGGAGGAGGGACCCAGCTCCTGGTTGCCTCCTGGGGCTGAAACAGGAAAACCCGGACCCTGCAGCGGGGGCTGGGGGGTGGGGAGGGCAGGCTGAGCATTCGCTAAGAGCTCCAAACATCACCTCACTTATTCTCACGGCAACCCCCCAAACTGGGCCGTGCTACCCTATTTCATGGAGGAGGACACGGGCTTCGAGGGCTGAGTGGTAAACAGCCATGGCCTGCCACAGGCCAGGGACTGTAGCAACACCCACAGAGTGCATTCACCCTCCCAGCCTCCCTCATGCCAGTGCACAGGTTTCTACTACCACCCCCTCTTTTATAGATGAGGACATTCCGGGTCTGAGGACTCTTACACTTTTCATCACCCTGCCTCTGCTTCTGGTTATTTCTGTGCTGGCCTCAGAACCCTCAAGGGCGGCCACAGGCCCAGCATTTATGCTCTGTGCCGTCATTCCTGCACTCTGAATTTGGCCCCAGCCTTTGTTCCTCAGAAGGGGGGTGCACTTGGCCCCAGCCTTTGTTCCTCAGAAGGGGGGTGCACTTGAGCCATCCAGACCTTCCCGAAAGTCTCCCGGGACAAGGAGCTCCATGCAGGAGTCCCCGCTGGTCACCTGTCTTTACAGGAGGCTATACTGCAGCTTCATCGTTCCCTGAGCATGTCTTCCAGCATAACTGGAGAGGCCTCATGACCCCCTGCCCTCTCCCCAGCTCTGCAGCCTCCCTGCTATGGGATCACAGAACGGGAGGGATGGGGGGTTACATGAAAAGAGGCTCCACCCATCCATCCCCATAACCATTCATCTGCTAGCACGTACCCATTCACGCCTCAGTGCATCCTTCCGTGCCTGTACCTGCCATCCACCTCCCATTCACCCATGTATCCATCCTTGTCATTTGTATCTTGTATCCACACATCCATCTGTCCATCCACGGATGCATACATCCACTGACTGTGTCTATCTGTGCACTGATCCACCCTCAAGCACTTATCCATCCACTCTTCCTGTATCCATCCATTCACCCATCCGTTCTTACATCCATCCCCTTATTGACATTATTCAAGTCCCCATCCATCCAACCCGGCATCCACGTGTTGCTGCAGAGGTAGCCTCCAGGTGCATGGCCTTTTGGGGCTGGAGCCACTGCTGCGTCCCCTTCCTGGTTGGGGGCGGGGGGACAGTGAAGGCCCCCGTCACTCTCCTAACACCTGCCACACTAGTCAAGGTCCATGTCTCCTGGCGGTAGCCTGAGATCTTGAAAGGTGAGGTCTGTATCAGAGTCACCTAAGTGGTCCCAATGAAAGGGGCAGAGGGGTACATGGGGCGAGTACGCTAGGGGGACGGAGAATTCCTTCATTTACTCACTCAGCCATTCATTCCTGTAATATTGAACCAACAGAGACAGCTCTGGTCAGCTTTTCCCGCCACCAGCTACCATCGAGGGCCTGCTCTCGGGCCACGGAAGCCACTCCGCTGACCGAGAGAGGTGTTGCGCCTCAGACACTGAGCCCCAGAGGGGGCAGGGCCTTGCTCAAGGTCACACAGCAGAGGAGGAACTAGAACCCGAGACTCCAGACTCCTATCCAGGCCTCTCCTCCAGGCTAGTGACCTGCTCTGCGGCAGGAGGGGGAACCAGGAGGGGACCCTGGGGGTGATTCTAGGCCAACACAGTGAGCCTGGGGTCAACCTTGGATTTGTCTCCAGAGATCTTTACCTGCTATGAGGGGAGGAGACACACACACACACACACACACACACACACACACACGCCGACCCATGGCCATGCCCTTGACCTCCACACTCCAGCTGGACTGACCCTCCTCTGATCCTTGCGCACCCCCCTCTCACCCCCAGGCCTTGACTCAGGCTGTGCTTCTCAGGCTCCTCCACCCCTCCCCTGTTCAACTCCTACTCACTCCTGGGCTTCACGAGCCTCCTGGGATTTGGGAAATTGTGAACCATCTCCAACCAAGCCCTGGATCCACGGACTGCTCTCCTCCCCTCTCATTCATTCATTCTTAACCATCCTTAAGTGCCTACAGGAGTCGGGGTGCTACTTCAAAGTGTTGCCGGGGAGACGATGCGTGAAGATGTTTACACCGGGCCTGGCACGTAGTAGGTGCTCAATAAGTGGCAGCTACCTGGGGCCAGACCCTGTACCCAAGGGTCTCTGAGAGAGGATGGGGTATCGATCACCTTCCAGACTGCTCTGACTCACTTCCGCTCCCTGACCCGGAAACGACCCACTCCCCACGCCCGGCGCATGGAAAGCCAGACCCACACCACTGAGGCTCTAGGCACCCCTAGCCCTGCCCACTCAGAATCCCAGGTGCAAACAGCTCCAGGTTCTGAGGATAAGAGGAACTCGGAGCGCAGGAATCTATAAATATGAGACAATAGCTCGGGAGGGTCCCTCCGCAGCAGCGCAGCCGCCCCTCGCCCGGCGCCGGCGCTCAGCAGCCGGGAAGAAGCCGCATCTGCCACTGTGCCTGCTTTTCTGTGCCGGCCTGATTATAGTGAGACTTGGGGAAATTAAGGGTTTTCGGGGACGCTGCCAGGGCCCAGGCTGCTGCCTTCCCGCCCTGTGCGTCACAGATGCCAGCGGAGCCGCCTCCATGGGCCACTTGCCCCAGCCGGCAGGGCCGCACCGGCATGGCTGGGACGGCACCCCACAGTGTATAAGGGGCTTTCTTCCACAGTCCTCCCTGGCCCTGGGAGTGCAGAGGGCTCTGCCCCCTGCAGTGGGCAGGGGAACTGGGGCCCAGTGAAGGGCAAGGACCTGTCCCCGGCCCCAAAGATCTAGGGCACTGGGGCCTCCGGAGGAGCCAGGCCCATGGAGACCCTGTCCTGCTGGCCTGGGGCCCCAAGGCCTTGACCCCTGGTCAGCTTTCGGTCTGCACAGCCCAGGTCTGTGGCTGACCTTGGCCATCCAGGGCTCCTCCTTTGTAGGCACAGCTCATTCTGCCACCCCCGCTCACTCCTGGGTGCCTACTCTGCTCCCATCCTGCTGGTCCAGGAGCCTCCAGGATGTCGCCCACGCTGTTCCTGCCCCAAAGGAACCACACTGGGGATGGGGTGGGGCCCAGACAAGGAAGGAAACACCTCGAAACCAGGCAGGAAGCGGAAACGCTAGGGCAGCAATTCCCATCCAACAGGGCTGGGGTTCAGGGAGGGAGGAAGCTCCAGTGGAGCGGCCCTGGGCGAGCCCTCCCCTCCCTGAGCCTCAGCGGCTTCGCTTCTTACTGAGGAGAAGGGGAACACCTGCCCCGCAGGTGCCGAATGAGACCACCGAGGGGGTCTGGGGCCGGCGCAAGCCCACGCGCTGCAAACGCTCAGTGAACCAGCCCCTGGTCCAGCCTCCTTCCGGCTCCTCGACCTCTCCCAGGCGGTCGGCCTCACCGAGCCCTGACCCCGGGCAGGAGGGGGCCTGCCTGCACCCCGGCCACCCGCCGGGCACAGCGGAGGGTCCCAGATCCCTAGGCCCCGCCCTGCCCCTCCCCCGTCCCACCCTCGCTTTCGCCGCAGGGACGCACGTGTTGGGGGGCGAAGACCCGGCAACTCGGGCCCAGGTGCTCAGGCCGGCCGCGTGGGGGGCAGGGCAGCGCGCTGAGGCCGAGTCCCCGAAAAAAATGAACCTGCGTGAGCATGAATGGCAGAGCGCGTGAATGAATGAGTGCGGAGCGTGCGGGAGGAACGAATGAATGAGGAATGAATGCACAGGCCGAGCTTTGAGGGAAAGAGTGAATGAGCCCTTGAAGGCGGGAACCCTCAGTACTCACCTGTCTAACCCATTCACACATTCACTCATTCCATCCCTCAACATTTATTGAACACCTCCTGTATACCAGCCCTGCTCTAGGCCCTGGGGATACCCCGCCTCCTGGAGCTCACACAACCCAGATTTAGAAAATTCAGGGCGAAGGGCGCGACCCGCCGACTTCCCCCTGTCCCTTGCTCTGCCCCACTTCCCACTCGGTGGCCCACTCCAGCACTGCAGATGTCTGCCCCACTTTTCCTCTCTGCCTGACCCGGCACACGTGTGCCAAGGTAGCCAAGTGATGGGGGAGGGGCACTCCCTTCCCCCACCCCGCCAGCAATCAGGAAGGGGAGGTGGCCTCTGGATGGGTCAGTGTTGCTCCGGGAACCTCTAGCTGGAGCACCCCCTATCCCTGCCCCCAGCGGAGCCCAAGGCTGGCCCCTTCCTAGCCCTGAGGAAGGGTGCAAGGTGAACCTCAGCCCTTCCTCCCTGAGGCATTGGGCAAGGTGACCTTGCTGGTCCAAGCCAGGCTGGGGCCTCCTCAAGAAGCAGCCTCAGTTCTGAGGGCATCAGAGCTCCCTGGGGGCAGCTGGACAAGTCTGCCAGCCCACCCAGCCCAGCAGCAGCCAGTATTCGAACCCTGGAAAAAAACACAAGGGGGCCAGGAAGGATCCTGGCTGGTGCGAAGAGAGGTCACAATGCACAGGTACTTGACCCCTGTCCTCCCTCAGGACCTACGGGCCCATGGCTCACACGTGTTTATATAATTCCCAGGCACATACTACCAATGAAACACATACAACACAGAATTTACCGTCTTAACGATTTTGCAGGCTCCAGTTCAGTGGCCGTAAGTACCTTCACCTTGTTGTCCAACCATCACCGCCGTCCAGCTTGTATTTTATGTGTGTGTACTTGGCAGTTTCTATTCACTCATTTAATTAGGGGAGTAGGTTGCTACATTCAGGCATGGGACAGTGCTGTGAAAAGGCATTGAAAGCAAGGGAAGTGAGAAAAACAATAAAAGGAGACGGGAAGAAAGAGCCAGCAGCTGACTGGAGGCATGAGTGTTGAGGCAGAGTTCTCTCTCTCCTCCCCCTCAGGCCCTGGGGACATTGTTGAGTAACAAATGGAGAAAGGGAGGTGCAGGGTGGGGTGAGCATCAGAGGACAAGCTTCTGTCGCCAGGCGGGCACACAGGGTCTACGATCCGGACAAGAGGAGAGGTGGCTGCTGGGGGGTGGGCTCTTTAAATCCCTCCCATAGGGCTGTTTTAGGCTCACGTGGGACCTGGGTTCCCCACCATGAATCTGGGCGGGGTCTGTGACCTTCACTCCTGCCCTTTAGGGTTCTGACACCGTTCAGGCCACAGGCAGGGGTGGGAGTAGCCCACAAGAGGCAGTGGGAGCCCAACCCCCCACCCGCCAGCCCTAATGTCCCTGCCCTCCCAGGTCCCAGGGGGACAACAGTAACGGTGGAATGTGGATGAAGTGTGCACACAGGGCTCTGCCCACATTTCCTGCCCAGACACTGGTCCTGCTCAGATGGTGCCAGAACATTCGCCAGCAGCCCTGGCTCTGCTGCTGCCAACGCTGCAGATGGCTGGGGAGGCGGGGGAGGGGCGGGGGCGCCCATGCCCAGCTCTGGCAGCTTGCACACTTGAGCTTGAGGCCGGCTTGGGGAGGCCCCAGGAGAGCCCTTCCGCCACTCTGCACACCTAATCCCCACCCAGCAAGCCCTCTCTTCTCCCCTCCCCCAGCTCACTGATGATGGGAAGGAGGGGAGAATGCCAGCACTGGCTGGTGGGGGGGGCGGGGGGGGGTCTCAGTTAACCCCCATGTGACCTTGTGAGGGAGGTGGCACTAGCCCTCTTGGGCTGATGGGAAAACTGAGGCTCAGAGAGGCAAAGTCCCTTGCCTAAGGCACTCAGCAAATAGGGACTAAGCTGGGATTTAGTACCCTGGTCATTCTGGTCAGATGTTCACCCCCATTCAAGTCTCACCTTAGGACCCACCTCTAGGCATCTCTGAAGAGAAGGTCCAGATGATGCAACCTGAAGATCCTTGCAAGACGGGCTGGTCTGGAAAGGCCTCTGAAGCCAGTGTAGCAGGAGCCTGGAGCATCAGTGGCATCCAGGCAGGCTTCCTGGAGGAGGTGGGGTTTCAGGTGAAGGTGGGAAGAAGAGATAAAAGTGGCAGGGCTTGGAGACCATGCCCTGGGGCTGGGTAGGTCCCTTGTCCCCTGGCCTCATTTGGGCGTCTGTGGACCACCCTGGCCACAATCCCTGCCCTCTATCTCTCAATCCCGTTCCCTGGTTTTATTTTCTTCATGGCTCTTGCTAATCTCTGCTGTTACCTGATTTACTTGTTTCTGTGTGTTTACTTGATCTCCCCAGCCGGAGTGTGTGCTTTGAGATGAGAGGAGGGAAGCTGGGGAGGAGAATGAACAAATGAGTGGAGGATTGATGGAGGGAGGGGAGGAGAAGGAGGGAGGGTTGGAGGAGGCCTCTGGTTGCAGTGGCTGAGTGGAAGAGGGAGGACAGCAGATCAGAGGTCATTGAGAGAGGTTCCTGTAGACACCCGGTGTAGGAGTCCAGCCCGTCCCTGCCTCGGGCTCCAGAGTTGGCCAGTCTGGCCAGATTCGAGCCTTCTGTGTTTCCTGCTGCCTCTCAGGCTGGGATGGAGAAGTTTCTTGGAATGTGAGCTCTGGACCTTGCGGCAGCTGAGAGGTTTGTTCACTCCATGCCCCTACGGATGCTGTGACTTAGCCTCCAGGCTGCCCTGCAGGGTCTGGTGGAGCTGCCCTCTGCAGGACCAATGCCCCCAAATCACTGCTGCCCCATCCTGTTGCCCTCACCGTCCCTCACTCATTTCTCCTGGGAACACTTTCTTAAAAGTCAAGGATTCAGGGAATTCCCTGGCAGTCCAGTGGTTAGGGCTCTGTGCTTCTACTGCAGGGGGCATGGGTTCCATCGCTGGTCGGGGTACCAAGATCCTGCCTGCCGCACGGTACGGCCAAAAAAAAGTCAAGGATTCAGTGTCTGCTTCTGGGGGTAACCTGACTTCCAGGCAACCAAAGAACAAAATTGTACCCAATTCACTCAAAAAAATAGGGGAGTCAACACCATGTAGTAAAGGCTCCAAGAAGAGTCCTGCCCTCTCCCGCCTCCCATGGTCCTGGGCCCGCCTCACGGGATTGCATCCCACCCACAGGTCCCAGGGCCCAGCTTCTGGCCCAGGGCTGTCTTTGGGTTCCTCATCCTCCCTGCTGTGTCCCCACCCTGGGCCATCCCTGTGGGAAGTGGCAGCAGCCTCTCCAGGACTCTGCCCCGTGCTGGGCTGTTCTACCAGGTGAGGATGGACTGGGTGCTGTGACTTGGGCTCAGAAACTATAAGGAGGGGAAACATTTCTACCAAATATTTATCAAAACAAAACGTGAATATACTTACTTATCACGCAGAAATAGACAAGCCAGGTCAGGCAGAGAAAAATGAGGGCAGCCCTCCTGGAAGGAGGGGCTTCCAGGCACCACAGGACATGGATCATTTCATCCCACCGGGGGCAGCTCTGGTCAGTGCCTTGTTCTCCCTCTGGACCACCTGTAGCCCCTGGGGAAGGGCAGCGTCCAGATTCCTGCTGGGAAGGAGCGCAGGCCTGGCAAGGGAGCTTCTCTCTGGGCCCTCCATCCTTGGGCCTGGGCATGGTGAGAGACACGGAGCACGGGATGGCACCAAGGTGGCCTCACTGGGATGAAATCGCCACTAAGTGTATACCTGCTGCCAGTGGGCAGGTGTTAAGTAAGGTCACACCTGGGGACCCAGGCTTCTTCAGCAGCCCACCTGCTTGGTCCTGGTCCAGGCCTTGGCTCCTGGGGTGGGTGGGCTCCCGCCCTCCTGCCAGGCTGAGGGCCCTTCCGCAGCTGGCCTCAGCTTCAGCCTCATTGTCAATGTCCACACGCTCCCATTTCTGGGCCTTTGCACCTGGTGTCCTCTCACCGTGGGACGCCTTTCCATGGAGTGTCCTCCTGGAAAACTCCTCATCTCAGCTCCCAAAGTTGCCTTCTCTAAGGAGGTGTGGCCCCAATCGGTGTGTGTGGCTTCCAAACAGCAGCAGCCTGGGGGTCACCAAGCAGGTCGTAGGAGGGGGACCCTGCAGGGGCCTGGGCACTGGGGCAGGGAAATGGAGGCCAGCCCTCTGAGAGGCTCAGGAGGCAGGAACAGACCAAGAGGCAGAGCCTGAGGTCAGGGATGGCCACAAGCCAGAGTGCCTGGAGGCAGAGCGCCAACTCCTGGTGTGCTCGTCTGGCACTGTGCTGAATGGCATGGCTGATGGCGGGGGGCAAGGCAGTGCCGAGTGGGTAGGCTGGTCCAACAGGGTGGAAGCTGATGATGCCTGGATCCGGGCAGGTCACCACACCCACTATTCCCAGCCCAGAAGCTCCCATCTCCAGGGACCCCCCCCCCAGGTTCCCAGTTGCTCCCTGTCTCTGAAACCTGCCTTATGTCTATTCTGGGTCCTGGACAGTGTCCTCAATACCTTTCTCACCCTGTCCCTCTATTGTTCAGGAACCTGCAATGGCTCCCCACTGCCTGACACAACCCATCCGGCACTCAAGGCCTTCCACGGGCCTCACTGAGTCTCCGGTGTGACTTAAACTCCTGACAGAGGTGGAAGCTCTTCTGCTTCCTCGTGTCCCTTCCAGACTGCCCGCTGCCCCCCTCCACCCCCAGGAATGCCCACTCAGCTACTTTTCCTCTTCTCCCAGCTCAGAACAGGAGACAACACTCCAATAAAATAAAGGCTCATGGGCTTCAGAACCCCTGGAATGGTAAGGGTGGGCCCCGGGTGTGGGGCGGGGTCCGCATGGTGCCACCTCTGTCCAGATGTCCCCCCTTCCTGGCCCCCAGCACACACCGTTTCACCACTTCATCCTTCAATAGCTGTAAACCCTCTTCTCCAACCAGAGGGTGACCCTTTCTGGGGTCCCTTCTCTGTGGCTCCCACCCAGGACGATGACAAGGTATGGGTGACCTGTAAGTCCCCTAGATGTCCAAACGGCCACTGGTTAGGCCTCTGGCCTGGGCCCCAGGAGACCGCGGTTCTGGTCCTGTCTGCCTGGGATTCCCCGGCAAGACATTCTCCCCTCTGATCTGTTTCCTCACCTGGGGGATGGGAACCAAGCCTGTGAGCCCAGGGACAGAGGAGTTTGCAGCCTCGGTCTGGGGGTCAAAGACCCCGGACGCCGCGTCGCTGGGACGCGGAGCCACGCAGACGGCAAGGTGGGCGTGCAGGCCGGGGCCGCTGGAACTGGGCGGGCTACGCTTGGTGAAACTGGGCTGCAGAGGCGGACGCCAATTTTCCCCACTCCACTGGGCAGGAAAATTATTTCTTCGGATTCTTCTGTGTTCCCGCCGGTTCCGTGCCTGCAAGAGATCTAGTGGCTGCAGCGAGCCTCAAAGTCACGCAGCGGCAGGGACACCCGCTCCGGCCGCGATTGGAGGCCGAGGCAGCTGCCCGCAGTGGCCGGAGCTCTTCGGGGCCCTGGAGCATCTCCAGCTCCTCTTTCTGTGGGCTCTGCTCTGACGGCCCCCACGCCAGGGCAGTGGATTCGCTCTGGGCTTCTTACGTCCAAAACGAGGGGCCCAAAAGAAAAGCGCGTGGGACCGCCCCGCACGTCCTCTGCCCATTATTGCTGATCCCGTGGCAGCCTTGCCAGGAAGAGTCTCAGTCCCACCTTAGAGGGGAAACCGAGGCACAGAGGATTAGGTGAAAGTTCCCAGCGGAAGTGAAGAGGCTGCGATTTGTCTGCCACAACATCCGAGCTCTTCCCCGTAGCCAGTGGCCTCGCTTGTCCACAGATGGGGCCAGCCAGGCGGAGGGAAGCTGCGGCAGGTAAAGCAATGGAGACGGTCCCTGTGCCGAAGCGCCCAGGACAGAGAAGTCATGTCCGGGCGGTCAGACGCAGGGAGAACACAACCAAAGCCTCCCGTCTGAGGATGCGGGCCAGGGGTGGGGTCACAGCTGAGGTCCGGGAGCCCAGTGTGCTGCTCTGGGGCTGGGGGGCGGGGGTGCCAGGGACCGGGGCAGCCTGGAACACAGCTAGGGTGACTGACCCAGTTGGCACAGGACTGAGTGGGTTCCCTGGACCTGGGGCTTTCGGCTCTCAAATGGGACAGTCCTGGGCAAACCAGGATCAGTTGGTCACCCTAGGCAGATAAAGAACTTGCAAGGGTTCAAGTCCAAAACGGTAGACTGGGAGGTAGTGGAAGCTGCAGGGCTAGAAGGAATCAAGTGGAGGGGGGAGGACTTTGCCTCTGGAAGCATTTCTGGCTGGGAGGGAGGTCAGGTCAGCGTGTTCCAAGGGTCTGCCAGGAGCTGAGCACAGTCCTGAGGGACTTGTGGGCTTTTCCTGGTGGAGCTGCCCCTCCAGGACCCGGTCTTGGACCCCACCCCTCCTCAGGACAACCACCCCCGGATGCTGGGTCCGGCCTCCGGGCCATCTGGATAGCCATCCCTTCGTTGCTAGCGTCTCTCTGGCCAAACGAGCACCCCAGGAGGCAGAGGGAGCACAGTCAGGGCTTCGTTCAGATCTCAGCTTGGCCTCATCCTTTCCCGGGGAGAGGCCATTTGCAGCTCACACCTTTGTTTCTGCATCTGCAAGACTGCATACTGACTTTTCTCTGCAAGGATGCTGTGAAGCTGGAAGACTTGAAGTAAGGTCTGTGGAGGCCCTGGCACGGACCCCGGCGCACTGAGGGAGTGTAGCTTCCCCTGGGCATTGGGTCTGGGAGCAAGGAGCTTGGAAACGAATGGAACAAGTTTGAATTGCTGAGCAGGAAGACAGGGGCTGGATAGGGGCTCCCAGACCCCAGTCAGCCCCGGGGTCCCGTCCACAGCCCCCAGGGGGTGCTAACCCAGAGACTGCGCTTGTGGCCAGTGTCTCCCACCCACATGGCTCCCTCCCTGCCTCCTGAAGAGAACCTTGTTCTGGGGGCAGAGGCCCAGGCCCAGCCGAAGGACTACATTTTCCAGCCATCCTCACAGCCAGAACGGCCAGGTGAGTCGTGTGGGGAATCGTGTGGAAGAAGGCGTTAAAAGGGATTTTTTGTCATCGTTGTTTTCTTACAGCATTATTAAGGCACAACTGACTTAAAATAATCTGCTCACCCGTAAACTGCACAAGTTGATAAGTTTCGACATGTATGTCAGGAAACCATCACAATCAAGAGAGCAAACATTTCCACCAACTGCAAACACTTCCTCCTGCCTCTTTGCAAGCCGTGCATCACGTCCCCCGTCCGCAGGCAACCCCTGATCTGCCTTCTACCATTACAGATTAGCTTGCGCTTTCTAGAGTTTTGTACAAGTGGAATCCTACAGCGTGTATTCGCTCTCCTTTTTTTCTTTGTTATTTGTGGCTGGGGGAGTTCTGGCTCTTTCCACTCAGCGCCATGATCTTAAGATTCACCCATGCTGTTGGGTGTGTCAGTAGTTCATTCCTCTTTATTGTTGAGTCGTATTCCACTGTATGAATAAGTTATCATTTGTTTATCCATTTCCCTATTAATGGACATTTGCGTTTTCCCACTCTTTGGCTATGATAAGCAAAGCTACTATGAACATTTGGGTCCAAGTTTGTATGTGGACATATCGCTTCAACTTCTCTTGGGAAAATACCTCTGAGTGGAATGGCTTGATCATATAGTAGGTGTATCTCTAACTTGTTAAAAAATTGCCAAAGTGGCTTCACCATTTTACATTCCCAGCAGCCGAGTATGAAAGATCCAGCCGTTCCACATCCCTGCCAGCACTGGATATGGTGAGTCTTTTAAATTTTCGCCATTCATAATGGGTGTGTGCTGATACCTCGCTGTGCTTTTAATTCTCATTTGTTGAATGACTGATGATGTTAAGAGTCAATTTTAGTGAAGTGTCTGTTCAAATCATTTGCTTATTTCCTAGTTGGATTGTTTGGGTTATTATTATTCAGTTATAACTGCTCTCTCTCTATTCTGGACATGAGTTCGTTGTCAGAGACCTGTTTTACAAATACTCTTGGGCTTCACTGGTGACACAGTGGTTAAGAACCCGCCTGCCAATGCAGGGGACACAGGTTCGAGCCCTGGTCCGGGAAGATCCCACATGCCGTGGAGCAACTAAGCCCGTGCGCCACAACTACTGAAGCCCGCGCGCCTAGAGCCCTGCTCCGCAACAAGAGAAGCCACCGCAGTGAGAAGCCCGCGCACTGCAACAAAGAGTAGCCCCCGCTTGCTGCAACTAGAGAAAGCCTACGTGCAGCAACAAAGACGCAAGGCAGCCAAAATTAAATAAGTAAATAAAAAAAACCAAACCAGACAAATACTCTTTACCAAGCTTTTTTTTTTTTTTTGCTGTACATGGGCCTCTTACTGCTGTGGCCTCTCCTGCTGCGGGGCACAGGCTCCGGACATGGCTCATGGGCCCAGCCGCTCCATGGCATGTGGGATCCTCCCGGACTGGGGCACGAACCCATGTCCCCTGCATCGACAGGCGGACTCTCAACCACTGCGCCACCAGGAAAGCCCCTCTTTACCAGGCTTTTGCTTGCCTTTTAACTTTCTTAAAACTTTTTATTTTTTTTACTTTTGGCTGTGTTGGGTCTCCGTTGCTGTGCACAGGCTTTCTTAGTCGCAACGAGCAGGGGCTACTCTTCACTGCGGTGCGTGGGCTTCTCATTGCAGTGGCTTCTCTTCTTGTGGAGCACAGGCTCTAGGCACGCAGGCTTCAGTAGTTGTGGCTCAGAGGCTTAGTTGCTCTGTGGCATGTGGGATCTTCCTAGACCAGGGCTTGGACCCATGTCCCTGCATTAGCAGGCGGATTCTTAACTACTGCGCCACCAGGGAAGTCCCAAAAGTGTCTTTTGAAGAGTAATGTTTTGATAAAGTCCACATTATCAATTTTAAAAAATAATTTGTATTTATTGTGTTAAGAAATCCTCCCTAGCCAATCGTTTGTTGCTAGTATATGCAGAAATACAATTGGCTTTGTATCTGGCAATCTTGCTAATCTCACAGATTTGTTTTAATAGCTTTTTTTGTAAATTCCTTAGAAATTTTTACGTAGGTGACCATGACATCTGTGTGTAAAGTGTAGCTTTACTTCTTTCTTTACATCAGTATGATTCTCACTTTGTTTTGTTTTCTTGCCTTATTGCACTAGCTAGGAACTCCATTACAGTGTTAGATAGAAGTGGTAAGAGTAGACACCCTTACCTTGTTCTCTGTGTTGGGGGCAAGCATTGAATTCTTCACTATTAAGTGTAACTTAGTATTAAGCTGTTAGGTTTTTCTTAGATGCCTTTTTCAGGTTAAGAAAATTCCTTTCTGGGACTCCCCTGGCGGTCCAGTGGTTAAGACTCCACACTTCCACTGCAGGGGGCATGGATTTGATCTCTGGTTGGGGAACTAAGATCACACGGTTTAAATTCCTTTCTGTTCCTAGTTTACTGAGTCTTTTTTAAATTAATTAATTAATTAATTAATTAATTATTGGCTGTGTTGGGTCTTTGTTGCTGTGTGCAGGCTTTCTCTAGTTGCGGCGAGTGGGGGCCACTCTTCGTTGTGGTGTGTGGGCTTCTCATTGTCGTGGCTTCTCTTGTTGCAGAGCACGGGCTCCAGGCACGCAGGCTTCAGTAGTTGTAGCTCGTGGGCTCTAGAGCTCAGGCTCTGTAGTTGTGGTGCACGGGCTTAGTTGCTCCATGGCATGTGGGATCTTCCTGGACCAGGGTTCGAACCCGTGTCCCCTGCATTGGCAGGCGGGCTTTTAACCACTGCGCCACCAGGGAAGCCCTACTGAATCTTTATTAGGAATGAAAGCTGAAATATGTCAAAAAATTTTTTGCGTGTGTTGAGATGATCATATATATATATATATAATCATATATATATGCATATATATTTTAGTTTGTCAATATGCTGAATCACAATGATTGATTTTCAAATGTTAAACCAATCTTATATTGCTGGGATAAACCCTACTTTGACATGTTGTCATTCTTTTTATACTTTGTTGAATTCCACTTGCAAATATTTTGTTAAGAACTTTTGTGTCTATGTTTATGAGGAATATCGGTCTGTAGATTTCTTCTCCTGTAATGTTGTTGTCTAGTTTTGGTATCAGGGTAATTCTGGCCTCAAAAGATAAGTTGGAAAGTTTTCTTGTCTTCTACCTTTTGGGAGAGTTACTTTAGAATGGGTATTATCTCTTCCGTAAGTGTTTGGTAGAATTTGCCAGAAAAGCCATCTGGGTCTGGAATTTTCTTTGTGGAAGCTTTTTAACTACAAATATAATTTATTTAATAGATATGGGGTTATTCAGATATCAATTTATTCTTCAGAGAGCTTCGGTAGTTCAGATCCTTCAAAGAATTTGTTCAGTTCATTTAAGTTGTCAACTTTTTTGGCATAAAGTTGTTCAAAATATTCACTTGTTATCCTTTTAAGTTCTGTAGGATCCATTGTCCCCTTTCTTATCCCTGAGATTGGTAATGTATGTTTTCTCTCCTTTTTTCTCTGATCCGTCTGGTCAGAGATTTGTCAAGTTTATTGACTTCTTCAAGACCTAGCTTTTGGTTTCATTGATTTTTAAAATTGTTTTAGTGTTTTCTATTTCACTGATTTCTGCTCTTTACAATTGCCTTTCTTCTGTTTACTTTGGGTTTTTCTCTTCTTTTCTCTAGTTTCTTAAGGTGAATACTGATATCACTAATTTGAGACTTTTCTTCTTTTATATATAAGCATTTAGTGCTATGACTTTCCCTCCAACCATTGCTTTAGCTTCATCCCACACATTTTTATATGCTGCGTTTTCACTGTATTCAGCTTAAAATATTTCCCAATTTCCATTGTAATTTCTTCTTTGACCCATGGCTTGTTTAGGAGTGTGTTGTTTAGTGTCCAAATGTTTGGTGATTTCCAGGCATCTCTCTGTTATTGATTTCTAATTTAATTCCATTGTGATAGGAGAACATACTTTGTAGGATTTCAATTCTTTAAACTTCACTGAGATTTGTTGATCGCCCAAAATATGTTTTATCTTGGTAAATGTTTTGTGTGCACTTAAGAAGAATGTGTATTCTGCTTTTGTTGAGTAGTGTTCTATAAATGTCAAGTTCATTGATGTTATTGTTCAGATCTTCTATATCCGTATTGATTTTCTGTCTCTTCTATCAATTATTGAGAGAATAGTGTCACAATCTCCAGCTGTAATTGTGGATTTGTTTATTTTTCTTTGCCATCAGCTCTTGCATCATGCATTTTGAAGTGTTGTTACTAGGTACACAAACATTAAGATTGTTGAGATTGTCCTCAAGCTGAACTCCTGAGGAATTAAAGTCTTTATCATTATGAAACTACCCTCTTTATTCCTGGTAATATTCTTTACTCTTAAATCTACTTTGTATGTTCCTAGGATAGCCACTTCAGCTTTCTTTTGACAAGTGTTAATACAGTATATTTTTCTCTATATATTTTACTGTTAATCTATCTATGCCTATATACTTAGAGTGGGTTTCTTGTACACACTGTATGATTGAGTCTTGCTTGTTCGTCTTATCTGAAAATCTCTGCTTTTTAATTGGTGAGTTTAGACTATTTGTACTTAGTATGATGATTATTATGGTTAGGTTAAAATTGATTATCTTAATACTTATTTTCGATTTGGCCCATCTATTCTTAGTTCCCTTTTCCTATTTTCCTGCCTTCTTTTTTGATTAACAGAGTAATATTATTCCATTTTACCCTTTTTTAGCTTAACAGCTGTGCTTCCTTGGTTGTGTATGTGTTGTGGTTTAGTGGTTTAGATCTTACATCTTTAATTTATCACACTCTACCTTCAAATAACATTGTATTATTACTTCATGGTTAATATAAGAACCTTACCATGATACACTTCCATTTCCCCCCGTTCTAGACTTCAGGTTATTTTGTTGTACATTTTACTTCTGCATATACTATAAGCTCCACAGTTTGTTCCCCCCCCTTTAAACAGTAAATCAGTTTATAAAGAGATTTTTAAAAATAAGAACAAAAAAGCCATTTATCTTTACCTCCATAATAACCATTTCTGGTGCTCTTCATTCCTTTTTGTAGATCCAGATTCCTTCTGTTATCATTTTCCTTCTGCTTGAAGGACTCCCTTTAACATTTTGAGCTGTTCTGCTGGTGATGGGTTCCCTCCAATTATCATGGTCTGAAAAAATCTTTATTTTACCTCCAAGTTTGAAAGGAATTTTCACTGGGCATTAAATTTAAGGTGGTCAGCTTTTATTCTTACAATAAAGCTGTTGCTCCATTTCTTTTTAGCTTGGATTGTTTCCAACAAGAAATCTACTTTTACTCTTATCTTTTTTTTCGCTGTACATAATTTGTCTTTTTATTCTACTTTTATGGGTTTTCAGCAATTTGATTATAATATGACCTGGTGTAGTTTTCTTTACCTGCTTGAGGTTCAGTGAGATTCTTTGCTTTGTTTTGTTCCCTGCTTGGGGTTCGTCGAGCTTTTTGGATCTGTAGGTTTATACTTTTCATCAAATTTAGAAAATTTTTGGTCATTATTTCTTCAATTATTTTTTCTGTCCCCTCTCCTTTTTTCTCCCTGTGACCCCAGTTACACGTGTGTTGGGCCACTTGATGTTGTCCCACAGGTCAGCGATCTTCTGTTCATTTTTTAACCCAGTCATTTTCTTCTCTATGTTTAATTTTGGGTAGTTTTTATTGCTGTGGCTTCCAGTTCACCAGTCTTTCGTTTTGAAGTGTTTAATATGCTGTTAAATCCCACCTAGTGTATTTTTCCATCTTGCACATTGTATTTTTTTTGGTTTGAGAACACCTTTTTTTTTTTTTTTTTAAATATTCTCTTCCATTATGGTTTATCACAGGATATTGAATATAGTTCCCTGTGCTATACGTTAGGGCCTTGTTGTCTATCCATTCTATATGTAATAGTTTGCATCTACTAACCCCAAACTCCCAGTCCATCCCTCTCCCTCCCCCTCTCTCCCTTGGCAACCACAAGTCTGTTCTCTACATCTATGAGTCTGGTTCTGTTTTGTAGATAGGTTCATTTGTGCCATATTTAGATTCCACATATAAGTGATATCATATGGTACTTGTCTTTCTCTTTCTGACTTACTTCACTTAGTATGATAATCTCTAGTTGCATCCATGTTGCTGCAAATGGCATTATTTCATTCTTTTTTTTATGGCTGAGTAGTATTCTGCTATATATATGTACCATATCTTCTTTATCCATTCACCTGTTTATGGACATTTAGGTTGTTTCCATGTTTTGGCTATTGTGAATAGTGCTGCTATGAACATAGGGTGCATGTATCTTTTTTGTTTTTTGTTTTTTTTGGCTGAGTTGGGTCTTCATTGCTGTGTGCAGACGTTCTATAGTTGCAGTGAGCGGGGGCTACTCTTCGTTGTGTTGCGTGGGCTTCTCATTATCGTGGCTTCTCTTGTTGCGGAGCACGGGCTCTAGGTGTGCAGGCTTCAGTAGATGTGGCACGTGGGCTCAGTAGTTGTGGCGCATGGGCTTAGTTGCTCCGTGGCATGTAGGATCTTCCTGGGCCAGGACTCAAACCCATGTCCCTTGCATTGGCAGGCAGATTCTTAACCACTACGTCACCAGGGAAGCCCTCATGTATGTTTTTGAATTATAGTTTTGTCTGGGTATATTCCCAGGAGTGGGATTGCTGGATCATATGGTAATTCTATTTTTAGTTTTCTGAGAACCTCTGTACTGTTTTCCATAATGGCTGTACCAACTTACATTCCCACCAACAGTGTAGGAGGGTTCCTTTTTCTCCACACCCTCTCCAACACTTGTTATTTGTAGACATTTTTGATGATGGCCATTGTGACCAGTGTGAGGTGGTACCTCATTGTAGTTTTGATTTGCATTTCTCTAATGATGTTGAGCATCTTTTCATGTTGCACATTGTATATTTTAACTCTAAAAGCTCAATTTGGGCCTTTTAAAATATATTCTATTTCTTTCATTTTCATGCTCATGGTTTCTTCTACCTTCTTGCACATATACCTATTTTATCATCCTTTTTCCTCATTCTATCATCAGGTCATTTATGGATTCATTTATATTGATTTATTTGTCTTCTTATGGATCCTATTTTCCTCCTTCTTTGCATTCCTGGTAATTTTTTTGTGTGTGTGGTATGCGGGCCTCTCACTGTTGTGGCCTCTCCCATTGTGGAGCACAGGCTCCAGACGCGCAGGCTCAGTGGCCATGGCTCACGGGCCTAGCTGCTCCGCGGCATGTGGGATCTTCCCGGACTGGGGCACAAACCCATGTCCCCTGCATCGGCAGGAGGACTCTCAACCACTGCGCCACCAGGGAAGCCCATTCCTGGTAATTTTTGATTAGATGCCAGGCATTGTAATTTTCCTTTGTTAGGTGCTAGAGTTTTTCATATTTCTTTAAATATTTTTGGCTTTGTTCTGAGCTGTAGTTACTTGGAGACAATTTGATTCTTTCAAGGTTTACTTTTAAGCTTTGAGGCAGATCCAGGTCAGCCTTTAGTCTAGGGCTAATTGGGCACAACCATGAAGGCAATAGTCTTCTGAGGACTCTACTTATGCCCTATTGTTATGAAGTCTTTCCACTTGGGCTGGTGGGAAGATGAACTATTCTCACCCCTGTACAAGTCCAGGGGATTGTTCTGCCTCTTCCATTCTTTCTTTGGCCTTGGTAGTTTCCTCATACTCATGCACTGATCAGTACTTAGCTAAAGACTGGAGGAGAACCCTCTGCAGATCTCTGAAGCTCTTTATCTCTGTGCAGCTCTCTCTTCTCTGGTGTTCTAGATTGTGAATTATAGCTGTCTTGGACGCTCTGATCTCTGTGTCCCAGCTCAGAGACACTGTTGGGCTCTGAGTAGGTCTCCCTTCTCTGGATGTGGCCTGGAAACTGTCTCTAGGGGACATTCGTAGTGCTCACCTCATTTGTTTACCTTCTCTCAGAGCTCCCTGTCCTGGGCTGCCTTCTATCCACTGTTTGAAAAACCACAGTTTCATTCGCGTGCGCGCGTGCGCGCGCGCGCGTGTGTGTGTGTGTGTGTATGTGTGTAGATTAAGACTGGAGGGTAAATCTTATCCCTGTTACTCAATTTTGGCTGGAAATGGAAGTGCTTTGCATGACTTTGGCGAAGGGAGGCAGCTGGGCAAAGTCTCCCTTTGCATTCGCCCATCCTCGTTCCTGTTATCTGGAATTAAGACACGATGGCTGGAGCTCCAGGAGCTTTCTTAGATCAGGAGGTGACTTACAGCATGGAAGCTACCTTCTAAGGATGTAGAAAAAGAGAGATGGATGGAAGGAGCCCAGGACCCAGCCATGCCAGCTCTGCACGGCCAACTTCTCAATTTCTTTTCCTTGAGAAAACAAATTCTTGTGTGTTTAATCCTCATTATTTTGTGCTTTCTGCTTTGCAGCCAAACCTGATTCTAATGGATACAGCCCCTCATCCCATCCCACCCCAATTTTCCTCTCAAATGTCCAGTCAAAGAGTGCCCAAAGGATGTGACTCCACAGTGAGGAGTGGCGAGGCTGGCATTGGCCCCGACCACCGGTCATTCCATCTGGCTTGGGTCTGGGCAGGTCTGGGCTTCCCTCCCACCCTCTGTAGCTGGCCCATGGGTGGCCTTTGCTCTGGGCTCTACTTCCTGACCCTGCTCGCGCTCCTTGGATCCCACCCCCAGCCATGGTCCCGCACTCCTGGGCCCCACTCACCTTACAAGGTGCAGTGGTGGGACTTCCCTGGTGGTGCAGTGGTTAAGAATCCGCCTGCCAATGCAGGGGACACGGGTTCGAGCCCTGGTCCGGAAGGATCGCACATGCCACAGAGCAACTAAGCCCGTGAGCCACAACTACTGAAGCCCGCACGCCTAGAGCCCGTGCTCCGCAACAAGAGAAGCCACCGCAGTGAGAAGCCCGCGCACCGCAATGAAGAGTAGCGCCCATCTGCTGCGACTAGAGGAAGCCCGCGTGCAGCAACGAAGACCCAACGCAGCCGAAAATAAATAAATAAATAAATAATTTTAAAAAAAGGTGCAGTGGTGCAGATGGTGTGGCTATGGGGCAGTGGGGAGGGTGGTCCGATGGGATGAGTGGTGCAGTGGCAGAGTCGTGCATGGGGGGCGAGGGTTTGGTGGTTTGGTGGCACAGGCAGGCAGCAGAGGTGGTGCGGGTGATGTGGGTGGTGCAGTGCAAGGGTGTGGCTTTGGTGCGGATGGTCTGACTTCGCTTCCACTTCTGCCTCCTGCTGACTGTGGTCCACTGGCAAGGGTGGCCGACACTGACTGGGAATTGTCCACCCACACCCTTCTTCTCACTCCCTTGCCCGCCCTTCCTCCTCGCCAAGGGAACACCTATTTGCTCTGGTCACCTGGCTTCCTGCACGCAGCCACCAAGCCAATCACAGCAGTGCCATTGCCCTCACCAGCAGTGGTCTGGGAAGGCCACTGGGACAGGTTGAGGAGACCAGAGGAAAGTATGCAGGGGTCTGTGGGGACCCATCAAAGAGACTCACAGCAAAGACAGCACCTCTTTCCCCTGAAGATGTGTTGTGGACGCAGGTGACATCGGGAACCCGGGGCTACCCTAGGGCAGGTAGAAGCCAGGTCGACACGCCACGGCTAGGAGAACAGACAAATGGAGGGGTCTGAGTCCCGGTGATGCCGTCAAGGTGCGTCCCCTTCCTTGGGTGACACGCCTTCCTATGGCTTGAGGCAGTCACATCCTGCAGGTCAGTGTCCCTGGTTGTGAGGCAGGGACAAGAGTCACCATTTGCCACGTGGTCATGAGGAGCAAAGGGCCCAAGCCGGGGACCCCCAACCAGCTTGGGCACACTGTGCACCCCCGAAGTGCTTGCTTTCCTCCCTTGAACAGGAGGCGGTGTCCGTGGCAAGAAACCCTTGGGTCCTGGATGCCCACCTGGGGGCACACAGAGGACTTCAGTACTATCTGTAATGTTTCTATATTCTGCATTGAAAGAGAGAAAGAGTTGAAACAATTGGAACAAAATGCCAGTGATTGTCATGTCTGCACGGCGCGTGCACAGCTGTGCGCTCTTTGTTCCGTGTACTTTTCCAAAAAGAAATCAGAGGCGGTGCGGAGCTGCCCTTCCTCCCTCCCCCGTGCGGGTCTGCAGGCCCACTGGCGGGGCAGGAGTGGCCCCTGCTCTGCTCTCATGGGGGTGGGGGGGGGCACTGCCAGCCCAGCGGCCCTTGCCGGCGTCCTAGCTGCCGGCTCACGCGCCTCTCTGCAGCCCACCGTGCTCGGGGCACAGGAGCAGATGGCGCTCCAGGGGCCTCCCTGACGCCCTCCAGCTTGTCCCTGATCCCTGCCATTGTGCCGGGGCCACGCTGCCTTCCAGCAGCTCCTGGGCAAGGCTGTGCGAGGCCTGCCATGGGCTGAGAACCGGGAGGTCCCTGCGGGGGGCCGGGGACGGTTGGGGGAGATGGGGGCCAGGGGCGAGGGAGGGTTGGCGCTCTCCGCTGCTCCTGAACCAGCAGCTTTCAGACCACCGCTGTGTGTGCGTGTGTCGGGGGCAGGAGACACAGTCAAGAAACCTAGTGTCACTGGGGGTCCTGCTTTACTGCTTAGGGGGTCAAAGGATGCCCTCAGTGGGGTCCCAAAGAGCAACCCGTAGATCCCAACACATGCACAGTGACAGGAAGCCCCAGGAGGTCCCCTGGCTCCAATCAGTGTCCTGTGCCCTCAGTCCCTCCTGCAAGTCTCGCTGCCCCTGCCAGGTGCCCGGGTCCATGGGGGTTTGGCAGGGGATGACTTGGAGGAGGGGCTGGGTTGATGGCAGCAGGGTAGGGGATGGCGCAAACTGAGCATGACGGGAATGGGTTTGGGGAGGATTGGACTCTTTGAGGGAGAAAAGTGGGGCTGGTGGGCCCGCGTGGGTCAGAGCAGGGTTCAGTCCCGGTCTGGTTCAGAGTGGCTGAGTGACCTTGGGCCAGTCATACTGCCTCTCAGCCTCGGGTTTACCCCTTCATAAAATGGGTCTAATATTGACAACTCAGGGGTCAATAAAGTGTATGTAAAACGTCCACCCTGGACTTCTCTGATGGTGCAGTGGTTAAGACTCCGCCCTTCCACTGCTGGGGGTGCAGGTTTGATCCCTGGTCGGGGAAGTTCCGCATGCTGCGGGGTAAAGCCAAAAAAAAAAAAAAAAAAAAAAAAAAAAAAAAAAGAAAAGAAAAGAAAACCCAAAAACGTCCACCCTGGTGCCTGCCTCATTCAACAACTACCACCCCCTTCCCCTCTTCCGTGGGCGAGCTGGCCACCCGGTTCCAAGCACCGAAACTTGCAGAGGCCCTGCCCTCTGCCTACTGGGAGCATTTACTTGCTCTCTGTTTGTCCTTCTCTGGGGTCTCATGGCCACCGGGCCACCTGCACGCGGAGCAGCGGACACCTTGGGAGTTGGGCTGAGACATCCCATGCGCGCTGTCTCCGTCCTGGACAGGCAGCTCCGGCCTGGCCGATGAGCCGGCTCACGTACGGGTTAAACGCTGAGCCCTTGTGGCTATTTCACTATTATTGTTGCAAAAAGAAAAACCCCACAATTCTCACACCCGTCCTCCTCACCAGCGTCTCTGGAGGTACAAACGTGTTAACCGTGTAAAGCAAAGCTGGAGATTTCTAAGCGCAAGTGAACCGCAGGACTCCCAGCCTCCATCTTCCTCCCACACGCCCCTCCCCTCCCTCCACCCTCATGTTTCCGGGCTGGGAGCGGCGCCTGAGGTCTGCAAGTCTTCGAAAAGTGATAACAGTGATCAACGTGGGCTGTGTCGCTGGAGGTTTTCTCCCCTTCTGAAATTATGGAGAGGGAAGGAAAGAGCTCCTGTCTGTCCTCCGTGGGTTGTGTTTGCCGAGTGGCGTGCTGGCTGCGTGGGACTGTGAATGTGGGCGGTGCTCACCTTCCTCGTTGCCGTCGCCTCGTCTCTGGGACAGTAGTTACACCCGGAGGCTCCTGGCCGGCCACCAAGCCAGTCATTCATAGTGCCTCTCAGATTCATAGTAGCTGAACTGAGTGATTTTGCTGCAGTGACAAGCAGAAGCCCAGCTGAGCTTTCTAGCCTCCTCCCCTGCCCACTGGCCCAGCCTGAGAAGGCCTTGCTTTTTGTGTCTATTCAGTGAACCCTGTATTTTATGGCCCTGCCCTTGGGCCTCAGGCAACCAGGAGGGATGCTCTATCTGTTATAGGACTCTTTAGGTTGCAAAGGACAAAAAAACAACTCCTCGTGGCTTCAACATAAAGGGAATTTATTGGCTCATGTAACTGAAAAGTTTAGAAGCTTCAGGTCAGGCTTGATCCAGCAGCTCAAAAGACTACCACCATAACCCATCTGTATTCTGTCTCTCCACTTGTTTTCCTCTTTGGGCTCCAAATGGTACCCCTAGCAGCACCAGCTGTTCTCCTCTTGGTAGCAAAATGTCTGCCCCACGTGCTTAAATCTCCCCATCACCCTATCCCGGGGCAGAGAGAGAGTCATTTTCAGTAGCACCAAACACATCCTGAATTTTCTTCTCTTATTGGCTAGAATTAGGCTACATGCCCATCCCTGACCAATCACAATAGACGGGGCGGGGGGAACATGCTGATTGGCTTAAGCCAACCCTGGTCACTTTTTAGAGTGAGGTTGGGGTCAATTGTGGAAAACTGAGGCTCACTTGGCCAGAGACATGGGCAGCCAAGGGAACACAGTGACAATGCACCGTCATTGATCGAGCATCTGTGATGCACAGGATCTGTCTGCCGCGCTCACACGTTATCATCTCATTTAGTTCTCATGACAGCCCTGGGGGTGTGTATGTATTACAACAAAGAAGCTAAGGCTCAGAGAGGAAAGCCACGCAGCCACGGCCACACACCCAAAAGCATGGAACTGGACGGAGGGGAGCCTAGGTGTGGCTCTTTGTGTACCGCAGGGCACTGTGCGGGAGCCAGAGCTGTCATCAGTTAGGCCCTCAGGGCAGCACTGGCCATGCCCTCCGCCCACCCTGGGGGATCCTGAGCTTGTGAGCAGTGTCTGGATAAGCTGTCCCCATCCCACCTCAAGTACCTGCATTATCCCGCAGAGGGTTCCCTGGCCTCGGAGCGCTGGGCAGCTGTGAGGTGCCACTCGAGCTGGGGGTGGGAGTGGTGGATAAGCACCCAGTTTCTTCTTCTGGCTGTGGGTTGTGCCTGAGGGTGTTCCCCACCTTCTCTCTGAGGGTCTCCTGCAAGCTGAGCCACAGTGGTAACGGATCATTAACACAGCCTGTATAAACCTGCTGCCCACCCCACTCCTTTTCCCATGTGCTTCCTGGAATCTCCTCCCAGATAAACAACTTGCACCCAAATCCTTGTCTCAGGATTGGCTTTGGGGACCCAAACTGAGACAGCAGCAGCTGGGACTGAGTCCCTCCAGGAGCTCGAGGGGTGCATGCTGCCAGGCACACTGGGCATCGACCCTCTATCCAACCCCTGGGCTCAGGGCCTGAGGGCGGGGCCTGGGCATGGGACATGTGGCAGGAGAAGATGGGGTCCAGCCCTCCAGGTCCAGCTGAGGTCAGAGGCCTGCACATTGTCCATAATCTGGCAAAAGGGGCCTCAGTGGACACTCTCCTGCACTCCCTACCTGATGCGTAAATTCTCTGTATGGCTTCCCTGTCCTAGTCATCCACTCTGTTTGCATACCCCCAGGGATGGGGAGCTCACTACCACTCCAGCAACCTCCTCCATCTATCAATGGTGATTTCTTAGCACAAATACTGTGTGTTGGGTAAATGACTAACAAAACAATTATTTTAATATCAAATCTCCCAGTGCCTCCGTTTGGAGGCAAAGAGTCAGAAACACAATAATGCTGGGAACAAGGACATTAGGGAGCACTTCTGTAATCTAGTTCAGAGACAGCCAGTGGCTTGAATCCAGCCTATTATCTGTTTTCATACATCCTGCAAGCTAAGAATGGTCTTTATGTTTTTAAATGGTTGGGGAAAAAAATAGAAAGAAGATTTCATGACACGTGAAATTATATGAAATTCAAAATCCAGTGTCCATAAATAGAGTTCTACTGGAGCATAGCCAAACGAATTCATTTACATCTTGTCTGTGGCTGCTTCCTTGCCACCGCAGCACAAGTGTTTGCGACAGAGACGGTTTGGCCCACAAAGCCTAGAATATTTACTATCTGGCATTTTACAGAAACACCATGCCGGCCCCTTGTCTACATGCCTGTGAGCAATGCCACCCCATTTTCCAGTTGAGGAAACTGAGGCACAACCGGGTCAGGGAACCCCGAATCCACACACGGCAGGACGTGAGGGGCTTGGCAGCTGGGATGGACAAAATGACCCCAAAGCCCCAGGACCTCTGACAGCCGGGTCCTCCCTCCTGTCCTAGTGAGCCCAGTGGCCTGGGCCTGCCCGGCCTGCCCTGCCCAGAGCTCCCCTGCGCTAGGGGCCAGAGCCAGCCGCAATCAGAGGCGCACTGAGGTGACAGCAGTGCACATCAGAAGAATCGATGCTGCCTCGCTGGGCAGCTGGTGACATCTCCGAAAGTGGGTCAGGCCCCAGGAGGGGAATTCCATTTTTAGCTCTGCATTAGGGCCTCATTCATTAATTCCTTCATTTACTATTTACTGAGCAGCTACTCAGTGCCAGCCCCTGTGGTGGGGGGTGGGTGGGCTGGGCCCTAAA
>NW_020172178.1:6686044-6688137 GCF_003031525.2 Neophocaena asiaeorientalis asiaeorientalis
TGGGTGGGCTGGGCCCTAAAGGCACCTACACTCTGCTGAGGGGACGATCACAGAAACAAGCGTGAGGTGAGTGTGTGATCCAGGCAGAGAGCAGCCCCCGCCGCTGCCTTTCAGATGAAGGCTGGACGGTCAGATGCCAACGGCCTCCCAGCTTTGAACTGGACTGAAAGGAGGATTTTGCCAGCTGGGGTGGCAGGAGGGCCTGCTGGGCAGAAGGAACACTGCAGGCAAAGGCGTGGAGGCGAGACAGAGTGGCGGGGGCTGATGCATGTGCCGGGTGGTGAGGTGGCACTGGGAGAGGGTCACGGGAGACACGGAGCTTGCCCTGTGTGCTGCAGGGGAAGGGGGTCCAGTGACAGCTGTGGATGCGGTCAGGGACTGGGTCAGGCCTGCAGCTGAGAAAGCTCATCCTGGAGCCACAATGTGGAGGGGGCACTGGACACCAGAGTGAGCAGAGTCCGGAAGCAGGCAGCAGGGACGACAGGACCCACCAGCCCTCAGCCGCCAGGCCAGGGCCCCCGTGCCCACTTTCCTGCTGCAGAGCCGTGGCCCCTTGGCTCCCAGCCCTGCTGGCTTTGGGGAGGGCCCCTCCTGCCTGACTTTTCTGACCTCCAACATGCATGCCTCCCAGGACTCCACCCCTGGGGCCTGGCAGGCTCACGGCCACTGCGCTTGATTCCAGACGGAGCACAGACACATCCCGCTTCGGCCGGGAGATGGCTGGGGTGCCCCCATCAGTGCCTTCCCTTCCTGAGGGCCGATGGAGGGACCCGGGGCCAGACCCACCTTGGGGGAGGGATGACTTGGGGTTACTCAGAAGGCAGCCGCCATGCCTCTGCCTGGGAGGCCACGCTCACAGTGTTTCCTCTGATCCTGCCGAGAACCTGGGTGGATGTGTGTCCTCCACCCAGCCCCCACTTGGGGAGAGAGCACACTGCCACTCTCACACTTTCTTCACCTAATCATAACTCCCGCTTGACTTATGCGCCCCCAGGAGGCTGGATCCTTGGGCCACGGTTCCCACCCTCAGCGCTGTCACCCAGGGCCCAGAAGCTGGGAGTGCGGTCACCAGACAGCCAGGGCCACGTGGCCTGGGTGGCGGGCATCTCAGGGGTAATCAATGGGGTGGAAATGGGCTTCCTGGAGCTCGGCCAGAGCCTGCATCCGTACTGTTGGTTTCCAGCCTGGGGCAGGGCCCAGGGAACACGTGCTTGGATGGAGGGAGGGTAGAGAAATGTGGGAGGTCGTCAGTGACTGAGGAGAATGGGAGGCCCCAGCCAAGGCTCCAGAGGCCCCTCTTCATGATCCTTGGTCCCAGGTGGACTTACTGAGCACCCCGGGCTGCTCGCGAGCCCCTCAGTGGCCGTGAGCCCTGGCTCCCGACACTGTAGGTGAGGGGTCCCATCAGGCCCGGGGGTGGACCCCCTGCCTACCCACCATCCCCTCCTGGAGTTGAACTACCTGTTCCACCTTCTGGGTGTGGCCCAGGTATTTTTCCGGTGGGGAATCGCCATGGCTCCAGCTGCGGAAAAATAGGGTTGAGCTTGAGTCACCTCAGAGGCTCTGGCGGTGTGAACGGGAGAGCGTGTCCCCGGAGGTTCTGAGTCTGCGGGTTAAGCGCCCCCCAAGCAGGGGGCAGCCAGAGCTCCGGGAAGAGACCCTCTCCTCTGTGTTGACGGTCGGGTGGCCTGGCATGGGAGGGGGCCGTGCCCGCCCCTGTCCACCACTGTCACCATCATCACAGCGGCCGGCTGTGCCGTGGAGAGCAGGTCAGGCGCTGATGCCTCTGGGCACGTGCCTGGGAAGCCCCCACCTCAGTTGCCTTCAAGTCACGACGGTGGTTGTCTCAAGGAGCAGAAGTTTCTAGAAGGATCTCTCGGGGAAAGGCTTCGATGAGCTCCTTCATCTCTTCTGGGATCTCAGCACCCAGACTGAACTTTCTCTTGGGTCCCGTCCCTCCCCCTGGTTTTCCATGGTGAGTCTGAGGTGGACTGAGGTCACCAGGTCAGTAACCCTGTACTTTACGTTGAAACTGGGACACCTGTTACTAACAGGCCGGAGAAACAGGGGAAACTAAGGCAGACTGTGTCCAT
>NW_020172178.1:6688271-6741291 GCF_003031525.2 Neophocaena asiaeorientalis asiaeorientalis
CTGTCTCGGGAAGGGATGCCCCTACCCAGGCTCAGTTCTGCTCCCCATCGCCACGTGATTCCCTGCCATCATCCGTGGGGCCTGTGCGTCACGCCCCCATTCACTCATTCAGTAGCAGCTCTCTGTACACCTACCGTGTGCCAGGCTCTGATGTGGCGCCGGGGGACATCGCCATGAAGAAGCACCCCCGCCCTCACGTTTTAGTAGGGAAGACAGACATAAGTCAACAAGCAAATCAACCGTGGGCGGGTGTAGGGGGAGTGGTCACTCCTGGCCCTCTATTTGGACCTGGAGACTGCAGTCAGGGGAAGCGTCTCTGCAGTACAAAATTTACCATCTTAACCGTCTTCAGGTGTTCAGTTCAGTGGGACTAACTAAATTCACAGGGTTGGGCAACCATCACCACCATCCATGCCCCCAAAGTGAGGGCCGAGTGGGGAGAGTCCTCCAGTAACAGCAAGGTCGTGTGGCAGTTTTGGAAAGAAGAATCTGCTGCTCTTGGCAGTAGGGGAGGAGAAAGAAAGTGAGCCCCGGCCGCCCAGGGTGGCCCCAGGCCAGCTCGGTGTCTGGTTCCTGGCCATGCAGAAGCCTTGGTCCTGATACGGGCTGAGGTGGGGTAGGTCTGGGGCAGGACAGCGTCTCTCGTTGGCGTGGGGGGCGGAGGGGTGGGTAGAGGATGAGAACCCACCTACCAGCATCCACGCAGAGCATCCATCGGGACCGGGACCTACGACCACCACGTCCACAGGAGGGGCTGCTCTAGGACGTTCTTGCCCAGGAAGATAAGACGAAGCCAGTGGATAACTTCCTCGTGTGCTTTCCACACTCCCTTTGCTGCTGCCTTCTGTTTATAAGCAAGTCAGGGTCCTGCCCACACTCGGAGGCGTGAACACCAGGAGGTGTGATCTCAGGATCAGCGGCGAGTCTGTCAACCACAGGATGACGTGTGAACATCAAGTTATCCACACGGTGGGTCACTCAACCCACCCCCTTCACAGGACAGCGGGTGCCCATATGGACCCATGTTTCCTTCTCGAGTCAGTGGATCCCTCAAAGGTGGGGAGGGCTGCTCACTTATGGATCCACTGTTGACTCATCAAGACCCACTTTCAGACCCTCCCCTCACTATGTCCACCCATCCTAAGCTGTTATAGCAAAACCTTGACCAAGGTTCCTCCAAAAATTAAACATAGCATTACCAAATCCAGCAATTCCATTTCTGTGTGTATACGCAAAAGAATTGAAAGCAGGGAATCAAATAGATATTTGTACACCCTTGTTCACAGCAGCATTATTCACAATAGCCAAGAGGTGGAAGCAGCCCAAGTGTCCATCGATGGGTATGTATAAACAAGATGTGGTACATTCATATGATGGAATATTATTCAGCCTCTAAAAAGGAAGGGAAAATTGACACAGGCTACAACATGCATGAACCTTGAAGACATCATTCTAAGTGAAATAAGGCAGTGCAAAAGGACAAATATTGTATGATTCCACTTAGATGAGGTCCTCAGAGGAGTCAGATTCATAGAGACAGAGAGCAGAACGGTGGTTGCCAGGGGCTTGGGGGAGGGGGCTGGGGGTTAGTGTTTGATGAGGACACAGTTTCAGTTGGGGAGGATGGAAAGAGTTCTGGGGACTTCCCTGGCGGTCCAGTGGTTGAGACTCCACACTCCCAATGCAGGAGGCTGGGGATCGATCACTGGTCAGGGGACTAGTTCCCGCGTGCCGCAACTAAGATCCCGCGTGCCACAACTAAGACCCAGCGCAGCCAGATAAATAAATAAATAAAATAAACATTAAAAGAAAGAAATGAGTTCTGGGGACAGATGGTGGTGATGGCTGTCCAAGCATGTGAATGTACTTAATGCCACATAAAAATGGTTAAGATGGTAAATTTCATGTTATGTGTAGTTTTAAAAAATCCTGATGGAAAACAAAACAAAACAACCTTTGCCAACCCCTGCATTGAAAGGGTTGTCTTAAAATCACCCGAGCCCAGACCCCCAACCCCTATAGGTATTAGTCCCTCAACTCCCCGTTCCGAGACCCAACAAAGACTGTCCAGGTAGTGGGTAACAAGAGGTAGGAAACTTGGCTTTGCTTCAGAACAAGTTATTCCAGGGCTCTTTTCTTTTGGGGAATCGACAGTGCCTATATTATATTATATATAGGAGTATATATAGGTCATACATATAATATATTCCCAGAATGTCAGAGTGCGAGAATGGGGGTGCATACGTTGGGGGGTGCATCGCTGTGCTGGTACAACTTGGAGGAAGCCCCGCCTTTGTTCTCTCTCCTGGGATGACTTCAGAGAGGCCGCCTGAAAACACTTGTCTGGAACATATGTCTGGGGGATGGAAGGGAGAAAACACTGTCCACAGGTTCCCGTCGTCGCCCATTGGCCAAAGCAACTGGGAAGATCTCTAAGCTCTAGGCAGACTGGAGAAGGGAAGTCTGATTGCCCTAGGTGTGTGAGGGATGGAGCCAGGGAGGGTGGGAAGCTGCAGTTTTGCAGGGAAACTGGCAGGCTGGTCCAGGCAGGGCTTTCCAAGAGCAGTGGGAGGGGTGCTGAGGCTCCCTAAAGGAACACCCCTTTTTAAAAAAAATTTATTTATTTATTTATTTTTGGCCGCACTGGGTCTGCGTTGTTGTGCGTGGGCTTTCTCTAGTTGCGGCGAGCGGGGGCTACTCTTTGTTGCGGTGCACGGGCTTCTTATTACGGTGGCTTCTCTTGTTGCGGAGCATGGGCTCTAGGCATGCAGGCTTCAGTAGTTGTGGCTCGTGGGCTCAGTAGTTGTGGCTCGCGGGCTTAGTTGCTCTGCGGCATGTAGGATCTTCCCGGACCAGGGCTCGAACCCGTGTCCCCTGCATTGGCAGGCGGATTTTAACCACTGCGCCACCAGGGAAGCCCAGGAACACTCCTTTTTAAATGAGGGTGGAGCCTTAAAGATTTGGGTCCCCGTGGTGGAACCAGAATTAGCAGCGTTTGAGCTAAAAACCAAGGCCCCTTAGGGAGGGCGGGCTTTTAGAAAAAGCCTAATTTGTTTGGGAAACTTTCCTAAGATAACACTGTTCAGAAGAAAGACGAGAGCCCAGTTGTGCAAACAGAGAGGAGTTTAGCATGTGTGCCCGCTTGTGCCCCACCAGCTCAGCACGTGCTGGACTTGGCGGCCAGGCTCCTGGGGAGGGGGGCGGGTGGTGACATGAATGAGGTCTTCATTCAGAAGCCAGAGCCGCCCCCCTCGCTTTTCTGAAGGATGTACAGACACAGAAACGGGCTCCGGGGCCATGAATGGGGCACTGATCAGCCATGTGGATCCTGCCTATAATCCTTTCTAATGGACTGTTCCTTTTTTAACGACTCTCGGGTTTCACTTGGTGTTTCTGTATTTCTAAAGCAGGAGACCGCCTCCTGCCCGCCTCACGCACCCTGGGGTCTGTGGGGAAGCAGGAGCTGCCACTGGGAGAGGTCTCCATTACTACAGAGCACGGCTGCCTGCCTGGGGCTTTTGGGGCACTGCAGGCTCGAAGCTGGGGATCCACGAGGCTGTCTCCACCCCGGGGCGAGGAAAAACAAACGGGAAGTTGTGTCCCTTCTGCCCTTCCTGGAAGGAGACTGCTGTGATGTTTGGCTTACGTCACCTCTGTGAAAAGGACTCTGAGTCCCGAAAGGGCAGGGTGACTTCCAAGGCTGATTGAACTCTGGGTGCCAATAAAGCCTCCCCAAATTCTGCTACCCTGTGTCCCCCTTAAGCCATCTCCATCCGCGGGATGGCGACAAGGTCAAGTTTACCGGCAGCTGTGAATGCCAACGTGTTTGTAATTGCCTCCAGAGGACCGGTGACCATTGCAGGAGTCACTCTGGAGCCAGGCCTACTGCCAAGCACTCAATCATCGTCTGTAAGCCCCCCGGCAGCTCTCCCCACACTCCCGAACCCACCAAGCTTGAAAACTGAAACTGTATTCCTAAGCTTGGCCGCAGAGCCTGGCCCCAACTGACCAGAGGCCCCGTGGTCTTTATCGAGGACGAGGGGGGAATATGCACTCGTTTCAGTGTGGAGATACTGACATTTGATTCCGGGGTGCTCCCCCAGGTCCTGCTGGGGTATCAGACAATAGTTGGTATGTGTACTTGATGACTTTCTGAATCTAAGAAATTCTAAATCCTAAAGGGCATCTGGCCTTGAGGGTCTAGATGAGGGATTTGGGCCCTTCTTGTTTCACAGAGGGGCCTGTGAGATATTGGAGTCAGAAAGGGAAGCTGGGATTTGCTCCCAGGCCTGTGAGACCCCAAAGCCAGGCACTTTGTAAGGCTCCTGTGAACCCGAATCCCGTCTGGCCCCCAGGTCCAGACTCCGTTTGCTCCAAGGAAAGGGTTTCTCCGGCTTTCTCTGGCCGTGTGGGCTTTGGGAGGTCACAGGGTTGTGTTCAGCTCGTTCAATGCCATCAAACATTATTAGTAAGTGACCACTGTCACCACGGTCACAGTTACTCATGGCCCAGGGGACAGTTGCACCATTTTACAGTGAGACCCAGGACTCCTGTCACAGCGCTCACAGGAGGCCCAGCCAGGAGGAGAAGCGAGTCTCTGGGCTTCGTCCCAGTTTGGCAGAAGTTTCTGCTACGTCCAAGAGGCAGGGGAAACTCATTAAACAAGACTATTTTAGATGCCTCTGGGACCAGGAATGGGTCTGACCTGGCCCCTTCCCCCAGGGAGCCCCTAGTCTACTTCAAGGGCGAGCGGCAGCCGGCAGAGGGGCAGAGCCAGCGTAAGGGGGGCACCTCCAGGGCCCGACCAAGGGCTCTATGAACCCAGGTGTCTGTGGCCTCACGCTGTACCCTCCCCGCTGCCTGGAGCCAGGGGGAAAGGCCAGCCAGGGAAGGGGTGAAGAGGAAGCAACCTCTGCTGGTTAACCTGTGCCAGGAGCCGTCAGTGCCTCTGGCCTTCCGGGCCCCCCTGTAATTCAGGAGAGCAGCTTTCTGCAAGTGCTAATTTTTAGCTCTTGCGTTCATGTGGAACCTGGAAATTAATTAGCTCAGACATGAGCTCCGCAGCATAAAAAGGATCCTCGTTAGTAAAATGTTGCCCTTTGGCTGCGGCGGTTGGCTGCTGGAAGTCAGAATGTAGAGCTGCAGCTGGGCCGACAGTGAGGGTGGGAAGGCCACAGCAGGTCCCAAAACCCTCCAGCTCAAGCCCACCTCCCTGCCAGAAAGGGGGTTCCGAAGCCAGTCACCACCTGGGGGTGTTCCTGAGCGTGAACCTGATGGGGATTTGGGGAATGTCACAGCAGGCTTCCAGGGGCCCCAGGCTATGCACTAAGAAATCCTACAGTGGGAACCTCCTTCAGATTGGGGCCAGGGAGGGCCTACATATGGTGACTTAGATAGTGGCGGTTAAGCAGGAGCCCAAAGTAGGAGTCAGTTAGCCAGGCAAAGGGCAGAGGGAACAGCATTCCAGGCAGGGGAACAGCCCTTGCAAACACCCTGAGTCAGAAATAAGCTTGGCAGAAAGCCAGGGTGGCTAGAGCACAGGGGTGTGGAGCGTATGGCAGAGCCTCAGAGGGCCAAGGACCAGTCTAGGTGGGGCCTTGGAGGGCTGCTGGGGTGTTTGGTCTTCTCTCTGACTTCATTCTAAGAGCACTGGGATTCTGCAGGGGTCGGGCAAGGGAATAGAGGCCCAGGCATCTTCCCCAATGACCCCCCTCCTCCAGCACCCTCTCCAGAGGAGGAGAATTAGCTCATCCCCCCCCACCTCCCAGCCCCCTCCCCCACGGTGCCGCATCTGGCTCCATCACCATCATCATTGTGGGTAATTGCTAGGTGGGCTGGGCATACGCTTCCTCTTCTGCTGAGCCAGCGAGCAAGCAGTAATCATAGCTTTTCACTCTCCTACCCCCCCACCCAGCACCCTGGCCCCAGCTCCTCTCAGATCCTTTATTTGGCAAAGCGCAGAGGAGACTGAGCAAAGTGGCTCAGGGATTAAGAGCGAGGAGGGTCCTGGGAGACCACTGAAGATGGGTCAGATGCCACGCCGGTCTTCCCAGTGATAATGGTGACGATACGAAGAGGCGGCCAGTATTTACTGAGCTGTCACTATACTCAGGCCCAATTATGTGAATTTCCTCATTCATTCTGTACTTCAAACCTGAGGAGATGGAGCCATCATCACCCCTTTTTACAGAGAAGAAAAGAGAGATGCAAAAAGGTGGAGTACCTTTCCCAGGCCACGCTGCCTGGCAACCCTCCCCACTTCTTCAACCACTGCCCTGCTCTGCAGGCCTACATTAGCACCGACCACCATTTGCGCCCACTCGACAAGGGGCTCCTACACACCTCACTCGCACCAGTTGGAGCTGAGGCCTCATTATGTGGGCCATGCCCCAGCCTCCACGGGGGGCGGCCCCAGGAAGGCCACGTGCCCCACCCACGACCCCAGCTGATTGGTCTAGGACGGAGGCTCGCCTGGAAGGCAGCCAATCTGCATGGCAGGGCGGGGCATGCAAAGATGGGCAGGACCAATCAGATTCCAGTTCTCAGGCCTGGAGGGGAGAAGCAGAGAAGGGGTCTGGCCCAGACCTTGCCCAGAGGGCAGGTGTGTAGAGAGGGTCCAGGTGCGGGGGAAGCCAGACTCCAAGGCCGAAGGGAGGAGAGGAGGAGGCTGGCCCACTCCTGCCCTAGCCGGCGTGTTTGGCTGTCCTGGGTCCTCCAGGAATGAGGAGGTGACCTCAGGGACAGAGACCACACCCCGACATCCAGCAAGGAGCCTGGGGCCGCCAGACGTCCTGCTGCTGCCCCACCAGTCCCCACCTCCCAGCCTGCAGACCCTGCTGGATGTGACGGGCAGCCAGCCCCCCATGAGCCCCGGTGTGGGTCACTATTGTCTCTGCTCCATGCTGGCAGCTGAATGCAGTTCCGCCTCTCTTCAGCGGCCAGAGGCTCTGACCCCACACTTCAAAGAGCCGCGCCAGGACCCTTGTAACAGCGACGTGAGGAAGGAGCTGTTGTCCTCACTTTAAGGCCCACGTGCATTATTAGGGATCATGGGGACTCCCTCACCCGGGAGGAGTGAAGCTGGAACGGGGGATGGCAGAGCGGGCAAGCGGGGGCTATGGAACAGCCGATTCTTAAAAACCGCAACTAAGGCTGCGAGCCCATCCTAAGGCTGCCCTTCTCTGAAGCCTCCCCGGCTTGCTGCCCCCTCCCCTTCCCTGCCCCGCCTGCCTCCAGCCTGCACTGCCATGGAGGGCAGGGCTGGGGTTTCTGTTTGAAGGATTCTCATGCATTTTAAAGTTTGCCTTCACGCTGATCAAGAAAAACCAAACCAGAAAGGCTGATGGGCAGCTCACGGAATAAATGACTGCCTGCCTTCCGGAGCTGGCGAGGAGGGACCCGGGAACTGATCAGCTGCTGCGGGGGGCGGGGTCCTCAGAGATGCTGTGCTGTGTGTCTGTACCGACGGCAGGTTGGCATGAGTGCCTTGAGGCTGCGAGGCGGCCGCCCAGGTGGGGAAACGTTCGATTTCAGGTTGGTTTGTATTGCTTTTGGCCAAACCTTTTCAAGAACGCAGGAGCAGAGACCTTCTGGGAGGGCCAGAGATCAGGGCGGTTTCTTTCAGGAATGACTTAAATGAGAGGACTCCTCAGTCGATGCGTCTTGGGGTCGGTTTAACCTGTGGCGTCGACATGGATGGCAACCCTGATTAGCAAGAAGGCTGACTGGGGACCCGGGGCCTGGCCCTTGCTCATGGGGGCCTGTCAGCAGCCCCTGCCTTCCCTGATCTGGCTCAACCCAGCTCATGCTAAGGCTGCACCTGTAGGTCACCTCTTCCCCTGACCCTCCACATCAGGTGCATCAGACAACATTGGGGGCCAGCTGCAACTCGCTCCACCCCTCCCAGGAAAAGGGAGACCTCAAATGGAAACCCTAAACTCTTCTGAATTATAGAAAATTAAGGCACTTGATTTTCTTTCACACCCTCTGCCCCATGCCCTGGCTGCTCTCTGAGCACTGGCTTCCTGGGCGCTTGGTGCCTGCATTTCTCGTACAGCCTCCCCTACTAGACCTTGAAGCCCTGCAGCCTGATGTAGCACCGCATCCCAGTGCCTCCTTTCCAGATACCCCTGTCTCCAAACTACGAATGTTCAAATCCGTTGAAGCAACGAAACTCGAACACCCGTACTTCCCAGGAAACCCTCTCCTTTCCGGTCTTCTTGGCTTTGCTCCAGCTGTAGCTGCCACCCAGGACACTGTTCCTGAGGCTTGGCCTCTTCTGATCTAACCCATCTTTCAAGGCCTACTTAGGCCATCTCCTCCTTAAGGCTGACCTCCATCTAGTCGTAGGGGAATGGCTCCACCCTGGCACTCTGGCAACTCCGTACAGCTCCACAGAGGCCATGTATACAAGGCCGGACCACAACTGATCTAAAGCCTGGCGGGACGTCCTGTTGTCCTCCTGGAACAGGAGGCTTGGGGGCTTGTGAGGAGCTGCCACGAGGCTGTTTCCCATTCCCCACCCCACCTATCAGGGCGGCCGGTGTGAGACGTGAAACTCTTATCCCTTCCCAGGTTCTGACGCGGTCTAAAAGCTTTTACCCCTCCCCCAAAGGGTACAGCTGCAGGCCATAAAAAGGCTCGTCCTTAGCAGGGTGTCCACTATCCGTGTTGCGGTCATTGCCCCATTTGTTTTGCTATTCCCCTGTATGACGGTCAAGCGGAGCTGACGCCATTGGCTGCTCTCACTTTTGCTGTCTGTGGAAGGAATAAGTTGTTTCTTTGCCAGCCGAATCTCTTAGCTTTCACCTCTTGACACAACCTGAGGTGTCAGGATCTGGGATCCCAGAACAAAGAGCTTGTCACTGACCCTAAGTTTATGGTACTTCACACCCAGGGGCCCCAGTGACACAGTCATGATGAACCATAGACACTCCAAGGCTGGGACGGTAGTGGTGGTGACAGGCATACTGCCTGCCATTTATAAGGTAATGGGCGAGGTGCCTGCTAAGGCCATGACGTGCAGCCCTAGCAGGCTGGGTGCCATTATTATTTCCATTTTTCTAATGTGGTAACTGAGGCACAGAGGGGTTGATAATTTGCCCAGGGTCACACAGCAGTGAGTGAGTGATGGAGAAGAGAGTTAAGTCCCGGAGGTCTGGCTTCTGAACCTGCACCTTTGACTTACATATGGGTCATCGTCTGCCCCCACCTGGGCTGATCCTGAATTCCTTTTTCTCGGACCCTGAATGCTTTGCCCTTGTTTTAGTCTGCTTGGGCTGCTATAACAATGACCATAGTCCGGGTGGCTGAAACAACAGCTCTGCCGGGAGCGGGTGGTACCCCCCATAGCTCCTGACAGCCCTGCACCCATGGCTTTTGTTGGAGGCCACCTGGCCTGTTGAAACCTAGGTGGTGGCCTTGATGGTCTCTGAATCACCTTGGGGACCATTCTCCTCTTTTCTTTTATCCCCCCAGTTTTATTTATTGAGAAATAATTGATATACATCACTGTATATGTTTAAGGTATACAGCACGATGGTTTGATTAATGTATATTTTGAAATGATTACCACACTAGATTTAGTTAACGTCCATCATCTGATACAGATACAATAAAGACAAAAAAAGTTTTCTTCCTCGCAATGAGAACTCTTAGGACCAACTCTCTTAACAACGTCCCTGTACATCACACAGCAGTGCTAAGTATAGGCGTCATGTACTACATCACATCCCTAGTACTTACTTATCTTGCGGCAGGAAGTCGGTGCGTCTTGACTACCTTCTTCCAATTCCCCTTCCTCTTTTCTTGAAAAATAGTGCACATCTGCAGCTGAACATCTTCACTGTCCTGCCTTACAGAATCTAAGTAGTCCACGGCTTTCCTTCATTCTGTCCCATCTCCATCCCCTTCGGTTCGAACTGGGCTGGCTGGTTCACACCTGCAGTAAGGGCTAGTCAGCCACGCCCACAGGACTCTTCCCAACACGCTTTCTCGTTTTGTACAATATGGAACAGGCGGAGACTTTTCTAGATCTTTAAGTTCTGGCTCCTTTTTGTTTAATAATTCCTTCTTCAGTTCACTTCTGTCTCCTCTCATTTTACAGTAAGCAGTCGGGAGGAACCACTCTGCTTAGGAATCTCCTCAGGTCAATGGCCAGTTTCATCCCCTGCGGGTTCTGCCTTCCACGAAACACTAGAACACGGACATAATACAGCCAAATTCTTTGCCACTGTGTTACAGGATCAATTTTTCTCCCTTGTTCAGTAACACGTTCCCCATCTCCATCCTCAGGTCCCCCTTAACCTTCACAGTTCTACCAACGTTCTTTTCATGATCATCTGGGTGCTTTCCAGGAGATGGAGGCTTGCTCTACAGCTCTCCTCTTTTCTTTCTGAGGTCTTAACAGAATCACCTTGCACTGTCTGCTCGCAATATCAGCTTTTTCTAGCATGTTCTAGCAGAACTCTTCCAGACTCTTCCCATTACCTGGATCCAAAGCTGCTTCTGCATGTTTCAGTGTCTATTACAGCAGTACCTGACTTCTCAGTACTAATTTCTGTCCTAGTCAGTGCGGGCTGCTATAACAAAATAGCACGGACGGCGTGGCTTACACAACAGATATTTATTTCTCACGGGGATGGAGGCTGAGAAGTCCAGGATCCAGGTGCTGGTTGATCTGGTCCCTTGTGGAGGCTCTCTTGCAGATGTCTGCCTTCTTTCTGTACCTCCCATGGTGCTGGGGATGGGGAGAGAGGATGAATTCTCTGGTGTCTCCTTAGAAAGGCACCAATCCCATCCTGGGACCTCTATCCTCATGACCTCGACCTTATGTAAACCTAATCACCTCCCCAAGATCCCCTGCCTCCAAATACCATCACGTGGGGGCATTAGGGCTTCAACAAACGAATTTTGGGGACACACAAACATTCAGTCCATAGCAGCCCTACAGCCAATGCTTAGTCGCCCCATCTTACTTTGAATTTTAGCTGAATTGGCCTCCGGGTCACTGTGCAATAGGTATTGTCACCCCCTTTGTAGGAATGAGAACTGGAGGCTCAGAGAGGCCGGCCAACCCGCCCAGAGTCACACAGCAGGTGCGCAGAGAGAAAAGAAGCAGAGTCCGAGGCTTGCTGCCTGTTGTCTCCTGGGATGCTGTCGGGGTTCTCCACTGTGGCCCACTCACTGTGCTCCTGATTTGGGGGAGGAGTTGTGGAGAAGAGGTGGCGTGGCCAGCTGTCAGTACCTGCTGGCCGTACAGGATGTGCTTGAAATATCCCCAGACCCTTCAGAATCAAGGCTCTACTGAGCCATGAAGGGAACGCCCACACCCTTCTACCTGGAAGAAAGAAGAAAGGTAAAGGTTATCACCAAACAGGGAACGTAGTGACAGTTAGCCAAGGAGGACCCAGCCCCTGGACGGAGGCTGGGCTCCAGACCGCACAATGCAGAAAAGTCCCTGGACCCGCCCCCCACCTTTCCCGTACTCTGCCTCTCATTGGCCCCACTGACCTAAAGGGCCACCTCGAATATGGACCCCAGTCATCAGAGGCCCAAGCCCCTGGCACCCTCCACTCTCTGGTCCTTATATCCATTCTGAGTCCCCCCAAGAATGTTTAGACTCAGAATCTGGTGATGAGCACGTGTTTCTGTTTTACTCTTGACAATTCAGTATGTTATTATATATGCTTTTTGGTGTCTTTTCTGATGTGCCTTTTGTGCGAGGGTCTTTTCTTATTGTGTGATTGAACCCTCCCAAGGACCCTGGTGGGTGTCGTGATCCCTGTTTTGCAGATGAGGAAACAGGGCCTCAGAGAGGGTAACTGGCTCACTCAAGGCTTCCCAGCTAGGAAGCAGTAGAGCCTAGATCCCAACCCAGGACGTGCTGACTCCAGTGCCTGTGTTCCTGGCCTCCGTGTCCATTTGCCTCCCCTCCCACAGGTCCAACAGGCGGCAGATATCTTACTTCTCAGGCAGCGAGGTCATAAGATGTGTGCAATTTCGACTAGACAGCATAGCAGGTGAGTGGTACTCTCGATCCCGTTTCCCTTGGGGACAGCGCTCTGGTCCTGCCCACCTGCCCAGGACGGCTGTTCGTGAGACAGCCCCTGCAGCTGGACTCAGCCGTGTCAAAGTCTTGCTGGAAGAGCCCACCCAGGCAGGCTGACTCTTGCCCAGGCCTGGCGTCTCAGTGGCCGGGCTGCTGCTCTGAGCCTGGCAAAGGCATTGGGAAGCCAGCGCTGGGGGCCGAGGATCACAGCGGACCAGTGAGCTGGCCACAGGACAGACAGCCCAGGAGCCCACCACGAGATGCAGAGAGAACGCACAGGTGTTCCCTCTGGATGTCTGCAGGGGTTGGGACTGTCCCACTCCCGGCCCCAAACCAAACCCTCAGACAAAGCAGTTGGGATGGGCAGGGCGGTCTGTTAGAGACACGCTTTCATGTCATTTGCAGCGAGAGCAGCCAGCTCTTCCCCGCAGCCTGGACGCTAACGCAACGAATGCTCCAGCATCAGCCTGGTGTGGGCCCGCCCCTCCTCCCCTCACCCCCATTCACGCTGCCGTTAACTGCCCTTTTGTAAAGCAGAAGGCTCTGGGGTTATGGGCCCTGCCCAAGCGCACAAAAACCTTGGCCCCAGCACAGGGGTGTCTGCGGTAGAGTCCTCTTCTACTGGCCCCTTTGTCGGTAGCTCATCAGGAAACAGAGCGAGCCGGGTTATGTGGGGAAGAGTCAGGAGGCACCGGAGAGCCACTTGTTTCAGAGTGGGTTCCTTGTTCTGCCGGCGCCTGAGTGACGGAGCCTACACTTTGCACATCACGGTTATGAAGGGCCGCAATTGGCCTCTTGGCCTCTGGAGGTGCAGAGTATTCGCCGGGGCTGTGAGCATCCTCGCGCTAAATCATCCCCTCATCATCTCTGTCCCCGCCTCCTCGCCCAAAGACCCCCTCCCTCACTGCAGCCCCCGAGCTGGGGCTCTGTCCCTGGCAGGACCGGAATGTGACAAGCCCATCATTCCACAGTGGGGAAACCAAGGCCGGGAGAGGGCAGGTGACTTGCCCGAACCTGGACAAGAGGGGACCCAGTGGCAGCTCCCCGGCCCAGCCCGTGTTCTCTGGGCCGGGGAGGCGGGAACTCAAGGATGGCCTGCTGCCTTCAAAGAGGCTTATGGGAGTAGGGTAGGGAACTGGTGGCTTCACCTCCTGAGTATTTGCAGGGGGACTTCTAGGACCCTGAGGCCGGAGAGAAGGGAAAAGGGTTCTACTGAGGGCATCCCTGTCCGAACATGTGTAGGGATGAGTGAATGATGGTCATAATAAGGTGACAATAGCAAGCTCGCTGTGTGTGCTGGGCGCTGTGTAACCCTGGGGCCATTCTTGACTCCTCTGTTCCCTCACACCCTGTATCCAGGAGGCAGGTTGCTCTCTTGGCGCTCTGTATCCTAGGGCAGCACTGCCTAGTAGAACTTTCAACGAGGAAGGACGCTGTCTGTGCTCAACTGCATGGCTACTGACCAGTTGATGTGTGGCCAGCGTGACCAAGGAACTGATTTCATTTTCCTTTAATTTTAATTAAATAGCCACCTAGGGCTAGTGGCTACCATATCGGACAGCACTGTTCTAGATAATATCCAGAATCTGACCGCCTTTCCCGCCTCCTAGACGCCCACCGTGTCCCAGCCATCATCTCCCCTTCGAGTCTCCTTTGCCCTCTTGCCTTTGCCCCTGCAGTCTCTTATCCAATACGTCTGCTCAAAACCCTGCAGTGGGGCCACCTCCCCAGGCCCTCACGTGTCCTGCAGGCCCCTGTTATCCTGCTGTTCCTCTGATCTGCACAACTCGCCCTCTCCCCTGCTCTGTCCCACTGCCCTTACCCCCTTGCTCTTCCTATACACACAGTCGTGCTCCTGCCTCAGGACCTTTGCACTGGCTGTTCACTCTGTCTTGAGACTCTTTCCTTAGTAGCTACATGGCTCGTGGCCTCTCCTCCTTCAAGCCCCTCATCAAACCCCACTTTCTCAAAGAGACCTTTCCTGACGACGGGTAAGGGACATAGATTGGCAATGTTCCCCCTTCTCCTTCTAGTCGTTGTATTTTTCTTCAAAGCATTTACCACCACCTGGCATTGTAAGGTTTTTTGATTTGTTTATTTTCTACCTCCCCCCGACTAGAATGTAAATTCCATGAGGGCAAGTTTATCCCCTCTGTTTTGTTCATCGACGTATCCCACGCTTCAGGAACAGCACCTGGCATACAGTAGATGCTCAATAAATGCCAACCGAATGGAGGAAAGATGATCTCAGTCAGTGCTCACTGTCGCCCAAGAGGAAGGTGTCCTTACTCCCAGGTTACAGGTGAGAAAACTGAGGCTGGGGGGGTCAGCTTTAAACCCAGGTCCATGCAAATGGGAAACCCACCTGCACGGCCACCATGTTCAGCAGTGAGACAGAGCGAGTCATTCCACCTTGGAGCCTCAGTGTCCTTGCCTGGGAGTCCATGTGTCACACGCGGGATCTCCACGGGCTCTGGGCCGAAAGGGGACTGACCGCAGCCCCATGTTAGGCGGAAGTCTTCCCAGACAGTGCAGGAAAAGCATGTCCTCTGCCTGGCAAGCTGCCCCCTGGGCAGACGAGAAGAGGGGTGTGTGGAGTGTGGCCAGTGGCAGGACCCGGGGTCTGGACCAGGGTGTTGGCGGCTTCCACAGTGTTCTTATAAAGCGCCTTAAGCTTCCTGTCCCTGACTTCCACACCTAGCCATTTCCATTTTCTCCTCCTGCCATGGGGTGTGGAGAGCAGCATCTGGGAACCGAGGCTGGGGCCGATTCCCTGGCAATGTCGCCCTGGGGGGTGGCTGGACAGGGAATGGCCAGGAGGAGTGGTGGACCGAGGCTACGAGGGTCAGGCCTTGAATGCCGAGCTCAGAGTTCTGGGACACGTGTGAGAGGTACGAGGGGAAAGGAACAGGGAGGGGCTGACATCAATTACGCACCTGCTGTGTGCAATGTGGGGCTGGCCATGGGCTCTCTCACTTAGTTCTTATGACTCACCACAAGTCAGCATTCCCACTGCTATTCATTCGTTCATTCATTCATTCATTCATTCACCACGTGCCAGGTCTGCTGACAGCTGATCCAGTGCTCTTATCCAAGGGTGAGACAGAGGCAGGGAGCTGTGAGGACAGGTGGCCACAGGGTGGCCCTGTCCAGGGGGTCCATCGAGAGAAGGACACCGAGACTCAGAGAGCTGAGGGGACGCGCCCAGGTCTTGGGGCTCACAGCCTGTGCCCCACCCCCGGTGCCTCGGGCTGGGCAGGTGCAGCCTGGGCAGGGATGCCCAGAGTCCCCTGAGCCCAATTTCCCTGGGCTCCAACAGCCAAGGCTGCAGCTCTCACTTTCCCCATCTCGGCAGAGCAGAAATACGGGCTGGTTGCTTTCCTTTCCGGGTTTCAGGGCTGTCCTCTTTACTCTGTCTCTGACTCAAATGCTAATCTCTTCTGGAAACAACCAGAAATAATGTTTTACCAGCTCTCTGGGCATCCCTTATCTCAGTCAAGTTGACACGTATAAAACTGTCACATTTTCCTCCAAAGTCCATAGTTTACATTGGTGTTCACGCTTGATGTTGTTCATTTTATGGATTTGCACAAATGTGTAATGACATGTATCTATCATTATGTTATTATATAGAGTATTTCCACTGCCCTAAAAGTCCACTGTTCTCTGCCTATTCATCCCTCCCTCCCTTCTGACCCCTGGCAACCAGTGAACTTTTTACTGTCTCCACAGTATTACCTTTTCCAGGGTGTCGTATAGTTGGAATCATACGGTCTACAGCCTTTTCAGGCTGGCTTCTTTCACTTAGTAATATCCATTGAAGGTTCCTCCATGTTTTTTTATGGCTTGATAGCTCACTTCTTTCTGTGCTGAGTAATATTCCATTGTCTGGCTGGATCACAGTTTCTTAACCCATTCACCTACTGAAGGACAGCTTGGTTGCTTCCAAGTTTTGCCAATTATGAATAAAACTTCCATAAACACTGAATTGCAGGGTTTTTGTTGTTGTTTTTTGCTGTACGTGGGCCTCTCACTGTTGTGGCCTCTCCCGTTGTGGAGCACAGGCTCCGGACGCGCAGGCTCAGCGGCCATGGCTCACGGGCCCAGCCGCTCCGCGGCATGTGGGATCTTCCCGGACCGGGACACGAACCCGTGTCCCCTGCATCGGCAGGCGGACTCTCAACCACTGCGCCACCAGGGAAGCCCTATTTTTATTTTTTAATACATTTATTTATGGCTGTGTTGGGTCTTCGTTGCTGCGCGTGGGCTTTCTCTAGTTGTGACGAGCGGGGGCTACTCTTTGTTGCAGTGCGCGGGCTTCTCATTGCGGTGGCTTCTCTTGTTGCGGAGTACGGGCTCTGGGCACGTGGGCTTCAGTAGTTGTGATGTGCCGGCTCAGTAGTTGTGGCTCGCGGACTCTAGAGCGTAGGCTCAATAGTTGTGGCGCACGGGCTTAGTTGCTCCGTGGCATGTGGGATCTTCCCGGACTAGGGTTTGAACCCGTGTCCCCTGTATTGGCAGGCGGATTCTTAACCACTGTGCCACCAGGGAAGTCCCTCTCACTGTTGTAATTAGAATTTCCTTGATGACATACGATGTGGAGCATCTTTTGATATGTTTACTTGACGTGTGTATATCTTCTTTGGTGAGGTGTCTATTAAGGTCTTAGGCCCATTTTTAAAAATTAATTAATATTTATTTTTTGCTACGTTGGGTCTTCGTTGCTGCGTGTGGGCTTTCTCTAGTTGTGGTGAGTGAGGGCCACTCTTTGTTGCGGTGCACGGGTTTCTTGTTGTGGTGGCTTTTCTTGTTGCAGAGCACGGGCTCTAGGCACGCAGGCCTCAGTAGTTGTGGCACGCGGGCTCAGTAGTTGTGGCGCACAGGCTTAGTTGCTCTGTGGCACGTAGCATCTTCCTGGACCAGGGCTCAAACCCGTGTGCCCTGCATTGGCAGGCGGATTCTTAACCACTGCGCCACCAGGGAAACCCCTAGGCCCATTTTTTAATTGGATTGTTTGCTTTCTTATTATTGAATTTTAAGAGTTCTTTTTATATTTTGGATAACAGTCCTTTATCAGGTATGTCTTTTGTAAATATTTTCTCCCGGTCTGTGGCTTGTCTTTTCATTCTCTTGGCAGTGTCTTTCATGGAGCAGAACTTTTAAATTTTAACGAAGCCCGGTTTATCCATTTTTTTCTTTCATGGATCATGCCTTTGATGTCTAAAAAGTTATCACCAAACCCAAGGCATCTAGATGCTCTCCTGTGTTATCATCTAGAAGTCTTAACAGCTTTACATTTTACATTTAGGTCTGTGATCCATTAGGAATTAATTTTTGTGAAGGGTGTAAAGTCTGTGTCTAGATTTGCTTTTTTGCTTGTGGATGTCCAGTTGTTCCAGCACCATTTGTTGAAGAGACTATCTTTTCCTTATTGTATTGCTCTTCCTCCTTTGTCAGCGGTCAATTGACTATATTTATATAAAGGGTCTATTTCTGGGCTCTCTATTCTATTTCATTGGTCTGTTTGCCTATTCTTTCACTGATAACACACTGTCTTGATTATTGTAGATTTTTAGTATGTATTTTTTGAATTTGAGTAATGCAAGTCCTCTAACTTTGTTCTTCTTCTGTGTTGTGTTGGCTATTCTGAGTCTTTTCCCTCTTATGTAAACTTTGTTTATGTATGTATTTATTTTTTGGCTGTGCCACACGGCTTACAGGATTTTAGTTCCCCGACCAGGGACTGAACCCAGGTCCATGGCAGTGAAAACTCCAAGTCCTAACCACTGGACCACCAGGGAGCTCCCATAAACTTTACAATCACTTTGCTGATGTCCACAAAATGACTTGCTGGGATTTTGACTTTTTGGAATTGCATTGAGTCTATAGATCAAGTTGGGAAGAACTGACATCTTGACAATGTTGGAGTTTTTCTACCCATGAACATGAAATACCCTTTTATTTAAGAATTTAAAAAAAAATCTTTCATCAGAGTTTCCTTATGTAAGACTTGTGCATATTTTGTTAGGTTTATATTTCATTTTTGGGAGTGCTAATATAAATGGTTTTGTGCTTTTTGTTTCAAATTCCACTTGTTCGTTGCTGGAATATAAGAAATCAAGTGCTTTTTGTACACAGGCACACCTCATTTTATTGTTCATTCCTTTATAGTGCTTCACAGACGTTGCATTTTTTTCAAATTGAAACTCTGTGGCAACCCTGCATCGATCAAATCTGTTGACACCATTTTCCCAACAGCATTTGCTCACTTAGTGTCTCTGTGTCACACTTTGGTAATTCTCAAAATAGTTCAAACTTTTTCATTATTTTTATATTTGTTATGGTGATCTGTGATAAGTGATTTTTGATGTTACTACTACTACTCACAGAAGGCTCAGATGTTGGTTAGCATTTTTTAGGAATAAAATATTTCTAAAGTAAGGTAGGTACATTGTTTTTTAGACATAATGCTATTGCACACCAATAGACTACAGAAGAGTGTAAACGTAACTTTTATATTAATTGAGAAACCAAAAAAATTGCGTGACCTGCTTTATTAAGATATTTACTTTATTTTGGTGGTCTGCAACAAAACCCACTATATCTCCAAAGAATGCCTATATTAATCTCGTACTGTATCTTGCAACCTTGATATACATAATCACTTGTTCTAGGAGGTTTTGGTTGTTGTTGTTTATTTGTTTTTGGTCAATTCTTCTGGATTTTTCGCATGGGTAATCATGTTGAAAAAGGCGGTTTTATTTCTTCCTTCCCAATCAGTGTACCTTTTATTTCATTTTCTTGTCTTATTACATTAGCTAGAACTTCCAATACAATGTTGAAAAAGTTTCAACATTCAACAGTAAGCTATTCCTAGTTTGTTAATTTTTTTTTATGATAAATGGGTTTGGGATTGTATCAAGTGATTTTTCTGCATCTGTTAATTGACCATGTGATTTTTCTTTAGCCTCTTGATGTGATTGATTACATTAATTGATTTTCAAATGTTGAAACAGTGGTGCTTACCTGGGATAAATTCCACTTGGTGTGGTCTGTAATTCTTTTTATGCACTGTTGGATTTGGTTTGCTAATATTTTGTCGAGGATTTTTGCATATACGTTTATGAGAGATATTGGTCTGTAGTTTTCTTTTCTTGTAATCTCTCTGCCTGGCTTTGGTATTAGGATAATGTCAGCCTCACAGAATGAGTTAGGAAGTATTTCCTCTGCAAGAGATTGTAGAGAATTTGTATAATTTCTTCCTTAAATGTTTTGTGGAATTCACCAGTGAACCCATCTTGGTCTGGTGCTTTCTGTTTTGGAAGGTTATTAATTATTGACTCAGTAATCTTTAATAGATGTAGTCCTTTTAAGATTGTCTATTTCTTTTTGTGTGAATTTTGGCAGATTGTGTCTTTCAAGGAATTGGTCCATTTCATGTAGGATATCATATTTGTGGGCATAGAATTCCTTGATTCATAGTCCATAGTATTCATTTTAATGTCTATGGGATCTGTAGTGGTGTTCCCCCTTTCATCTTTAATATTAGTAATTTGAGTCTTCTTTCTTAGCTAGCCTGTCTAGAGGTTTATTGATTTTATTGATCTTTTCAAAGAACAGGTTTGGGTTTTGTTGATTTTCTCTACTGAGTTCTTGTTTTCAATTTTATGCATTTCTGCTCTAACTCTTATTATTTCTTTTCTTCTGCTTATGGTCATTTTAATTTGATCTTTTTCCAGTTTCTTGAGGTAGATTAGATGATTGATTTTAGATCTTCCTTCTTTTCTAATACAGGCACTCAGTGCTATAAATATCCCTTTAAGTACTGCTTTTGCTGCATCCTACACATTTTGATAAGTTATGTTTTCATTCTCATTTAGTTCAAGATAGAGTTGACCCTTGAACAATGCAGGGCTAGGGGTACTGATACCCTCACAGGTGGAGATCTGCATGTAACTTTACAGTTGGCCCTCCATATCGCTGTTCCACATCCACAGATTCAACCAACCAAAGATTGTGTAGTACTGTAGTATGTATTTATTGAAAAAAAAATCCACATTTAAGTGGACTTGTGCATTTCAAACACATGTTGTTCAATGGTCAACTGTATTTTTAAATTTCTCTGACAATTTCTCTTTTGACCCATGTGTAATTTAGGAGTATGTTGTTTAATCTCTAAGTGTTTTGGGATTCTCCAGTATTCTTTTTGTTATTGATTTCTAGTTTAATTCCACTGTGGTCTGAGAGCAGACATTGTATGATTTCTATTCTTTAGAATTTGTTAAGGTATGTTTTATGCCCAGAAGTGGTCTATCATGGTGCATGTTCTGTGTGAGCTTGGGAAGAGTGTACAATCTTCTCTTGTTGGATGAAGTAGTCTATAGATGTCAATTTTATCCAGTTGATTGATGGTGTTGCTGAGTTCAACTATGTCCTTCCTGATTTTCCACCTGTTGGACCTGTCCATTTCTGATAGAGGGGTGTTGAAGTCTCCAACCATGATAGTGGATTCATCTATTTCTCTTTGAAATTCTATTCTTTTTTGCCTCATATATTGTGATGCTCTGTTGTTAGATGCACACACATTAAGGGTTATGTCCTTTTGGAAAATTGGACATTTATCACTTTTTAACACCCTTCTTTATCCCTGATAAAACTCTTTGGTTTGAAGTCCGCTCTGAAATTAATTAGCTATTCCTGCTTTCTTTTGATTAGTGTTAGCATGGTTTATTTTTTCCATCCATTTACTTTTAATCTATATGTGTATTTATATTTAAAGTGAGTTTCTTTTAGACAACATATAGTTGACTCTTGTTTTTTGATCCACTCTACCAATCTGTCTTTTTTTTTTTTTTTTTTTTTTTTTGTGAAAAAAAAGGCTCAGCGGCCATGGCTCACGGGCCCAGCCGCTCCGCGGCACGTGGGATCTTCCCGGACCGGGGCACGAACCCGTGTCCCCCGCATCGGCAGGCAGACCCTCAACCACTGCGCCACCAGGGAAGCCCCAATCTGTCTTTTAATTGGTGCACTTAGACTATTGACATTCAAAGCGATTAGTGATATAGTTGGCTTAATATCTACCACATTTGTTACTGTTTTGTATTTGTTACAATGGTTCTTTGTTACTACTTTTTTCTTTCACTTTTTCTGCCTTTTTGTGGGGTTGTTTTTTTTTTTTTGAGTAAGAAATAAATATTTATCAAGTCCTTGATATCTGGAGATTTTTGTGTTGGAGTAACTCTTCTCTTTTCCTCCAGCTTTACTGAGGTATAATTGACAGAAATAAATTGTATAAATTTAAGGTGTAAAACATGATGATTTGATATACATATATATTGTGAAATGATCACCACAATAAAGGTAGTTAACACATCTGTCACCTCACATAGTTACCTTTGTGTGTGTGTGTGTGCGTGTGTGTGTTGAGAACTTTCAATACATAATACAGTATTGTTAACGATGGTCACCATGCTGTACATTAGACTCCTGAACTTATGCACCTTATACCTGAAAGCTTGTATCCTTTGACCAGCACCTCCACACCCCAGCCCCTGGCAACCACCATTTTACTCTCTGTGTCTATGATTTCAACTATTTTAGATTCCACATGTAAGTGAGATCATACAGTATTTGTCTTTGTCTGACTTATTTCACTTAGCATGTTGTTCTCAAGGTTCATCCATGTTGTTGCAAATCTGCCTTTTGTGGTTTTAACTGAGCATTTTATATAATTCTCTTTTCTCTCCTTTCTTACCCTATCAGTTATATTGCTTGTTTTCAGTGGTTGCCCTAGAGTTTGCAATATACATTTACAGCTACTCCGATCCACTTTCAAATAACACTATATCAATTCATGGGTTGTACAAATCCCTTATAATAACAAAATAATCCTAATTCCTCCCTCCTATACTTTGTATCATTGCTGTCATTCATTTCACGTATACATAAACATTCATAAGCATATATATTATGTATACGGTCAAATACATTGTTGGTATGATTATTTTGAACAAATCATTATCTGTTAGTTCAAGGTTAAGAATAAAAAAGCAAAAAAAAAAAAAAAAAAAAAAAAAAAAAAAAAAAAAGAATTAAAAAAAAAGGTTTTATTTTACCTTCACTTTCTTTATTTCTTCCCCTATGCTCTTCCTTTGTTTATGTTAATCCATGTTTCTGACCCATATTATTTTCTTTCTCTCTAAAGAACTGCTTTGAACATTTCTTGAACGGCAAGTCTACTAGCCACAAATTCCCTCAATTTTTGTTTGTCTGAGAAAGTCTTTATTTCCCCTTCACTTTTGAAGGGTAATTTCACAGGGTACAGAATTCTAAATTTGTGGGGCTTTTCTCTCAGCACTTTAAATATTTCACTCCACTCTCAAGGAGCTGGAAGTAATTCTTACCTTTGCTCTTCTATAGATAATGTGCTTTTTTCCCCTCTGGCTGCTTTCAGGATTTTTTTTCTCTTTATCTTTGCCTTTCTGAAGTTTGAAAATGAAATGCTTAGGTATAGTTTATTTGGGGCATTTATCTTGTTTGGTGTTCTCTGAGCTTCCTGGATCTCTGATTTGGTGTCTGACATTAATTGGGGAAATTCTCCGCCATTATTGTTTCAAATATTTCTTCTGTTCCTTTCTCTCTTCTGCTGGAATTCCCAATTACACATATGTTACACCTTTGTAGCTGTCCTGCAGCCCTCCTATATTCTGTTCTATTTTTTTTAAGTCTTTGTTCTCTTGGCTTTTCAATTTTGGAGGTTTCTGTTGAGATATTCTCAAGCTCAGAGATTCGTTCCTCAGCCGTTCCTCTACTAATAAGTCCCTCAAAGACATTCTGCATTTCCTTTCCAGTGTGTTTGATCTGTAGCATTTCTTTTGGGTTCTTTCTCAGGATTTCCATCTCTCTGCTTACACGTCACATCTGTTCTTACATGCAGTTGACTTTACCCATTAGAGCTCTAGCATATTAATCATGACTGTCTTAAATTCCTGGTCTGATGTTTCTAACCTCCCTGCCATATCAAAATCTGGTTCTGGGGCTTCTCTGGTGGCGCAGCGGTTGAGAGTCCGCCTGCCGATGCAGGGGACACGGGTTTGTGCCCCAGTCCGGGAAGATCCCGCATGCCGTGGAGCAGCTGGGCCCGTGAGCCATGGCCGCTGAGCCTGTGCGTCTGGAGCCTGTGCTCCGCAACGGGAGAGGCCACAACAGTGAGAGGCCCGCGTATCGTAAAAAAAAAAAAAAAATCTGGTTCTGATGTTTGCTCTGTCTCTTCAAACTATGTTTTTTGCCTTTTAGTATGCCTTGTAACTTTTTCTTCAAAGCTGGACATGATGTACTGGGTAAAAGAAACTTCTGGAAATAGGCTTTTAGTAATGCAGTGGTGAGGTGGGGGGAGGGGAAGAGTTCTAGGTCTCAGTCCTGTAGTGAACCTGTGCTTACAGAACTGTGAACTTCATGAATGTTTCTCATCCCTTCCCACCCCCATAAGTGGGGAGGGATGGCTAGAGTGGCTTGGAGTTGAGTGTTTCCCCTTTCTCACCTCTGTTAGGCTCTGATAAGACCCCAGGGAGATTAGGCTCTGATTAGGTTAAACTAATAGATTAAATCTGATAGATTAGGAGGGCTGGCCTTGTTAAGAACAGGATATTTTGGTGTATTTCACAGTGGTTCCTTTTCTCCTCCCCTGCTGGAAACACACAGGGATTTTCCCTCCAATATTCACTTGTGAGAGCAGACTGGGGACCTGGAGGTAAAGTTCACAAACAGGTGAGGACCCCTCTCGCACTGGGCCCCCTCTGGAGTTTCAACTCTCAGCCTCATCTACACTGAGCCTCCAGCAACTCGTCAGTTTCCGTTCAGGTTCCCTTCCCTAGCCCTGGTTCCTGGGCAGCTTTCTGCTCCTGGAGCCGTGGTTCTCTGTGCTCACCTGTTGGTGCCTCTGATGCAGTTTGCCCTGTGGCCTTGCTTCTTTCACAAATCTAACAAGAGTTGTTGATTTTTCAGCTTGTTCAGTTTTTTACTTGTTGTTAGGACTGAGGGGCAGCTTCCAAGCTTCCTCTGTGCTAGACCAGAAACTGGAAGTCTGGGACTGGGTTTGGAACAGCTCCCCTGGCTTCGGGGTGGAGGATGCGTGGGCAGAGTGGCAAGGGGATACTGCAGGGTCTGGGGGAGGGGTGATATGCAGGGTTACCTGAGACATTTCCCTCTGCCGTTTGTAGACTCACCCAGTGGCTCCTTGGGCATCTTCCAGGGCTCTGGCCACGTTCCTGGAATTCCCTGGGGGGTTCAGGAGACCCTCACTGCTCCCCCCACCCCACTGGCTTCCAGCTTCCACTTCCAGTTAGGTGGGAAGTTCTGTGTGTCAGAGGCTCCATCTGCCAGTCCCAGGGACGCCCTGTTCTCAGTGGTCCCCACTTCCCTCCTAAAGCAAGAATCCTCATGGCCAAGCTGTGTGGCAGGAGGGGCAGGTAAGAGAGGAAGGGAGAAGGCAGTGCATCAGGAGACGGTCCAGAAATGCCTGCCTTTCCCTTATGGCAAAGCCTCTGTGTGTCCCGGGGCCTTGGGCAGAGCCCAGGGGCAAAGTCCTAGAGCAAACACGCCCAGGAAGGGCACTGTGAGGGCCTCACTGATACTGGAGTGAAAACGGAAAGGCTCCTTCCCGTCTTATGCTACTCCCTCACCCAGCATCTCCTCCTCTCCTTGGTCGCCCTCTTTCTAGGGGTTTCCGCCCCCAAGAAGCCTTCTGGGGCCTCCCAGGTGAAACCGAGGAGGACCCCATGGGGCTGCTGGGCATGGAAGCCTTTTGGCCCCCCGTTTCTTGTAGGCAAGACTCCAGCCTCCATGACCTCCCCTGAGTGCCAAAGGGAAGGTTCAAACAGCTGCTAATCAAGGGAGGAGCGGCCAAGAAACCACCGGAGGCGGAGGCGGAGGCGAGATCACAGGGACCCGAGAAGCTCATCAAGGAGGCCCACGCCTGAGACCCCGAGGCCCCTCATCTTGTCAGCAACCCCGCCCTTGGGAGGTATTGTTATAAAACTCCTTATCAAATCCTCCCGGGCTGGTACACATAGTTTTCGAGGGCAGGAGCCCACTGTGCTCCTCCTTTGCCTGGCAAAGCAATAAAGCTATTCTTTTCTACTTCACCCAAAACCCTGTCTCTGAGGTTCGGCTTGGCACCGGTGCACAGATGCTAAGCTCTTGGCATCACCGGCGAGCACCCTGGGTGGGCTTCCCCTGCTCCTTGTGCTTCACGGCACTGTCATTAACTAGCGAATCTTGTGATGATTTGTTCGGTTCTGTCTCGCCCGCTAGACCTGGTCTGTCTCGTCCACGTCTGTGCTGTCAGCATCTGGAGGGATGCTTGCCCCATACAGGCACTCAGTGAACTTTGTTAAATAAAGGAATGAATGTTGAACAAATAGGTAAAATGGATAATGGCTCGTGACAGACTGTAGCTAAAATCACCCGATGGAGACCCCAAGGTGGAAGACCGTTCCCCGCCCTGTGGGGTCCTATTCACTACACTGATGATCTGGGGTGAAGGGGATGCTGGTCTGCGCGCGGCCGGGCTCTGCTTTCATGCTCCATCGCTTGCTCCAGGGGCAGGTGGCGGCTTCAGCAGCTCCAAGAGACTCCCTGCTCTCTGCTCTTAGGGTCCCGGCTGTGGGGAAGTGGGAATTATGGAGATGCCAATCCCTCAGGCATGGTGCTCCGTCAATCCTGGGCTGTCCTGATAAATAACGTTCTTCCAGTGTGGGCCCCAGATAATGTACTGTTCTTGCAATATGGTTTCTCCAGAAGGTGAGTCACAACTTAAAGAGAAAACAAGCCACGATCCTGCTGCGGAAGCTTCCTGCGTCGGGATGCAGTGGGAGGCTTGGGGTCCTGTCCAGCCCTGGCAGGCCAGGTGTGAAGAGCTTGGGTTCTGGAGTTGGTGATTTGGTGGACGTGCCGGCCCTGCCACTGCCTGGTAGGTGTGTGGGCTGCCCTGTACCTCTCCTTCTAGTCTGGTTGGTGGGGCCTGACATTTCTGTCATTCATTGGAGCTGCTGCAGGAACCCCAGGCAGCTCCCTTCCCTCTGCCGGTCAGTTTCCTCACATGTAAAGAGGGGATAGCGATGTGGTCATCCTCCCAGGTTGCTGTGGGAGGACCCCTGGAGGTAATTATTAATAACAGAGATAATAATGGAAGTTGGTGACACTTGTCAAGGACTCACCGAGCACCAAGTGTTTCCCAGACCACCTGGATGTCCCCATTCTACAGATGAGGAAATGGAGGCACGAGGCATTACGTGACCTGCCCAGGGTCCCACGGCTGGAAGTTTGGGCAACTGAGCTTCACGGCCAGCGCCCTGTCCCTCCCCGTCCAGGATGGTGGGAGACAGGGCGGCTGCCTCGAAAGCCCCATGAGCCATGGGGGTGCTGAACGCCTGCCTGCCTCCAAGTCCCCACCCTCAGGTCCGGCTTAGCCCCCCTCAAGGCCACTGCCACTTGCAGGAACTTGGCTCTCCTCCCCCTGCCCCCCGCCTCCAGTGCCCCCTGCGTCTCAGCCTCCAGGCAGTGTGGGTCGGTCTGGCTGGGCCCAGCAGTCCAGGCCGACGGCCACATTAAATGCAGCAGGAACAGGGCCTGGGACTCAGTCCTCTAAGGGTCTGCAAAAATGTGTTCATTTTCATTTCTCGTAGAATCAAGAGGAAAAAGATAAAATAATATGAATCCAGCCTGGACTATATTTGTCTTTATACCAGTGCAGTTGTAAAATGTAATTAAAAACTTTTTTAGGGCTTCCCTGGTGGCGCAGTGGTTGGGAATCCGCCTGCCAATGTAGGGGACACGGGTTCGAGCCCTGGTCCTGGAAGATCTCACATGCCGCGGAGCAGCTAAGCACATGCTCCACAACTCCTGAGCCCGTGCGCCTGGAGCCCGTGAGCCACAGCTACTGAGCCCACGTGCCACAACTACCGGAGCCCGCACGCCTAGAGCCCGTGCTCCGCAACAAGAGAAGCCACCGCAGGGAGAAGCCCGCGCACCGCAACGAAGAATAGCCCTGCTCGCTGCAACTAGATAAAGCCCGCGTGCGCGCAGCAATGAAGACCCAACGCAGCCAAAATAAATAAATAAATTTATTAAAAAAAATTTTTTTTTAATATTGGAAGGGGCCCACAAAGGCAAAAGCACCTCAGGTCCCTGAAAGCCACCACGTGGCCCAGACTGCAGCGTCTCCCATCACCACCAGGTGAGGGCAGACCCACCCTCCGCAGCCTCCCTCCTTGGCCCTAATGCTCCAGACACAGCCGACCATTGGCAGTCATCCTGTCTCCAGCCATCACTCCCGGGTCCCCCGGACACTCCCCTCGTGCCTGGCTCAGTCCAGCCTTCATGGGTCACCCCCCTGGAGACATTCTCTGACTGTCTCACACTGGTCTCGGAGCGGCTCCAGACTCACGCTGTGTCCTGGTCACTGGGTCACCCTGCCCAGGCCAGGGGTACTGGGGAAGGGGTGACGGTGTGGCAGACACTATTGTTTAGAAGGCAGGAAGCATAGAGGCAGAAGCGGGCCATGCTCCCGGGCTTAGGGCAAGGTGGAGGCCTGGGGTGCGAGGACTGCGGGTAGACGGGCAAGTTGTAGGTGGGGGACGTGGGACAATGTGAGGAGGGCCCAGGGGCTGGGAGGTGACGCTGACCCTGATAACTGAGCTCACTCCTGAAGCCCACACCCCAAGGAGCTGATCCCTGAGGGGACAGGCAAATAAGCAGACTGCTCCAATCCAGAGGCCCAAGGATAGGGATGGGGCAAGGCCTTGGGGCTGGGGGAGCCCAGAGGAGCATCTCCATCCCCGGCCAAGGGTCTGGTGGGAGCCGGATGACAGGCATGGTTCCAGGCCCAGGAATCAGCATGTGTGAAGGCTCAGAGGTGCGCCCTGCTGTAGGTCTGAGTGGGAGGAGGGCCTGGGATGTCCCCTGCCGCACGGGACCTTGAAAAAGCATGAGAGCCGCTTGCAATCATTTGTGGGAGAATTTCACTGTGGTCAGACCGTGTGCCCATACCTTCTTTCACTAAGAATAGGGAGGTGGCCATCCTCCATGTCAAATACCCACAGATGCCGACTACAGGCTTGGTCTTGTGAGGGTGCTGGGGACACAGATGTGGCTCAGTCCCAGGTCTCCAGCCGGTGGATGAGACGCACGGGTGGAGGCCATCGGCTATGTCTGCAAAGAGCTTGGGAGGTAGAAGGGGAGCTGCATCTGGCTGGAGGGTGTGGGGACACTTCCTGCAGGAGGGGGGCCGGGGCTGGCCTCGAGCGAGGCAGAGGGGTCCCCAGGGGAGCCTGCAGAGTGCGAGCGCTCCTGAGCTAAAGCATAGAGGGAAGAGAGTGGGGGAGACCGGGGGCCAGACTGAACTGGAGCCGGTGCGGCATGACGCTGGCATCGCCCTGGGCGGACGCAGGGCGGGTGGCCGAGGGGAGGAGGAAGCGGGGGTAGGGCGTGGGGCGGCCTGGTTGGGGGCTGCTGGTGAGCTTCATCTCAGACTCTGATTTTCTAAACGAATGAAGCCACGTCCTGGCAAGGCAGGAGATGTGGTCAGAGCAGGAAGAGAAAAGCTTGGATGTGGAGGGTCTCCCGAGATGAGACCTGGGCCCAGCTGGTAAGATGTTAGACCCCGTGTCTCGGTGCAGGTTTCCCCAGCAGCAGACCTTGAGAGGATGGATGGGAGCTTATTTGGGAGGTGATGAGTGAGGCACTGTGATGGGAAGGCAAGGGAGCTGCAAAGCCACTCCAGGAAGTGGAGCCCATGCCCGCAGTGGTCTTCAGGGTACAGCATGGAACGTGCAGCAGAGCTGACCCATCCAGCGGTGAGGGTGCTAGGGCCACTGGCTGAGGGCTGATCTGGTGGAAGGAGCGTGATCCTGGCCCTTGGGCTGCCCCACGCTGCAGCTGAGGGGCTCTGATGGCTGGAGGAGCTGCAGGTGAAGGGCCCAGGAGTGTGGAGTTGGAATCCGCTGGGTCAGTGTGCTGGCGACAGTGACGGCCGAAGGGACATGGGAAGGGCGTTGACTGCATTGGCTGCACCCTGACTTGAGAACTCAGGGCCCCACTCCCTGCCAGAGCCTGGGGGACTGATGGGACCCTGTCCCTCTGAGCAATGGGGGTGAGGTGAGGGGCACCTGGACAGAGGGCCTTGGACAACCCCTCTGAGCTTCCCCACTCCCAGGGGGGCTACAGAAACAGCGGGAGAAGTGGGGATGTGGACCAGAGAGGAAGGAGAAACCTGGAGAAACTCTGGGGTCAGGACACCTGTGTCACTTGAATGGACCAAAAGTCAGGATCCAGGTGAGCCGTGGCCATGAGTGCCAGCATGGACCCTATAATGGGTTGAATAGTGTCCTCCAAGTTATGTCCATCTGGAACCTCAGAAGGTGCCCTCATTTGGAAATAGGGTTGCTGCAGTTAAGATGAGGTCATCCTGGAGGAGAATGGGCCCCGAATCCCACGTCTGGGGTCCTATGAGATGAGGAGAGACCCATGGCAGAAGATGGAGGAAGAGATGGGAACGCTGTGTGCGCAAAGCCGAGGGCTGCGGCTGCCACCGGAAGCTGAAGAGGGTGTTTTCCCGGAGCCTCAGAGGGCGTGCAACCCTGCCGACACCTCGATCTCAGACTTCTCGCCTCCAGAACTTTGAGAGAATAAATGTCTGTTGTTTTAAGCCTCTCCGTTTGGGGCAATCTGTTACAGCGGCCACGGGACACTAATACAGACCCCAAGGCACCTCCGAATCCTTAGTCCCAGGAGGGCTCTGGGGCAGAGACAACCCCCCGGGGGATCTCAAACCCACTGAGATTGGGAATGATGTGCAAAATTAACATGAATCTCTGTTTTAGGAAAGCAAAGCACGGCATTTCTGGTGCACCTGAGATCATGGACGGGGTGGAGGCTGCGGCCGTGTGTGAGGACTCTCTTCTCAGGCTCTGGAGGGAGGCCACGGCTACCGGGGCCGTCCCGGTCGAGTCTCTGGATCCCAGGCTGGTGACATCCCTGACCTCTAGGGCAGCACTGGAGAGCCAGTGTGTGAGCGGCCACCGTATCAGCTGCCCCGCATTAATATTTGATGGTGTTGAATCGCTTTCTTCTGAGACAGAGAAAAAGAGGCCATTACACGTGGGTAATAAGATGCGCTGGGTTATTCAGCGAGCTTCCGGCTGTCCGGGGCCTGAGGAGGTCGACGATGCTCTGAATAATTCATCTACCTGTAATGATTTTTCTAGTTCTGCATCCCTCTTGGCCAGCAAGAGCTTGGCTGCCCCCTCCCTGGCAGTCCAGCCCAGTCACACCAACGTGAGCGTGAGAGGCACGTGCCCCCCCCTTGCTGGGGGATCTGGGGCCTCATCTGCACTAGCAGGGGTGCTACGTGCTCTGCCTCGGTCCTCTACCCACCAAAAGGAGGTGCAGAGAGGTGGGGAAGTATGGCACTCAACCTGGAGTCTGAACCACCGTGTGGTGTGTGACCCTTAGCACGTTGCTTCACTTCTCTGAGCCTTGGTCTTGTTCTGTTAAATGGATTTAGGAGAGCTTCCCAGGTTTTGTTGCGGCTGCTTTGCTTAAACATCTCTGACTACCTTCCCAGGGCCAGGCACAGGGTCAGCTATACCCCTTTAATCTTCTCAATCAGCAGGTTTAACATTCTAGATCCAATCCAACCATCCTACTCACCTGAGCCTGCATTCTCTCCTCCGCGTCATCCTGAGGAAGCCCTGGCATCTCGACTTCATGAGCTGTGGGCCGCCCTTGAGGCCAAGTTCTTCTGGTCAACCAACCAAATAAGCTGTCAGAGCCGCTTCGGGCCGGTGGTGGGCAGACTCTAAGACGGCTCCCAGGGACCCCCGCCTCTTGGTATTCATGCTTCTGTGTGATTCCCTCCCCTTAAGGATGGGGGAGCCTGTATCAAACTTCAAACCAATAGACTATGACAGTAGGCTGTCACTTCCGTGACTAGCTTACACAGGACTGGGTCTTCGGTCTATGCCTTCTCAGCTTGCAGGCTTGGGGAAAGTGACCACGTTGAAGCGGTTCATGAGGACAGCAGCCATCTGGTCACTGAGGCCTGCAGGGGACGGAATTCTGTCACCAACCATGTGAGCTTGGAAGCGGATCCTTCCCAAGTCAAGCTTTCGGATGAAAGGGCAAGACACTGCAGTCCCGCCCGACACCTGGGTTATAGCTCTGGGAGAAGCCTTGAAGCAGAGGACCCAGCTAAGCCATGTCCAGATTTCTGACCCATGGAGACGGTGAGATAATAAAAATGTATTGTTTTGAGTCTCTAAGTTTGTGGTAATTGGTTATATAATTAATACATAGTTACATAAGCTAACACATTAAATTCAGAGTCTCTAGTAAATGCAGCTATGCCCATCTTATGTGGCCTGATCTAACGTTATATTCCTCCCTTTTTGGTCCAATCCCCTTAGAATCCATTCCCACACTGGTTTCCCAGGTTTCTGCCAGTATATACTGGCAAAGCCTCACAATTCTTCTGCTGGTTAAGCTTTTGATGGTCAAAGTGTATACCTGTGCTCCTGGAGTATATTGAAAACGGACCTAGTCATGTATCTAGTGGCAACAGGGCGGGGCTGTGATGGGTCTGGAGAGGGGAAAGCATCCCTTTTCAGGGCCCCAGGTGAGCTTTCACAGAATTTCCAGGCAGAGGGAGGCTAGTCTCTTCAGACACAAAAAGGAAAGCTACTTCCCCTGGCAGGGATGGCTCAGCGTGATTTGGGGGTTCAAGGCCAACAGTTTCATTTGGATCCAATCCGATGTCCCCATTCCAAGGTTCAGGGTCCTATCCTCTGCTAATCAATGCCCTATCTGTGTCATGAGACATTTTTTGAGACTATGAATTCAATTGTTCAGCAGGTTCACAATTAAATTTTGTATTTGATTTCCAGTAATATCAGGCTTGCAGCTAAAAGAAATCTGAGCTTCTTTAGAGCTGTCATGGAAGCTGGCTGGTTCCCAGACTGCGACTTGAGCTGAGAGCTAACGGGGCTCAGCCTGTCCTTTTCTCTTTGAAAGTTCTCAAGTGCCCTCGAGAGAATCCGGAGCTCACCCGAACCCTCATAGTCACCGTGACTGCTGTAAGCGTCAAGTTCAACATCTACTTGGGCTCCTCAGGCCTGAACCCTTTCATTGACATCAACAACAGGTGATGGTTTGGTTAACGGTGATGCTGCTCCATGTATGGATTACTGACACACCGCTTCCTGCAGTAGGAAGCTCAGCGCTGTGTGCAAGCCCAGAGGCATAGCCAATCCCATCCCCACATCTCATCTACCACCTGGGACCACTCCTGCTACCAGTTTTGTATCACTCAGGGTCCAGGAGACGGAAACTACACATTAATTTTTCATTGTATTTTAAATTAATTAATTAATTTTATTTGTCTGTGCCAGTTCTTAGTTGCGGCACGCGGGATCTTTCATTGCGGTGCCTGGGCTTCTCTCTAGTTGTGGCACGTGGGCTCCAGAGCGGGCGGGCTCAGTAGTTGTGGCACTCGGGCTTAGTTGCCCCTTGCAAGTGGGATCTTAGTTCCTAGACCAGGGATTGAACCCGTGTCGCCTGCATTGGAAGGCAGATTCTTAACGACTGGACCACCAGGGAAGTCCCTACACATTAATTTGAACAAGGAAAATCTGTCCTCCGGGATCATTACCTATAACAGGATTGTAATAATGAGAGACTGGCTGGTTAGAAGTAAAGAGAACTCTGAAGAATAGCAGATATAAGGAGCAGCCCCTGCTCTTAGGGCTGAGACAGCACCCAAAGAAGATGCCGCCCACCCCTGGGCTGAGCTCTAGATATTATTGTGGGAGGAGTGGTTATGTTTTACTGAATGGCGAAGGGGTCACTGTGGTGCCAGGCTGGCAGAAGCTGGAAGTCCATCGCAGGGAACTTGCTGGAAATCTGCCCTCTGGGGTGTGGGGAAAGCTGTCCATGGAGAAGTGGTCCATGACCAAACCGCCGGGTAGGGGCCGATGCGGGGAAGCCGGGTGCACTGCAGGACCTGCTCCGCCACCGACCAGACCAGGAATGAGCTCTCTTCCTCCTGCATGGACTCCAGAGCCTTCTGGGACAAAGCTCAGTACTGTGCCAGCAGCCCAGAAAGTCTCAGGGGCTCCTCGTCCTTCACTAGGAGAGACATCAAGGTGGCTTTGGAGCTGAAAGGCAGTAAGGTGATAACCGGCACACAGAGAATCCAGCAAGGGCCCCTCGGAAAACTGAGACACTGCTCATTTCTCCCTTTGTCCCAATTCCTGAGTTTTGTTCACTAGATTATGATTTTTCGTTTTTCCTATTGGTTTTCTTCTATTCCTCTAAATAATGTTCCAATAGCTGGTGTACCAGACCACTGAATTCAGTGGGATACAGACAGGAAGCGGCTGTGCTCTCTGCCCGCGGACTTTGCAGGCCTGGTCGAAGGGTGGGGAGAGCGGCTCTGTCTCCCCGACCCGACCACCCCGTCCTAGTCCCACTGGGCTGTTTCGGGGGGACTTCTTTAGAAAATGGGGGCCCTCAGGCTAATTGCCTGCACTTTGGGGGTTAAGGTCTTACTCTGAGAGGAAAGTCCCCATTCACCATCCTTGTCCATCCTCGAACCCCTGGGTCCCGTACCTCAGACGGTCTCTTAACTCCTGTTTGGGTTGAAGTGTGTTCCCGCACAAATTCATATGTTGGCGTCCTAACCCCCGGTGCCTCTGACTGTGATCTTATTTGGAGACAGAGTCTTTACAGAGGTACTACGTTAAAGAGAAGGCATCAGGGTGACCCCTAATCTAATATGACTGGTGTCCTTAAAAGTGGAAATTTGGACACAGAGACACATGTAGAGGGAGACGGCCATGTGAACACAAAGATGGCCGTCTACAAGCTGAGGGGACAGGCCCAGGACAGTCCTCCCTCGGCCTCAGAAGGAACCAACCCTGCCGACACCTTGATCTTGGCCTTCCGGCCGCCAGAACTGAGACAATACATTTCTGTTGTTGGAGCCACTCAGTTGGTGGTATTTTGTTATGACAGCACCAGGAAACTGATGCAACTCCCAAATGCAGACGGAATCAGGATAGCACGGTAGTCAATCGTTCGGCCTCTGCGGTTGGATTTGCTGTTTCTAATCCCATCTCCCACTCCCTAGCTGTGTGACCTTGAGCAAGTTGCTCAGCCTGTCTGTGCCTTAGTTTTCTCACCTGTAAAGTGGGACAATAACAGTACCCACACACTGGGCTTACATACCTGCTTACTTACATAAGTGATATACACGGACCACACAGAACACTGTTTAGCACCTTCCAGAGCGGCGCCAGGCTTGCCTTGTTAGGAGAGGGGGTTCGGGAGAAGCCAGCAGAGGAAGGAGAGCAGAGTGTCCTCAGGGGCCCCAGAGCCAGAGAGTGTACAGTTGGGTCATGGCCATGAAGTAGTGGCTGATACTCAGGATGGACAGTCATGTCTGGCCTCGGACCCACCACCTTCACTGACCCTCACCCGCCTACCTCTCACATACTTCCGTCATCTGGTCCCCACACAGCCCTTGGGGTGGCTGGGGAAAGGATGGGGAAACTGAGGCTCAGTGATCTCCAGATCACACGGGGAGGACACCTCTGAGTCGGAACTTGAACCCAGATCTCTGGGCTCCAAACTTGGTGCCCATGCTCTGTGGGACACTGTCTCCTGGTGGCCGCCTCTGTCAGGAGCGGGTCTGGATAGCGGCGGGGGCGGGGGTGGGGATTCTTCCTGGGGTGCGCACGCCCCACGCAGTACACCCCGCCCCCAGAGGTCTGTGCTCATCCTGGCTCCCCCTTCCCAAGGAGCAACTTGGGGTTCCTATGGATTAAGACCCCACTGTGTGCTTTCATTTCACCCTCACCACAACCCTGCAAGTGGGTGCAATCACCCCCATTCTAAGCGGGGGAGGAAGTGAGGCTCAGAGAGACAAAGACACTGGCCCAAGGCCACACAGTCGGGAGGTACCGGCGCTGGGGCTTGAATGGACACAGGAGGAAAGATATACCTGCCATCCCCACCCCTGGCCTCGGGGATCCCCAACCATTCTCCTCCTGGCAGCAGAGCTGGGTGCAGGAGGGGTACAGAGGAAAAGCCCCTCAAAGGGATGCCAGTCTGGGCCCAGCAAACAACAGGTGCTCAAAGCAGGTGAGGGTGGAAGATGACCAGAAGTGGGGTGCCACCCCCAGGCTATGTTTTGGGTGGACTTCCTGTGGGGTTCCCTGTGGGCAGCGGGCTCCCCTTCAAAGGGCTGGGGAACACTTTGAAGAGAACTTTGCCAGCCTCTGCTCACTAATGATCAGAGTGGAAGTTAACTGGCCGGAAGGCTCTGAGCTCTGCCAGCCTGGGGGCGCTGAGGCCGAGCATCCTGGAGCCAGGTCTCCGGAAGAGCCAGGGGCCGCCTCGCACCTGCTCTGCCCAGGACTAAACTTTCAGCCACTGCTTTTCAAGGTTCCAAAAAGAAAGAAGGGGGGCAGAGAGGGAAGGCGTTGTTTTCATGCCTCTTGCCTCATTTGCATAAGGTGAAAAATGTTTCCATAGAAACAAGCAGAGTCTGTAATTTTTGAATAACGATTTCTGCACAAAGCACAACCTGTCTTTTTGCGAAAGGGAATTAAATTCTCAGCAGTGTTTCACACCACGACAAGAAGCAAAGTCGCCCAATGCTGGGAGCGCTGCTTGGCTGGGGAGGGTCTTCACTCAAACCCCTGCCTCTCTGGGCCTCAGTTTCCCCACTTGTGAAATGGGGTGGCTGAGCATTGGATCAGAATCGGTGGTAATTAAACTTGGTGAGAATCAGAAGTGGGAGCGGGGCCTGGTGTGAAATTCCCGTCCCTGGGCCCTCAGCCAGGGTTCGGACTCAGGGGATCTGGCTGAGTTTTAAAGAGCTTTCCAGAAGAGGCTGGGGCAGAGGCCCGAGGGCCATCCAGGCTGCAGGGGAGAGGTCGGCCCCTGCCCAGCGCCTGGTCCCCTCTGCAGACCAGGACGGACAGATGCGTCCCCGTGGTGCCTGACCCAGCTCGCAGGTGCTGTGCCTGGGTGCCTCTGCCCCCTTGTGGCCCGAGGGCACTGCAGCACTTGCTGGCCTGGGGCTGGCTTTCCACCACGGGGCTTGGGGTCAGGTCAGGCGGAGAGAGGGACCCTAGGATCATCCTGAAACTGGTCCTCCTCCCCAGGTCTCTAGGCAGCCGGCCCCCTACAAATGGTCCCATGAAGAGGGTACCTGGGGGTCCGGGGGAATGCAGATTCCCAGGTGTGCCTCTGCAAGTCTGACTCTGAGTCAGGATGTGGAGGCTCAAGCCGGCAGGGCTGAGCCCAGAGGGACATGTCTGCTCCCCCATATTACAGATGGAAAAACTGAGGCCCTGAGAGAGGTCGGGCACTTCAATGGCCTCCCCACTGAGGAGGCCCTGCAGCCTCTGTCCATCTCGAGGCCACTGTCACAGTGTCCAAGGCAACAGGGTGCTCCTGGGGTCCTCAGAGCATGGTGACGGGGGCAGGGGGGACTGTCATCCTTGCAGGAGTCCGGGGCATCTTTATTTATCCACCTCATTTAACTGTGGGCTGAAATATTGTTCTGAGACTGGAGCTGAGCAGGCAGAAATGCTCCGTATTGCGAGCTTAATTATAGCCGGAGGAGACGGGAGAAATGAGCCGTGAGCTGCCAGTGGCTCCAGGCAGGAAACAAGCCTTCGGACGGTCTTCCTTTTATTTTTACGAAATACACATAGGATGCTTCCCTGGCTGAAAAATATTGAATCCACTGGATGGTGACCTTTTGGGGAACAGGTGTATCTGCCCCCACCCAGCGCTTCTGGAAACTTCCCATCGTCCCGCTGCTCACCTGGGTGCCGGGTTGCTGGGCATGGGTCGGGATGGTGGGGGATGGGATGCAGCCTCAGAAGAACCCGTGTGGAGCCTGGCCTTGGGCAAGGACCACAACTGAGGGTGCAGATGAGGCAGAGAGCCATGGTGGAACCCTGTGCCAGCGGGTCATGCCCTCTGGGAGTCCAGAGTCCAGGAGAGTTTCCTGCCTCACAGGTGCAGAACCCCTATCTACTAGAAGGTCCTCCACCCATCTGGTGGCAGGGGGCAGAGTAAGGAAGGACAGAAGCAGAATCTAGGTCACCCACCCCAGCCTTATGCGTCTAGCAGCAATACAGCCTTTAGTGGGAGACAGAGCAGGCCAAAGGGCGGGGGGGGGTGACCACAGGCCATACAGATGGCGGCACGTGCTGTGTCATTGAGAAAGAGCTTTGCTGCTAGACAGACCAGACCTTATCTGCTGTGTGATGTTGGGAAAGTTACTTCACCTCTCAGAGCCTCAGTTTCCTCACCTATGAAATGGGGCTTTTGTAAGGGCTGCTGGGAGGATGAAAGGTGAGTGTATCTGTGAGCAGCCAGCTCAGGGATGAATTCCCCTCAGTTTCGGGGCAGTGAAAGAAGACGGGGCCTTTTTCCTTCCCCAACTGGAGTCTTGGAGGAGAGCAGCTGCCTCGTGGGAACAGAAATGTAGGTCCACTGGCTACTTTGAAACAGCAGGGGGCTGGTTGTCCTGAGCCTCGGGGCTCCAGCTGCAGACTGAGCTCTCATCCCAGTTAAGCTGTCGATGCCCCTGATGGTTGGCTGGTGAAATGGGAGACCGCCAACCTCAGCGTGTTCTTGCGGGAATTCAAATCCATGGTGCTGAACTCATTTAGAAACAGTAACAGTTCATTGGAACACGAAGTATGGTTTTTGTGATGTAACTCAGACCTCAGGACGCCCTGGAGGAGGGACAGGTGAGAAACTGAGGCACGTGACCCAAGGCCACACAGCGGGGACACATCACAGCTCAGATCTAGGCGGGTACAGTCTTGGTGGCATCTCAACTTATACAATTTGGGGGTCCCTCAAAGTCAGGTCAAGGGTGAATATTCAGAAGGAGAAGAGAAATCCCAAAAAAGTCAGACAAATGTCACAGATGTCGACACCGCCAGGTCCTCCTGCCGGGACAAAGTAGCCCTGGCAGTGACTCAAACGCACACCTCAGACTCCTTCTCCAGAGCTCTTCCTGCCAGAGCAGCTCCCTGTAAGGCACCCAGTTTTCTGTGAATGAGCTTCTTTACCTCTGGAATGAACCAAATATTCAGATAAGGCTTTCGAAATAAATGGTTTTGCCCTGCTTGCCTCCACAGTGCCTTCCCAGCACAGGGAAGAGAGTGAGGCAGAGATGCTCTATCTCGGAGGCGGGGTGGGCGGATTTGTGGGGGGACGAGACAGCCTCTGAGTTCTGTGCCCATTTACATATTTACTCTGTTCACTGTCAAGAAACTCCCTCCCTTCCCAGGTTCCTGAAGGCAGGGCTCTCCCAGGCAGATAAAAGCTTAATGGAGTTTTACGACATGAAAGTCAGTCGGAGGGAATAGACTTGAACAACCTGCGTCAAGGAGAAAGGCAAATGGGATGTGGGAAAGATGAAAGCGTCCTAAATTATTTTATGACAAAGGCAGCCCTCGTGGCCACAGAGGTGAGGAGAGAGGACCCCAGGAAAGAGGGATAACGTATTTCATGGAAAAGTGGACACCACTCTGAAGAGTTCGGGCAATGTCCTGTGAAGTAGTGACACCGGCCGAGGGAAACACAGGGGCTCCTTACCGGGAGGCAAGGAAGAGCACCTCACCTCCAGAGGTTGGGGAAGGCGACCACGGGGAGGCTGGGGGACGCGGAGCCCATTGCCGGAGAAGGCCACGCTCTCAGGAGCGCAGGTAGGTCCAGCTCAGGTGGCCCTGGGCCAGCCCAGGGCAGGGAAGCTGGGGCAGCTTGGCCCTGGGGAGGAGCTGTGGGCTGGGGAGGTGCCAGGAGCCAAGGGTCTGACAAGCCCCTTGTTGACTTTGGCGTTCCACTTTGTCCGGAGTGAGGCTGCCTTCAAGCTGGACACTTGGTGGGGGCAGTGGGAGGGGAGGTGTGCCGGAGGACAGCGCTGGTGGCATCTGGGGCAGAATGGCCCTTGAAGGGGGTTAATATTTCTGTTCTGGGTGTGAAAGGGCAAGCTATCCCCTTTCTAGGTCACTTATTTATTCAACAAACACATACCATATCCTATGCTGGGCCCAGAGAAGCTCCGAAAGAGTCACTGGGGCTGTCACTGCCCCAGGAAGCCCCTTTCTGGGGCGCAGGCTGACTTGTGACAGTCCAGCCCAGTATAGGGTAGGGCCTGGACAAGGCAGAGTGGGGCTGCCGTGGACAAGCCAGGGGGGTGGACAGGAGCCCAAGATGGCCACTGAGGGGTCGTAGGGGATGGGCAGTAAGTGGGAAAACCTTCCAGTGGGAGAAGACAGCAGGAGCTCCCCAGCACCTGGGGCTCTGCTGGGTCCCCGCAGACAGTCGCAGACAGTCAGGGGTCCGGCGTGGCCGGGGTGGGGGAGGGTTGGCAAGGAGCCAGAGGGAGGGCCGGTGAGGTCGCGCCACGCTGGGTCCCATCCCTGGTGGGAGGAGTTGGGACTAGCCCGTTGGACCATGGGGAGCTGCCAGAGGGTCTGGCTGGGGGTGACAGAGATTCTACTCGTGATGTGGCTCAGGTAAAGAGGGAGTGGGGAGCCCACGGCCAAAGAGGAGGTCGCTGTCATGGGGGAGAGAAGAGTTCAGAGGCACCACGCTGCTTCTGCACTGGCCAGCCTCTGCTCAGACACCGCTGCTGCTTCCGGGGCTTTCCTCCCAGCCCCTTTCTTCCTCCCCTCCCCCTCCTTCCTCCTCCCTCCCTCTCAGCAGCTTCAGCAGAAGGCCTTCGACAGCAGCTCCGGAGCAGGGGTCTGCCTCAGCCTCCCTCCCCTCCAGCCCAGATGACTTCCTCCGGAGCCCCTGCACCCCAACCAGCCTGTGTGCCCCTTCCCAGGCCTGGGGACCCAGCGGAAGCGGGGCAGGGCCCCCTGAGCTGAGCCCAGACGTCATGGATTTCCTCTGTTTTTTCTCTCTGGGCTGCAGACCTATCCCAGCGCCGGCCAACCGGGCAGCCGTGCGGGGCCCCGCAGACACGGGCGTGACGGAGCCCACCCTCCTCCGTCCAAGCTTAGCGGCTTAGGACTGGGTGGGGGCAGAGCCCCTGGGCCTGGGCAGGGGGTGGTGTCTGTAGATTCACCCAGACCACCGCCCTGGGGGACCCTGCTCGAAGCAAAGCCCAAAGCCCCGGGGGATGGAGCTTGACGGATGGGGCTGGTTCTGAAGGGAGTTCCCGGGAGCATTAGCTGTCCCTGGAGTATACCTGCTGGCTGGGGGGTCAGTTCGCTCAGTCTTATCCTCAGTCCCCCCACCTGCCAAGGTAGGGGAAGTCGTTTGGAGCCACCAAATGCCCCTAGAGAGCTCGGGGCTGCTGCGGCGTGGACACTGGGACATGGGACCCACACAGCGTCAGGACAGCAAGAGGGACCCACACAGCGTCAGGGCAGCAAGAGAGACCCACACACAGAGCTGCTGGCCCATCCGAGGGCCAAGGCAGGAAGAGCTGACCCACCTTCAGAAGAAGACAGGGGGCTCGGGAAGGGGGGAGTGTGGCTGAGACAGGTGTTCCAGGGCCTGGGGCCCCAGCACCAGGCCCTGGGCTCCATATAAGGAGACACACTGCCCCTCTGCTCCCCTCCCACAGGGAGCGGAAGTGAGCTCATCCTGCCCTGTGGATTGGAAAAGTCTCCGGATCGCCTTCCCATGGGGCGGAGCTGGGCCTGGCCTCCACTGCGGGGCAGGCCTGGGCTGCAGCTGGGGGCCACGCTGCCCGCTCCCCCCCGCACCGTCCCCGGCCCTGCCAAACCTCGTCCGGCCGGGCATCCCCCGACCAGGCTCTGCTGTACAGGAGGGGAGGTTCCCGAGGCCAGGAGTACCCAGGCAGCCTGCAGTAACACCGGCCAAACGGCAGGGTGGATTTTCCATGGGGGGAGCCAAACCAAAGCTCTGGGCTCCGTTTTCCTGAAGAAGTAAAACAGAAAATCTGGAACCCATCAGCTGTCATGGGGATGGAGTGTTAAGACCGCCTCGGCCGAGGAACCCGTGATGGCCCAGGTGTGGGTCTGGGAGTGTGCATCCTGCCTCGGCACTCCCGTCCCAGAAATCCAGGCTTGGTGACCTGGGAGAGCCAGAGGGGACCGCAGGATGAGGCGGGAGAGCCTCCACCCCAAGGGGCGTGCAGCAGGCAGCCGCCCACCGCCGTCCTGCACCTGCGTCTGCTATTTGAGCATAGGCCCAGCAGCCTGCATGGGGAGGGGCAGCGTGGCTTTGTAGGAAATGGCTGGCTTCAGGATGTCCCTTAGCCTCTGTCACTCAGCTCAGTGGCCTCCTTGCAGGCCTACATGCCCTGGGATCTACCTGAGATTCAAAGACTGTCAGAAATCAGAGTGGAGTGGCCATCACCATCAGGGCATCTCCTGAGAGATGGAGAAGGACAGGACAGGGTAAAGAGCCCAGCAAATGACTCACCCTCCTCCATATCTCAGTTTTCTCATCTGGAAAATGGGTATAATACGAGTACCTCCTTACAGACTTGCAGGACTAATTGAGATAATGTGCCTAAAGCTCTCAGTGTGGGTGGCCGGTCACATAGTAAGTGCTCAATTAAAGGTGGTGGGGTGCCGGCTATTATTCATAGCATTATTAATGTCCCCAGAGCTCCACGAGGTGTCCTTCAGCTTCTACAAGAACACACGCTCAGTCGACCTCACTCCAGAGATATACTTGGGCTCGTCTTTTTGAGGAAATTGAGAACTGGAGGCCCAGGGGGGAGGTGCCTGGCCCAGCGTGCTGGTGATGGAGTTGAAGCAGTTTCTCGGGTTGCCAGCCTCCTAGTCCAGGCTGTTTCCCTTCCCTGGGGTCACCTTGGCAAACCTTTCAAAACAAACAAGTTTGTACCCCCTCGTGGGTCGGTGAGGGAATCAAAGGCAGCTTTGATATGTGGACTTCGGGAACAAGCTGGTCACAGCGGATCATGGGTGCTACTTTCTGCCTGAGGAAATGACTCTAAGTGATGCTCTTCGGGTTCTCCTCCTAATGTGCTCGGTGTTTATGATTTTTTTTCAAAGGCCTCATCAAAGAAGATGCAATAATGATGTTTCTAACTTAACAGCAGTGCTTTAGAAGGGATGAATTATTCACATCAGAGATGAAACAGGGATTCTGCAAACTGGGCCAGCTGAAGCAGTCCCTTTCCTTGGGACTATTTTTATCTTCTTTTGCAGGCTTTCATCTTCGGAGACTTACAGTTCAGAAAGTATGGGGAGCCCATCGCGCGGAGCCCAAGTTGGCAGGATGTCAAGCCTGAAGTACTAGGCGTCTTGGAGCTTCTCCCTAGAGTACAAAACCGAGGAAACTTCAGAAAGTGTGAACAATGGGGCAGCAGCAGTGCTAACGAGGGTGATGGAGGAATTCTGAGGACTCCGTGTTTTTTAATCTTGGAGGACCCCAGCGGGCCTGGTCCCCCATCGTGGGCCAAAGTACTGTGGAGCCATCTGGCCTTTTCCTTCGCTGGCATCCGATGTATCTGGAATGATGCGTGGAGCTCTTGGGAAAGCATATGTGTGTTCTGTGCGGGGCACCTGGAACAGCCTGCCCCGAGGGAGGAAGGGATTTTGTGATTGCAAGGCTGCTCGGGGTCAAGTGCGGCCCAGCAGGGTCCCGAGCTCTCCAGGCCGTGCCAGTCCAATGTCAAACTTGTCCACGCCCATTTGCTTAAAAAAAACCCTCTAGACCCTCGTGGTCCAATACAGTAGCCATAGACCTCACGGGGCTATTGAGCGCTTGAAATGTGGTTGATCCAAATTGAGATGTGCTGTGAATGTACACAACACCCTGGATTTCAAAGATTCAGTGCTTTTAAAGAAAGGGAACTATCTCATTCATCATTTTTTATATTGATTATGTGTTGAGATGATAATATTTTGGATACGTTGGGTTAAATAAAATATATTGTTAAAATTAATTTCACCCGGTTCTCCTTTTTTAAACATGGCCACTAGAAAATTTTAAATTACCCATGTGGCTTGCATTGGTGGCTTGATTTATATCTCTGTTGGAGAGCTGCTCTAGAAGGGAACCTAGGAAGATAGTAACCAGCCGCTGTCTCTTATTGGTGGAATGACAGAAGACTCTTTTTTCTCTTTTATACTTTGTGTATTTTCTAAGTTTTGCAGAAACTTCAAAACTAGCCACCCTTGCTTTATATCTGAAAAGCCACAGCTATTACGGGTTTTTTCTTTTTTTAATTGAAGTACAGTTGATTTACAATTTTGTATTAGTTTCAGGTATACAGCAAAGTGATTCGGTTATACATATATATATTTTTTCCCGGTTCTTTTCCATTATAGGTTATTACAAGTTATTGAATACAGGTCCCTGTGCTATACAGTAAATCCTTGTTGTTTATCTGTTTTATATATATTGGTGTGTATCTGTTAATCCCAAACTCCTAATTTATCCCTCCCTCCCCCCACTTTCCCTTTTGGTAACCATAAGTTTGTTTTTTATGTCTGTGAGTCTGTTTTTGTTTTGTAAATAAGTTCATTTGTATTATAGTTTAGATCCCACATGTAAGTGATATCGTATAATATTTGTCTTTCTCTGTCTGACTTATTTCACTCAGGATGATACTTTCTAGGTCCGTCTGTGTTGCTGCAAATGGCAATATTTCATTCTTTTTCACCGCTGAGTAATATTCCATTGTCTATTTATACCACGCCTTTTTTTTCATATTATTTTCCATTATGTTTTATGACAAGATACTGAATATAGTTCCCTGTGCTATACAGTAGGATCTTGCTGTTTATTTTATTTTTTTAAAATTTATTTATTTTATTTGTATTTATTTTTGGTTGCGTTGGGTCTTCATTGCTGCGTGTGGGCTTTCTCTAGTTGCAGCAAGTGGGAGCTACTCTTTGCTGCGGTACACGGGCTTCTCATTGTGGTGTCTTCTCTTTGTCGCAGAGCACAGGCTCTAGGCTCATGGGCTTCAGCAGTTGTGGCATGCGGGCTCAGTAATTGTAGCTTGCGGGCTCTAGAGCACAGGCTCAATTGTTGTGGCACACAGCCTTATTTGCTCCGTGGCATGTGGGATCTTCCCGGAACAGGGTTCGAACCCTGCATTGGCAGGTGGATTCTTAACCGTTGTGCCACCAGGGAAACCCTATTTATTTTATATATAGTAATTTGTATCTGCTAATCCCAAACAGCTAATTTATTCCTCCCCCACCTTCCCCTTTGGTAACCATAAGTTTGTTTTCTATGTCTGTTGAGTCTGTCTCTGTGTTGTAAATAAGTTCATTTGTATCATTTTTAGATTCTACGTATAATAATTGTCTTTCTCTGTCTGACTGACTTAGTATGATAATCTCTAGGTCCATCCATGTTGCTGCAAATGGCAATATTTCATTCTTTTTTATGGCCAAGTAATATTCAGTTATATGTGTGTGCGTGTGTGTGTGTATGTGTCTGTGTGTATCACACCTTCTTTATCCATTCTCTGTTGATGGACACTTAGGTTGCTTCCATGTCTTGGCTATTGTAAATAGTGCTGCTATGAACAGTGGGGTGCATATACCTTTCAAATTAGAGTTTTCATCTTTTCTGGATACATGCCGAGGAGTGGGATTGTTGGATTATATAGTAACTCTATTTTTAGGTTTTTAAGGAACCTCCATACTGTTCTCCATAGTGGCTATATCCATTTACATTCCCACCAACAGTGTAGGAGGGTTCCCTTTTCTCCACACCCTCTCCAGCATTTACTATTTGTAGACTTTTTGATCACGGCCATTCTGACCGGTGTGAGGTGATACCTCACTGTAGTTCTGATTTACATTCCTCTAATATTTCAGCTACTATTGCTTTTAACAAATTCCAGGGCTCTGTGGGAATTGGAACTGAGCTAAGCAGCTTCCAGTGCCCTGGAAGTGACAGTATCACCATCTGTATAGTGAGATGGGGGTGGGAAACAGCCAAAGAAATGGGGGGTGCTGCTTTGAGGCCATCAAAGATTAGAACTGGGGCTCAGGGTTTGCGAGCTCAGGGCTCTGGCAGGCAGGGACCCAGATGGGAGGAGGGTCACAGGGAGCTTTGTCGGTGTGACACAGGAAGTGGCTCCATTCAAACCTTTGCCGCGATGGGGGAGCCTTTGGGGAGGGGTACACTATAGGAAGTTGTTCTCTTCCTGCTGGGGGCCGGCTGGGCTTGCCTATCTCTTCCATCACTCCTGCAAAGAGTGGAGGCCACTCTGGCATTGGGCCAAAGTCAGGAGGCCCAGGAGAGAAAAGGGCCTGGGCTCCACTTCCCAGTCAACAAGTTGTTAAAAATAGAGCCAATCCTCGCTTAGCACTTACTACCAAGTGGGGCTCTCTTCTATATACTTTACATGCATTAATTATCTATTCCTCAATCGCAATTTTATGAGATAATAACTGTTATTAACCCCATTTCACAGATGAGGAAACTGAGGTGCAGTGCCGTTCAATATTAACTTGCCCCGGGTCACAGCTAGTAAGACAGGTCCTCGATGGGCTGAACTTCCCCTTCCCAGCCACCAGGGGCGCTCTTCACAGCAGCCGAAGCCCTGGACCAGCGCTGTCCAACAGAATAATGAGCCACACGAGACGGGAATAAAGACACAGACCTACTGGAGAACGGACTTGAGGATATGGGGAGGGGGAAGGGTAAGCTGGGACGAAGTGAGAGAGTGTCGTGGACATATATCACTACCAAATGTAAAATACATAGCTAGTGGGAAGCAGCCACATAGCACAGGGAGATCAGCTCAGTGCTTTGTGACCACCTAGAGGGGTGGGATAAGGAGGGTGGGAGGGAGGGAGATGCAAGAGGGAGGAGATATGGGAACATATGTATAACTGATTCACTTTGTTATAAAGCAGAAACTAACACACCACTGTAAAGCAATTATACTGCAATAAAGATGTTAAAAAAAAGAATAATGAGCCACATTTTAAAAAAGGTAAAAGAAAGGTGAAATTAATTTTACTAATATATTTCCTTTAACTCAGCGTATCCAAAATATTATCATCCTGACACGTAGTCAACATAAAAATTGTTAATGAGCTATTTTACACTTTTTTGGCTGTGCTACATCTTTGAAATCTGGCATCTCCTTCGGACTTAGAACGCATCTCCTTTAAGTAGTCTACACGGTTTAGGCACTCGGTAGTGTGACCAGTGGCTACCACACTGGACAGTGCAGGCCCAGAATCTGGGAGCTTAAAATCGAAGGACTAGCCTGGGATGGCAAACCCCAGCCCATACCATCAGCCAACCCTGATTGTTGGTGCTGGCTACCTGGAGGCCTGGTTTGAGGAGGGTGCTGAGGTAGTGTCAGAATTCTGTGTGGAAGAATGCTGTGATAGATGAGCAATGCCTGCCATGAACACGGAAGGGGACGATAGAGGGGGTCTGTGCCCCTGCATCGTGTAGTGAGTCCAGCCTGCCCCTGCAGTCCCGTAGGCAGGCCCATGGAACACATATGGAGGGTCATCTGGTAAGCACCCCCTTCTCTGCTTTCCTGAAGTTTTTACTGCCCACATTGGCCAGGCTCCATGTACGCAGCCTGGGTTCTGGGCCCAGATCCCTGTACTTCCACTTTCCGCCCGTGTGACTCCAGAGAAGCTAATTTGCGTCTTGGAGCCTCAGTGTCCACATCTGAAATATGGGCATAATAACCCCTACTTAGCAGGACTGTGGTGAGGCTTAAAGGACATGGAGCGTGCGAAGGGCTGGCGCACAGTAGGTGTGGGGTAGGAAGTAGCTCCCTGGTCTCCCTTCTTTTCATTCTGTGTCCTCCCCCCGCTGCCCCATCCTGCTCTCCATTCCACTCAGAACACAGGCAAAGTCTGCCCCCACTCGAAACCCTCTTGGGAGGCACACAGCTCCTTACTGCGCCTACCCAGAGATTTCTCTGCCCCATCCAAGACCGAGTGAGGCCTCCTGCATACTCGCTCCTAGCCATGACCCTCTGACAGCCCCTCCTTCAAAGCCAAGGACGGCCTCAGCTCTCAGCAGCCTAGCCCAAGAGCCCTAGCATCTTGGACTCCACTGGCAGACATGCCGTTACAAGCTCTGAGTGGGGCCTCCACACCTATCAGACGGTTGATGGGGCTGAGACACTCTGCCAGCCCCATGTTTCTTAATTACTCCCTCCCGGCCACTGTAGACAAGGACGTCCACTTCCCAGCCTCCCTGTAGGGTGCCGGCTCTCCTCCAACCGAGCGCACAGCGGTCTCCTGTGGCTCGCGCCAGTTAACACCTCTCCCAAGACTCTCCGGGTTCTCTTCGGGGGAGGAATTTACATCCAGCAACATCTGGCAGAGAACACGCGGTAAATGGCGAACACGCCGGCGAGGCAGTGACTCCAATTAGGAAACAACCAGCTTTCTCTGAGTATGATGGGGAAAGTAATTCTCTGGCCAACAGAGTTTAATCAAAATGTTTTATGCAAGACGTATCCCTGACCCTGACAAATCTTCCCCCTCTTGCTGGAAATTAAACAAATATATTGTCAGTGAGGATTCCAATGAGCGCATAAACAGATGCGGGGCCGGCGGAGTCATGAGGTTATGGGTTTCAACAAACCGAGATTAGCAAAGATCAGGCCTGAGGCTTTTGTATTGTCCTTTGGGCTTTTAGCAGCCCCTGCTTCCCGCCTCAGCCTTTGTGTCTTTCTTGTGGCATCTCCCATTCGAACTGGAGCAGTGCCCTCTGCCTCCTCGCGGCCCTGTCGTCTGAATCATATCCTGAATTCACTTCTGTTCTGACTTATGCCGCCCTGTCCTGCGAACATTTGCTTCAGCATCTGTCTTCCTGGCAGCCTGCGTCCGATTTGTCTTCGCACCCCTGGCACCGAGAACAATGCCTGGCACACAGAGGACCTTGAACAACTGTTCGTGGGAGGAAGAGAGGGGAGCAGGGAGGGCGGGTGAGGTCCAGGGACCTTCCTTCAAGGGCCTAACACGGCCTAGACATGCCCAGCATCAGAGTCTGGGGAGCAGAGTTGCAACTCTGCCAGGTCTCAACTCTGTAAGTCTCAGTTTACTGACCAGGAAAGCGGGCATAATGACCCACGGCATCTGCTCTGGTTGCGGTGCGAATGGAGTGAGCTAGCAGATGCATCCGGTGCAGACGGGGTGCGAGGTGGTGGTGATGGGAACAGAGGGCGGGCGGGAGAAAGACAGAATGGTTCCATCACAGAGAGGGTGCTGCTTGGTCTGGCTCTCAAAGGTGGAGGGACCAAGGTCCAGAGAGGTGACTCACCTAGTCTCCCAGGGAGGACGTGTGTGTGGCTTGTCCAGGACCCTCTGATTCTAATGCCTGTATGTTCCCTGTTATACTTCCCCAGGTGTTTCTGGTGGAGTGTAGACATGGATCCTAATGTGGGTCTTCCCAGTGGCTGTAGAAGAATCACACTTGGAAAACTTTAAAAAAGTCCAGTTCCCCTGCTCCAGCCCCAGACATTCTGATTCAGGAGACGCAGGAGGGGCCCTGCCTCCATCTTTGGAACACACTGCCCAGGTGATTCTGATGCCCAGGGAGACTGGGGGCAGTGGGTGTGGACCATCAATTTTATAAATGACTGTAAATACAAGTGCTTTAGTGACACGGGTGCTCAGCTGTGTCAAGATGGGCAGAGTTGGTGGAGGCAGGATGAAAGTGATAAAACCAGCCTGGCTGAGGCGCCCACTTTCCACTCTCCCAGCCCCTCCCCCTGCCTTCTCCTGGGGACCAGGGATTCCCACTGTGCAAGGGGTACCGAAGGCTCGGGAGCAATGCGCGGTGCCCAAGGAGCCTATGGATCCCCGCCCAGGGACCTGAATGCTGCCCACCATGTTCTGCCACGGAGAGGCCTATGTCTTCCTCCCTCTTCAAGATGGTCCTGTTGTCCCAGAGGTTTTCAGAGCGAAGGTCAGCAGCCAGCCAGGCGGGCATTGCCGAGTGATGGATTCTGAGGTCAGACAGGCTGGCTTCCTCCTAACGTTATTGATGGAGAAAAAGAGCCCAAGGTCAGAGTGGCCCCCAGCAGCATTCTGGCCGTGGGTATATGAGACTGAACTCCTTGGGTTGAATCTCCTCGGGATTGAACAACCCTGCGGTTTTTCTCTTCAGGGAAGAACTCGGGGAGTAAGCCAATGTACCAACCACTAACGGTCTGGCCTGGGTCTCGAGGGGTCTGAGGGGACCCCTGCCAGGCCCACTCCTTCACCCCCAACCCGGCCCCACCGCTTCCTGGCTCACGCTGCCCTCTCTCCCTGCAGCCTACACAGACAGTAACCACCATTGTGGGTCTGAAAGGCACAGCTCTGGTGGGTAGTGTTTGAGGCTCTCCATTTGACAAATGATGAAGGTATGCCCAGGGAGGCCAAGGACACAGTCAAGCCTGAGTTTCACCAGAGAAGGGGATGCGTGTGTGACCCAGGATATCACCTCTAGCAGGAGGAAGGTGTCACCCCATTTCTCAGGCAAGGGAACCGAGGGCTCAGAGAGACTCGGCCGCACACCCAAGGATGGTGGCAGGAACCTTGGTCCCCGGCACCCACCCAGGGCTCTGCATCGCCCCCCCCTCACCTGCGGGGCCCCAGCCTACCTGGGCCACCTTGATCTGTTTTGTGCATTTGGGGCATGTGGGTGAGAGCGTGTTTGAAGAATTATGTTCTAAAGTGAAAAGGTTTGAAGTCAACAGACTTAGCCTCTCACTGCAGGGAGCCTCCCCGGGTTGTAGAGAGGGTGGGGTTGGCCCTCTGGGTCTGGGCTGGACACAGATGTCCGCACAGTTGTTAAGAAGGGATGGCCGGGCGCCCTGCCTGAAATGTCCCCAGTCACCCACTCACGTTCCAGGAGGCGACCGGGCCCAGGACCACATTCTCCAGGCCTTCTGCGAGGCACATCCGTTCGCCACGGGCACAGATGGAGCGTCGGGAAGCGGGAGGTATACCTGTGCTCCTTGCCAACAGATCAAATGTTCCCTGGCTGGGCGGACGTGGGGATTAGTGCTCTCTTGTCCCCTGAACCCTGATGCCTGGTCTCATCTTGAAAAAACTCTCCCCGTGGCAATGCCAGGCAGCTGGGCTCTCATGGAGGGGGCCTCTTGGCCCAGGGGACCCAGGGCAGCAGTGGCCGGATCTTCCCATGGCCCATTTGGCCTGCCCTGACCACCTGGCCAGTTGTGTCCACACCTGGGCCCATCCTCAGTGGGTCCAGGCCAGGAGTCTCACCCAGGGCCTGGGTCAGAGGACTGGGGGGAGTGGTGACCCCTGGCCTCTCAGATGGACGCTCTGGCGAGGTGTGTATAAAGCAGTGCTCAGCGTAGTGGGGGGATTGACGGGAAAGGGAGGGTATCACAGACCAAGACGGAGCAGGACAGGGGCAGTGGGGGGGCATGAAGGAAATTGCTAGAATCAGGCTTGGGAGGGGGAGGCTCAGGCCATGCCCTGGGAACAATGGGCCTGCATGTCAGAGCCATGGACAGTACGGTCCCCACCTCCACTCATGCGTCAGGGAATGCAATGGCCAGGGGAGGAGGGGGCCTTGCTGGGGGGTCTGGCTGTGCCCCAGCACTTTACTTGGGCCTGAGGTGAGGAGGGGAAGACGAGCTGGATATCGAACACGGGACCACTGGTCTCAGCCAGCTTGTCATTCCACACAGGCGTCCTGTCTGTGCCTGGTTCCTGGAATCTCAGTCTGTCTCATAAACTGGCCATACGTCATGGGCTGCACTGGCCTGGCTGAGGCCTCCATGGCTGCGTCTGTTTTAATGGCTTTTTCTTTAAGGAGGTCCAAGCCTGTTGCAAAGTCCCAAGTGAAAGAGCATCTTTTCCAGCAAAGAGCATCTTTGCAGTCCTTGCTGCAAAGCAAAGGGCCTGCGGGGAATGTGTCTTCCTGGAGTCTTCTTTCATGCATATACCCCATCCCTAGCAATAATTATTTAAGACCTACCAGGTGCCAGGCGCTGTGCAGCGTTGAAGCAATTGCACTGATAAGACCACGTCCTTGCCTCGCACAAGCTACATCCCTGCTACAACCCCCTATTCCTCTTTTTCTACCTGACAAACTCAGGTTCACTCTACAGTCCCAGGGGAAGAAACCATAAAACATCTTACCCAGATGGAGCAGACAGAGGAGGAACAAGTACTTGGGCCGGGTAATTGATGGAAGTCTTCCTGGAGGAGGTGATGTTGGAGTTGGTGCCTGATGGGGCCAGAGGACTCTGATGGTCAGACAAGGTGGAAGAGAGCTTTCAGACACAGGAGACTGCGTGTTAGGGTAAGGAGGAAGCCAGATCTACAGCCCTGGAGCTTTGGGAACGCAGCCTCTTTCTGGGAGGGCTACTGAAGGCTTCAGGAGGTCTGGCTAGAAGCACTGCCCATGTGTCCACTGCTGCATCCCCCTACCTGGCACAGTGCCTGGCACAGAGTGGGGCTTAATAAATATCAGTTGAATACATGACTGTGCAACCCCCCTCCGCCCCCCGGACATACACCACATATTCTTGCAAAAGTAGCATGCTGAACGCTGGCTGATACACAGTGACATAGGAACAACTGGGGGAAAACACTTCTTCCAGCCTCAGGATCTTTGCATATGCTGTCCCCTCTGCCTGTAACCCTGTTCCACACCCCACTCTCACCGCCATTTTTCATAGTGTACTATGTCTCGCTCCCATTGTGTCCGCCTTGCCAAGCATAGGGCTGTCCGTTGGTAAATATTCATTGCCTGATTTCATGTGCCCAATACACAGAAGTAAATGTTCAATATCTTTTATGAAATAAAGATTTAGAAACGCGTAGGTGTGTAAATACCCACACAGAGATCCTGGCTGATGTCAGGAGATTGACTGATATCCAGCAAGGAAAGAGACAAACTAGGGGGAAAATGCAGTGTTTCTGTTTAGCAACCTGTTTCCAAGGCTAAGAATTCTAGAGAAATGGTTCCTGGCTGCTGATGGAAGCCATTGCCTCTTCCTGCAGAGCCCGGAGAGTTCTCTGTTTCTCGGCACTTACTGAGCTACCCTTCAGCTTTAGTTTCCTCACCTGCAGCGTGAAGCCAGCGATGACCCTAGAGGGTCATTGTAAGGATTACTCACAGTAACTCGGGCAAAATACTCAGCCCAGTTCCCTGCACAGGGCAGGGGCACCGGAAGTGGTGGCGGTTGTTACTGAGGTGGGAGCAGCCACCCACTTAGAACCAGGAATGCCATTCTCTTCCAGAGACGGTGGCAAACCTCTACCAGGTCACCTGGCCGTCCTGCAACACTGGTGTTCTGTCCTGAGCCCAAATCTGCCCCCCACCCCGGGGCTCCCCCAGCACCTGGCACCCTGAGCCGCTCTTGGGCTACTTGGTCCCAACCTGATCGCTCTGATCTGACCCCAACTCAGATTTCTCACCCTGCAATTTGGGGCCTATTGAAACAGGCTGACATTTGCCAACAAACAGCCTGCGATTCTATTGCCATCTGTTACAAGTGCATCTTTCACTTTCTGCAAAGAAAAAATCAATCTCCCGGCTTCCTGGCATTCTCCGGCTGGCTCATCGGGGGCGGAGGCGGGCAGGACCCAGAGGTGGGCCTCTCCTCGGGGGTGCTGTCCGCAACCTCCCCCGGGGCCCATCTCTGAGAGGGCGGCTGGAACGAGAGAACCAGACTGGCTCTCCATTGCCCGCTGCAGCCCAGAAGCAATTTGCTTTCATTACGAAGGCCACGCGAGTGTGTTTGCAGAAAGACTCAGCTTCCCAGCCGCCTGGACTGTGGGGAAAATTTTCCTTAATTATTTTTTTATAGCCGAACTTTTGTGTGAGACGGTTTGTTATTATCCCTGCCTCACTTGAGAGTCATAAGCCTGCAAGAAGAACCATAAATAAAACTTTACTTAATATTCAAAGTCCCCATGAAGGGATGATGGATGGGGGGTGGGGGGTGGGGAG
>NW_020172178.1:6741390-6751584 GCF_003031525.2 Neophocaena asiaeorientalis asiaeorientalis
CACGGTGGTGGAGCCCCCCTGGCTTTCTGCTGGAAGGCAATTACTTTGAGCTCCCTATAATCAGAACCACTTACTACCTCTGCATTTTGTTTTTCTAACTTTCTCATTTAAAACACGGATGGGCGAGATTGTATCCCATTTGTATTGTGCAGAGAGAGATTACTCCAGGTGCTGCTGGGCGCAAGGCTGCTGGACTGCAATATTTTACCTGGGAACCCGCCTCTGAAACATTGAAGTGTGACAACTACAAAGACAGGGCCATGATTTGATCCCCAGCTTCCCGAAGCTTTGGGGACAAATGCCTGGCAGTGGAATTAATTTTTCTTGGGGAATAGGAGAGCTGTAACTTTCCCCTCTATTATTTCAAATCCACCAGACTGACTCTCCCAGGGTCAAAGTAGAAACAGAGGGGGCTATGGTGGAGGAGGCCCGGGTTCTCTTGGCCAGGGCGCGCTATGTGACCTTCTGTGTGGTCCTGCCCCTCTCTGGGCTGCAGTCACCTTACCCAGAAAATGGAGGTGCTGGACAAGACAATGATACTAGTATCACCCTCTTCTGAGTTGACATTTTGTTGAGCACCTACCATGTGCCAGGCACCATACTAGGCTCTTAAAGTGCATTATGGTCAGAAAGCCACAGCAGCCTGACAGGCAGGGCCATCCACAATGCACTCCCCAATATTATTGAGGTTCTACTGTGTGCCCAGCATGGTTATGGGCACTGAGGGCACAGTGATGAACAAGAGAGGTAAGGATCTGGCTCTCCTAGAGCTTCTGTTCTGGAAGGGGAGAGAGAGCATAAAAACGTAAACAAAAGAGATCATTCTGGGGAATGAGAGGGTGAAGGCTTTGGGGAAAATAAAACAAGATGATACAGCAGATGGTGACCAGAGAGAGGTAAAATGAGAGAGCGTGATCATAATGACAGCCTCTTTGAGGAGGTGATAACCAAGCAGAGCCCCAAGGACAAGGAGATACCCAGACACATGAAGATTGGGAAAAGCATTCAGGTAGAGTGAACAGCATGTGCAAAGGCCCTGAGGTGGGTGCAGTAGACACCACAGATCTCTTCACCCAGCACCGTTCCATCTACCACCTGCCCTTGTCTTCTTGTGCTGCAGAGCCTGGAAAGCTAAAGCAGTGTTTTTCTATAGAAACCTTGGTCCTGAGGTTAAGGTCGTACATGGGACCCGAAGATGCCCTTGCACACGACAGGGAAGGGAAAGGCAGGTGACAGCAGAAGACTTTCTAGTGCACCTGGGGGCAAGTGTCACAGGTGCTGTGTGGAGAGAGGTGGCGGCAGAGGGGTCCTGCTATGACAGTGGGGGTCAGGGCTGCCATAGCCCCCCTGCACCTAGGCTTTCCCTGCCCTCTGGCCTGACTCCCCACTGGAATCACCGGCAGTGCTTCACCTGAGCTTTCCCGTGCACAGGGCAAGTCCAAGTGCCAGAGACTTTCCCCCGCCCCCTGGGAGTAGCCCTCAAACAGTCACCGACCCCGGGGTACCCGTTGGCAGGATGCCGAGATGCGTCCTCTCCAGCGAGGACCCGCGGTGCTGGCTGTAGTGGGAGCACCCCCCTGCCCAACCCCATGCTGGCTCCTGGCCTCCCTGCCGCCTTCCTCGACCCAATAAGTCCTGCCATAGCCTCCCAAATAAATGGCTTGCCCTCGAGTCCTTGTCTCTGGTCTGCTTCTGCGAACCCCAAAGGGCTGTTCTTTCATATCTCTTCGCTGTTTTGTTTCCCGGAGGGCGGAATCGGGCTTCATCGCCTTGAGATTCCACGAGACTTCTAATCTCCCCTCACAAAACCCTCCTGATTAAATTAGCGAGAGTGGATTCTGACGTCGGCCATTGAGAACCTGACGGGTCCTTTAGGTATCATCATTCTCATCACCGCCTTTTTACTGGCAAGGGCGCGGAGGCTCCGGGCGGGCCCAGCGGCCCACGCTGTGCTCCGGGCACCGACCTCCGTAATTGCCCGGTGCCGCTCTGCCTCTAACAGAGATGGATTCTCAAGCCTTGGTCCTGGGCTGGCCCATCTGGAGCAGAGATCCCTCATCTTTTGGTAAACGTGCTCTTTGAAAGAGCTGAAAAGGTTAACGGGGTTTCTGCAGGCTCCCGGCCAACTGCCAGGTAGCAGCTTGGGCAGCCCATGCTGTAGCTCCTTAGGTTGCAGATAGATGAGGACGCAGCCTTATCTCGCGCCTCGGGCTGAGAAGCAGCCATGGGCCGTCCTGCCAGCCCCTCTGTCGGCTCTGCGGATCCCTCCGTGTTGTTCCGCTGTCGGCTCCGCTCACGGCACACGTGCACACGCAGTGCACCTGCTCTGTGCCTGCCCGGGGCGGGGCTGGGGGCTGAGAAGCAGCTCGGCCTCTCTCCAGGGGCTCCCAGCAGACAGAGTAGGCCCCAGCTAAGACCCCTAATAACAGGGCACAGGCTCACCTGCCCCTCCCCACTCCCTCCTGCAGGCTCAGAGGTGGGAACCAAAGTTGTCATCTTGGGACAAAAGACTGTAAGCTAAGAGTGGTGGGGAGGGGGACAGAAAGAGCCTGGGGTCCACGAGGGCCTCCCTGAGCTGTGGAACTAACACCAGCACGGCCTGCCTCCAGGCTTCTTGCTAAGTGAGAAAAGAAGCCTCATTTGTTGTAGTCGCCGTTAGCCGGGTTTGCTGTAACTTGCCTCCAAGATCATTCCTAATTTATAAGCCCAGGTACTGGCCCACAGAGGAAATCTGTAGAAATTTAAATCACTGAGTCGTGTTCTAAACATCGCAGGTCCCCTCCTAGGCGCCCTCAGGAGGTGACCCAGGACTGCCCACTGCCCCCTCCACGCCCCCACCCCTGACCTTGGCCGTCCCGTGCTCGGAGCATTTTACACTGTTGCCATACACACGTGTAACACCCCCATCAGACTGTAAGCTCCTGAACCCCGGGGCCCAGTACGGAACTGACTTGGGGAGGTGATCAGATACTGTTCGAAGGACTGTGTGAGGGGCCTGTATGCACGGGATGATACTTTCCATCCTGGGAGTCCGTAAGTCTCAGTTGAAACTGGGGATGGTGTGGGCAAAATAGGGAATTCAGTTGGTGGTGAGCCGGGAGGCTGGTTCTCTGGGGAATAAAAAGCCCTGGTGTGTAGCATTTGCCGATTCTCCTGGTATAAATCCTCCCACCATGGCCAGTTTCCAACCGCCAGGTGTGCAGCCATAAACTCACAAAAGCTCTTGAAGATTTCGCAGTTGGTTCTTGCGAGCCAGTACAAGCCATCTTCAGTACCTAGCTCATTTCCAGTCCCCTTCCTTCCTTCTTTCCTTCCTTCCCTCCCCTCCCTCTCTCGCCTCCCAGGACCCGTCTGGATGCTGGGCCCCTGCTCCAGCCTTGGGGGAGGCAGTTAGGACAGCCTGGAGGAAGCATGGGGTGTCTCCGCTGAGACTCCGGAAAAAGTGAGCTTTGCCCAGCAGAGGCTTGGGGGGAGGGGTCACTCCCAACAGGAGGAACTGGGGAGTCTGGGTGTCTGCCCTGGAGACGGGGAGGGGAGGGGGCAGAGGGTGGGCAGTGCCGATGTGGTGAGGGGCTTGGCCTTCGTCCCAAGGGCAAGGTTAAGCTCTTTCTTTTTAAGTGGGGAAGGAGCAGATTGGCATTTTAATAAGCTTCCCCCGAGTGCAGAGAGGAGGGGGCAGGCAGGCTGCGGGCCAGTCCTGGTGGAGGGAGAGGGAAGGATGCAGGGAGCATTGATGAGCCGGCCATGCTGCAGGCTCAGGACGGAAACAGGCAGTGATGGGGGGTGGGGGGAGGGGCGCTGTCAGAGGAGGGTCAAGAGCTTGGCCACCTAGTGGATGCTGGTGCCTCTTTCCAGGATGGGGAAAAAATGGGAGGGGGAGTGAGATCTGGGGGAAAGAAGGAAAACTCTTGCCTCCTCCTGGCTTCTCCCCTGTGGGCGGCTCTGTTCCAGGGCCGGGGGGGCCCTTGCGCAAGGCCCAGCCTGCCATCCGCTTAGTAGGGGAATGGGTAAGAGGCAGATCAGGTAGGCGGTGGCCATATCTATATGCACAGGGGACTGACGGGTCCTGACATGATGGGGTGCTGTGAGGGTACCCCATAAACCAGCCAGGGGAAAACAGGAACCCCAGCTTGAGACATGGAACAGCTCAAGGCTGAGAGGACTTTGAACATCAGGGAGAAAAATGGGTCTGAAAGTGAGCAATCAGGGGCCCTTGGTCTGGGACCCCCTGGCCAGGCTCTGAGTCGTCCCCCCTGCATTTGGGGGGCTGCAGGGGTGGCGGGAAGGCCAGCTCCGGGCTGTTTTCCTGGGCACAGGGACACAGCCATTCCCCAGGCCAGACAGGTACACAGGATTAATAAGGCTGACACGCTCTCCCAGGGGTGTGTGCTCTCCCGGGGTTGTGCAGCCGAGCTAGCAGCGCGGCCTGAACCATCAATCACTGGCCCCTAATAGCTCTGTAGGTTGCTCCCCCCGCCGAATTTAAAGTGAGGATCCAGGCCGCCGGCAGAAAGATGCCGCAGCCCTTAACCACCGTAATTATGAAGTCTTCGTGGAAAGAGATGCTTATCGTTAATGTTAAGTGAACAGAGCAGGAGACCAGATGCCCTGCCGGTGTGTGTGCAGCCGTGTCCGCAAACGCCTGCCTAGAAATAGGGGGGCCAGGAGAGCTGCCACTTGCATGGTGGGAACGGGAGGGGACAATCTGGGGCTTTGAACAGTTCAAAACCGCAATTAGTAACATGGATGCATCATCCTTTTATTAAAAATTGTATCTTTTCTTTTGTCTGATTATAAAAGGAATCAGCTCACTGTGGAATCAGTGGGAATTGTGTGAGTACAAAGAAGAAAATTAAAATCCCGTGATCCCACCCAGAGGCAGGTCACCGGGGTGAAAACTCTGCAGTGGTTTTGTTCCCACGGCTCTGTGCCTATCTGTTTGCTTTGGGTTGTTTTTACACTATGGAGATGATTCACTATTTTTAATACATTTTTTTTTCTGTGGTACGCGGGCCTCTCACTGCCGTGGCCTCTCCCGCTGCGGAGCACAGGCTCCGGACGCGCAGGCTCAGCGGCCATGGCTCCCGGGCCCAGCCGCTCCGCGGCATGTGGGATCCTCCCGGACCGGGGCACGAACCCGTGTTCCCTGCATCGGCAGGCGGACTCCCAACCACTGCACCACCAGGGAAGCCCCACTTTCCTGTTTTGTTCACTGCTGTGTCCGTGGAGCCTAGAACAGTGTCTGACCCAGCGTAGTTTGAAGTAAGCGGCTTGTCTCAGGTGTGGGGCTGAACTGATCATGAAAATTTTGTCCATTTGAGCAGTAAATCCAATTTACGAGGGGAGAAAGGAGAATAGTTTACACACCTAAAATCATTATAGACCTGTGCCCCCCGGAACCTGGCAAGATCGACTGTCTGTTCCATGCACACCTCAGGAGACCCTCGGGCATGCAGGGTCAATGACAGGAGCCATGCAGGGGACCCGCCTCACCCCAGCCTCCACATTCCTAAGATGTAGAGACACCATTGGCGGCTTGAGGAAAACCTGAGCGTCCCTGGGGTTTCCGGGGCATCCCGTGGAGCCCCTGGAGGAGGAAGCTCCCCTCCAGCTGTGGTTCTCTGTGGCTTAGAAAGGCAGGGACACACCTAAGGTTTGTGACGGCTGTCCTGGAAAGGCTTTCTGGGTCAGGGGTGATAGCTTAAGCAAAAGCGTGGAGGCCAGATGGCCCCTGGTCCAGCTGGTTCGGAATGCAGGTTGCTTTTTTTCTGGTGCTTTCCATCTTGTGTGCCCGACTCCCTCTTTGAAGAAAAAAGACTTCTTGCTTTCCATGATTACTGCCCACTCTTCCTCCAAGATCCAGTGCCACTTCCTTCAGGAAGGCCTCCTTGGTTTCCCGGACTGAGCCAGCTCTCCTACTCCAGGCCTGCTGCACTTAGCACTACTGAGATGCCAGAGTCACATGATTGGTTCACATGTGTTGCCCCCCTCCCCCACTCCCACCAGTAGACCATCAGCCCCATGGTGCTGGGGCTGTTTTGCTCACTGTCGCCAGTGCCAAGCCCAGCGTCCACCCGCGGTGGCGCCCAGTGGTTGAAGAACAGAGCTCACAGTCTTCACGACCTGTCAACCCACTTTAGGAGTAGAGGGTTCAGGGGCCCAGGCACCTGCATCCCCTGCCCCACGTGGCTCTGGCCTCTGTTCTCCCGTTGTCTCTCAGCTACTTTGTTGCAAAGTTCTGGGCACGGAGGGGAAGTTTCTAGGGACTCTGGCTTTTGTTTCTTTCTTTTTTTTCTGGTGACCTTTCCATGTAATTAAAAGGCAGCTATTCCAGGAGGCGAGGCAGCCGGAAGCAGAGACGCTGTTCTCTGTGTACGTGTGTGGAAATTTATTGTCTGGAGCACAGAATTCTGCTGGAGGCTGCTGTGCTAAAAACATCTGCTGCTTCACTGGGGGTGGGGGGTGGTAAAGACCCCGATCCAGAAAACTTCCCCCCTGCAGACCTGCAGACCAGCAGGGTGCACATCTGTGCTCACTGACCCTCGAGTGGCCCCACTATGGGGGATGGCACCTCTGCTTTTTTCGGGAGACTAGCTCTCCTGAAGGCCCATCAGCCCAGTGATGTCCATGGGCTCGGCCTCACCCGGGCGGCCACTGGGTTGATGAGCCGTGCCCCGCTCCCCCCTGCCCCAGGATTCAGGTTTGCGGCCTTTGTCCGTCAGCACAGAGCCGGCGCTGGGGGGCCCTGGGGGGCACAGCACACTCCTGCCCTTTTCTTGGATGTGGAATCTCATGCTCGGGCCCCTTCTTGGCTTGCCGTTTGAGGGGGACTCCCCTTGCACTAGAACTAGAGGCAATGTCAGGGAGATGAATGTCCAGCTTAGGGAAACGTGTTTCTAGACAGGCCAGGCCAGAGCACGGTGGGTGTAGCCCTCGCCTGGGAGGACCTGGTTCAAATCCCAGCACCCACTTCTTCGTTTGCCACATGACTCCCCTGGAGGGGAGCCACCCCCTCCTCTGTCGGGGCCTAGCCTGCTCCCCACAAAGGTGTGCACAGCACCCCCTCACTCCACTCTGGTCTAAGAATGCTGGGAAAGTTTATTTTCTGGACGGAAATCCTTCCTTGGCTGTGCCTTCCCTGAGCTGGGTCTGGGGCCCATCTCTTCCTTCTGGTTCAGGTCAGCACCTCCCCAGAATGGTACCCCTCCCTCGAGTTGCTGGGCCCCTGGGTGCAAGGTCCAGATGTCCTGCGGCCCCTGAGCCCCCTGCCCGGCCGGGCCTCCACCCCTTGGCTCTCCGTAGCTGCAGCTGCTGAGGGTAAGGCAGGCCTGGCCTGGGCCCAGCTCCCCTGTGCCACGGAGAATTGCAATTTAGCAAGCCCGTCAAAATCCCGAGGCAGGAGCCCAGAGCCACATCTGTGACATCAAGGCATCCCAGCGGCATCAGGGGCCTTCCGTCCCCATCCGCCTCCTCGCCCTGGTCCACTTCCCACAGGCCTGGATTAGGCCCCAGCAGCTGGGCGGGGGCGGGGGCCAGGGGAGCAGGGGGCGCCGGGCTGGGCGCCCAGGCGAGTGGGGCCCTGGGTCTCTCTGGCCCAGCCTTGCCACGTGGTCCCTGGTAGGGTGCTGCACCCTGGACCTCAGGCATCCCATCGGTAAATGGGGGTGGAGTCTGCCTGCCCATCCATGGGGTCCTGGAGGCGGTAGCCACACCCTGGCAAACCCACATGCCGACAAAGAGGGGCTGGTGGAGGGCTCTAAGGGTCTCGGAAGAGCTCAGGTCACTCAGGAAGGGGGTGAGTGGAGATGGCATTGCAAGTGGGGCCTCAGGGCAGGAAGGGGCTGAAGCTGGGATGCAGTGGGTGAGTCTGGTGGTCAGGATCTTGCACTGGGCCTCAGGAGCTGGCAGAGCTGGGGCAGGAAAAAGAGTGAAGCTGGGGCCTCGGCAGACTGTGCGCAGGCCCCTCCTCTGCCTTCTCTGCTTAGAAACTAAGAATGTGTGTTTGTAGCAACCTATGTGGCCCCTTAAAGCATCTCTGATGTGTACCAGGCACTTGCATGGCCAGGAAGAGCACAGGCCTCATGAACCACAAGGCCGAAGGGCCAAATCACTCCCTCCAGACCCCCTGAGGATCAGAGCCTCTGCAGACCAGAGCGCAGGGCACACACAGAATCCCAGAATCCCACACACAGATTTGCTTGCCTCCAGGGATGGAGAGCTCACTACCTCATTGGGAGCCAATTCCTTCATGGAGGAGTTCTCATCATTAGGAAAGAGCTTTCTAGAACTGCTCTTGGGTCCCAGTGCCTCTGGAGGTGGCAACCTGAACCTCCTGACCTCTTTCCTCCAGACCAAGTCTCAAAGCTTCTTTTACCTGCTCCTTGCATGATACACTTCAGTGCCTTCCTCTGAACAGGAGTCATTTGTCAGCTTCTCCCAGAACTGAGCATCAGTGCCCCAGCTGTAGTCTGCAGCAGACTCTCACCTCCCTAGCTGTGAAGACCCCGCTCCTATTAATTAAAGCCTAGGGGTCTTTCTCTGACCCATCACACTGTTGAGTCTTGCACGGAGTGGGGCTGGTCATTCTGATGGCGATAATGGATGAAGCAGGAGGACAACATGTGCAGCTTGGGGAAACTGAGGCCCAGAGAAGAAGGACCCTGCTCAAAGTTACACAGTGCACCATCAGTAGGGCTGGGGGAAGAACCAGAGCTCCTGCCTGTCCTCTTAGGACACGGTTCCTTCATCTAGACAGAGAGAAGGGCCTCCATCCACCCTTTGCTCCCTCCTCCTTCCTCTGTTCTCCCGCCCTCACTTCCTGAGAACCTCCAAGCTAAGCCAGAGAAGGTGAGGCCCACGGCCTTCAGATGGTCATGATTACGCGTGGAGGGGTGAGCGCAGGGCAGGAGGGGACCCGGGCCCCATGTCCTGCTAACTGTTCCAGGGAATCAGCAGCGCCCAGGGGCTTGGGGGCCAAGGTCCTGCACAGTTGACCTCGTCCAGCTCATTCTGCAAGCTGGGTGTTTCTGAGATCGCTGGGCCTGCACATTCCTTTCTGCTGAGGGAACTCCCGGCAAGTGTGGAGAGGCACCGGCCAGCTCCAGGAGGGTTTCTGGTGGGAAAAGAAAGGCAACTCGCGTTCGCTGGGCGCTAATGGGCACCAGGTGCCGATGCAAGGGAGGGGGGCATCTCTCCTGTGCCACTCGGCCGTGTTCTCCTTGCCGAGGGGGGCAGTGACCTGACATGGGGGTGATGATGGCACCTCCTTCCAGGACTGTCGACAAAAGGCTCAGCTCACGGAAGGGTCCAGCTCAGAGCCCGGAGCCCGTGGGTGTCCACTGAGTCTCACTGTTACTGTCACCAGCCCTGTAGCAGATCTGGGATTCGAACCCGTGTCCACGAGCCAGGGCAGCGCCTCCATGGTAGGTGGTAAGGGCCACGCTGTTCCGGAGTGGCTGCCTTCCTGCATCGCCACCAGTCTGGTCCCCGACCTGAGGCTTCCAGTGGTCCCGGGGAAGCAGTGGGTGTGGGGCTATGGCCTCGGCCTCTGTCCCAGCGGAGAACATTCCACAGCGGGAAGCTGCAGCCTGGGCACCCCATAATTTTTACAAACCTCCAGCCTCGTAAAAAAGCGCACAGTGGCCTGAACAACCTTGGCCGGGAGCCTTGTGGGAAAGCGGAGGCACTGAGGCTGGGCACCAGTGATCTTGGCCAGAGGCCACCTCCTGCCTGTACTCGGGATCTTTCCCTCAGGCCTCGGACCCGGACCTGTCCACTGTGGCCCTTCGGATAAAGGCTGCCCCACTAAGTGGCTCAAGGAGGTCCTCCGTGCCGGCCACCCAGCCCGCCACCCCCATGGCCTCCCATCTGGAGCTCTTGGCCCACCGCCCTGAGCTGCCTGTAACCCACCCCTGTGCTCCCCTCCCACTGGGCACAGGCCTTTGCATGTGCTGTTCCTTCTGCACAGAATGCCCTTCCCCTCCCTCTGTAAGAACGCAGAGATAATGACATGTCTTTATCCAAGAGGGCCTCCTGTGTCTGGGGACCTCGGAGGAGGGGACACGTGTCTGCCTTGATGTTCTCCAAACAAGGGATGGGGTGTCCAGGAGAGAAGGAAGGCAGGGCAGGTGCTAGGGGCCCCGAAGCCTGAGCACGGTCCTGGGAGTCACTGGGGAGCTCCTTGTGGGAGGGGGT
>NW_020172178.1:6751596-6777439 GCF_003031525.2 Neophocaena asiaeorientalis asiaeorientalis
GGAGACTAGAGATTACCTGGACTTGAGGGATGAGGGAGCTGGGTTAAGTGGAGGCTGGCAAGCACTTTCTGCTTTGGCCCCCGATCCCAGGAGATGGGATCCTGAGTCACAGGTGCTAGGTGTGTGATTCTGGGGTGCTTGGTGGCAGCAGGGTCCATGAGGCAGGTGGGCCCCCGGGGGCGAGCTCAGGCTTGAGCGGTAGACGGGGTCTGGGATTCACGGGCACGCAGGTGGGGTGTAAACGCTGGGAGAGGATAGTCTTGGGGGGGGCGTGTCACAGAGAGAGGGCTGGGCATCCAGGATGACCCTTGAGGAAAGTCTCGGAGGGTTTCCAAAGAAGCAGGAGGAGACCCTGGTGGGTCCCAAAGCCAAGAGAAGACAGTGTTTTAACAGGAGCGAATGAGCAGCTGCAGGGGCTGGGGTCGGGGGACGGCAATGACCGGAGCCATGAGGGGCATCCATCAGACTTAGCACTCTGGGCTCATGGGCATCCTTGTGAGGGTGGAGGCAACAGGGGGTGGGAGCAGCTCTGTGAAGGGGGAGCACCTCACCCTGGGACCCTGGCGCTCGGATGAGCAGCTGGGGGTGGAAGGTTCCCTCGGGCCCCTTTTCCTGTCCCTCCATCCGCTGCCAGGGACTCTCCGGTGAGGGGCTCGAGTCTCCAAAGGACCTGGGTCAGCTCCTGGGAGGCAGCTGGGGCCGTGGAGGGGGGACACCGTCCTCCCTCGCAGGATGGGACAGTAGCCACATGTTCCTGGGGCGTAGTGAAGACCCGCCCGTAGGTTTCCCTGCACCTGCGGGAGGTGGTCAGGGCCCCTTGGCAGCCATGCCGTAGCTCCAGGTGTGGATTCAGGTCCCCGGCGCAGGAGGCCTCTCTGGGAGCCTGATTTACCGGCCACCCCCTGGTGCACCCGGATCTGGCCCTTCTCTAAGTGCGTGTTCAATCCAATTAAAAGTGCCGGAGGTCAGGGGAAACGTCAATTACCTGAGTCTCTCGGCAGCTGTCCCCACACTCAATAGGCCCGAGAGGCTGGGAGCTACATTCCCCCTCTCCCACCTACAGAGTGGCCGATGGGGAGGCCGACCCAGTCTCCAGGAGGGTCACTGGCCTCAGTGGCCCCATCTGTAAATGGGGACTCTGGGTATGGGAAAGCAGGACTGGAGGCCCATGTCCCCTGAATCTTGGTGGGAGGGTCTGTAGTGTGTTGCCTACTGCCAGGACTTCTGGGGGGTCTTGTCCCAAGCAAGGGTCTTCCTGCGGCTGACCTTAAAGACAGGCCTACAGGACCCGGGCACAGCCAGCCCACAGGGAGGGAGCCAGGCCCACCTCCTGCCCTCTCTGCATGTCACTGCCCACCGTGCCTCAGTTTCTCCTCTGGACACCTCTCTCCAGGGTCAGTGTGTGTGAGAGGCTCAACTCTGCTCCCAGCTCAGACATATTTTTATAACCTGCTTCGTATTTGTACCCCTGTGTTCACAGCAGCGCTATTCACAACAGCCAAAAAGTGAAGCAACTCCATGTCCATCTATGTATGAACAGATAAACGAAACGTGGTCCCTCCATACGGTGGAATATTTTCAACCTTGGAAAGGAAGGAAATTCCAACGCAGGCTACAACATGGATGAACCTTGAGGACGTGATGCTCAGTGAAATGAGCCAGACACAAAAGGACCGATGTTGTATGATTCCGCTTACATGACGTACATAGAGCAGGCAAGTTCCTGGAGACGGGAAATGTAAAGGTGGTTTCCAGGGGTTCGGGGAGGGAGAGGATGGGGAATTACTGTTTGCTGGGGACAGAATTCCAGGTTGGGTAGATGAAAACGTTGTGGGATGCATGGTGGCGATGGCTGCACAGCCATGTGAACGTATGGAAAGCCACCGAAGCGTACACTTAAAAATGGTTAAGATGGCAAGTTTTATGATTTGTATATTGTACCACAACCGAGAAAAAAAATCAAGATTTGTATTTCACGAACTTTTATTAAACCAGTGTGCCTCACAGCCCGGAGAGCGGGATTGCTCGCGTCACCAGCCCGCACGTCATTTTTCTTTTCTCCTTTTCCCCCTCCCTTCACGCTTGCCAGTAAAAGCCACCTCCTTAGGGAACCGTCTGAGAATTAAGCCCGGATCTCCTGGCATCTAGCCCAGAGCTCCCAGGAAGGGACCGGATGAGCCCGGCTTGGGAAGAGACTGCAGAAGGTAGGGGTCTCGGCGACGCCCTTCTAGCTGGAAAACCGCACAAGGCTCTCTGCCAGCCGCCCGCCTAGCCCGGGTCAGAGAAAGCCAGACAATTATTGGATGGACCAGAGTCGTGCAGCCTTGTCGGCCCTTGCAATATCAGATGCTTCGGAGACCTCCGCTGTCTCCCTGCTCAGCTGACACCAGCCTTTAGAGAACAAGCAAGTCAGAGGATGGAATTAATTTCCTAAAATTGAGTGTTATATCGAAAAGTCACCTCAGCATCTCTCGCCAGGGAGGAAGAAGAAATGGCCATTTGGTCCTTGCTCTCTTGATAGCTCGTTGCAGCTTGCACTCAAATCTTTAGTTTTGGGATGAAATGTATGAAATTGTCTTCTCTGTAGGGCAGAGATGATAGAATCTAGGCAATTTTATGTGGTTCAATCTATTCGAAATAACTATGAAAATACTGTGCCAGAGAAAAAGGGAGAAAAATACCTCTGCTATCTATTTTCTGGGTAAGTGGTATGACTGAGATTCACATCAGATTATTTTGCATCTACTGAATTAGCCGAATGCAGTCAACCCTTGAACAACACGAGAGTTATGGGTGCCAACGCTCCGTCCAAAATCTGCATATGACCTCTAGTGGCCCCTTCGTATCCGTGGTTTCTCCATATCCAAGGTTCTGCGTCTGAGGATTCGACCAACCTCAGATCATGTAGTAAATAGTATTTACTATTGAAAAAAATCTGCATAGAAGTAGACCTGCGCAGTTCAAACCTGTGTTGTTTAAGGGTCAACTGTATATACCTTTAATTACAATCCCAGAGACAAGCTCGTCCCGAGGGCGGGAGGGGGATGTGAAAATGACATGGCACCTTTAGAGGCGCATGTGAAAATACGTACAAAGAGTTGTTATAAATGTGTTGAGGGCCAGTAGTCCAGCAATCCTACTTCTGGAAATGTGCTCCTAAGAAAACCCCCCTAAGAAGCCCTCGTACCCTGTTGGTAGGACTGTAAATTGGTACGCCCTCTGTGGAAAACGGTATGGAGGTTCCTTAAAAAATGAAACCTAGAACTACCATATGATCCAGCAATCCCACTCCTGGGTATATATCTGGAAAAAACAAAAACACTAATTTGAAAAGATATATGTACCCCAATGTTCACAGCAGCACTATTTACAATAGCCAAGACATGAAAACAGCCCGAGTGCCCATCAACAGATGATTGGATTAAGAGGATGTGTTTTACACACACACACACACACACACACACACACACACAATGGACTATTAGTCACACACACACAAAAAGAAATACTGCCAATTGCAGCAACGTGGATGGACCTAGAGGATATTATGCTTAGTGAAATAAGTCAAACAGAGAAAGACAAATACTATATATCACTTATATGTGGAATGTAAAAAACAATACATATGCATGTATATGCAAAACAGAAACAGACTCACAGACATAGAAAATAAACTGTGGTTACCAAAGCAGGGAGGGACAAATTAGGGGTATGGGATTAACAGATACAAACTACTATATATAAAATAGATGAGCAACGAGGATTTACTGTATAGCACAGGGAATTATAGCCACTGTCTTGTAATAACCTATAATGGAATATAATGTGCAAAAATACCGAATCACTTTGCTGTACACCTGAAACGAACACAATATTGTAAATCAATTATATTTCAATTAAAAAAAAAAACACCCAAGAAAAGCAAAAAAGGCATTTGCATGAAGATGTTCACTGCAGTGTGAGTCAGACTCTGAAAAACAGACCTAGACCTTTACTTCCAATGGCAGGGCAATAACCAAGCTGGTAACGAGCCACAGGGAAGCAGAATTTGGTGGCTCTTCCAAATCAGACCCGGGCGGTGCCCGAGCCCCCTGGTGACCCTGCCGTGGGAAGGTTTTCCTCCAAGTACGTTACTTGGGTTGGTTGCACTACAGTTAAAATATGTCAGTTTCGCTACTCCAGAGTGGAAACTTCAGGGGTTAGACCTGTGTGCGTGTGCATGTGTGTGCGCACACTTTTTAAACTAGAAAATGGAGATGGCTAACGAAACATGACAAAATGAAAAAGCAGAGAGCAACCGTGGTCGTGCCTTTGACTGCGGTGGGCAGAGAGCAGACAAGGCAGCCGAGCGCAGCGGAGCAGAGGGGGCGGGGTCAGGCCGGTGCTTCTTCCTCTCGTCAGCATTGACTTCCGTGCTTAATGTTCCTAACTTTTTTTAAGGTGAAAAACCAAGAAAGCTGCCCCCCGTCTGTGCTCAGACTTGAGAGGTTGCCTCATACTTGCCATCCCTGCCAGATCTCCTCTGATCCCTCCTAGGACCTCCCAGAGCCTCAAGGGGACCAAACCCTGCTGCCCCGCTTCAGCGTCAGCACACCCTCACCGCTGCCACGGCCCCATCAGGCATGCGGGGAGGGGAGGGTGGGAACAGGCGGTGGCCAGCTGGAGGGGCCTGGGGCTCACCTCTGGGGTGCGGGGTTCACCCCCAACTGACTACACCTACTATCCGCCCAACCCGTGCTAAAGGCATCTCCTCGCCCGCCCCCAGCTGCCCTCTCCAGGCCTGCGAGCTCCTTGCCGGGAGGGGCGGGTTGACTGTCCCCAGCTGGCAGCCACGTCCTCCTGGTCCTGGGGTCCCAGGTGCCCTCCCCTCTCCCAGGACACCTTGAACCAGTCATCACCCTGGGTCCTGGAGCACGGGTTGGGGGTGAGGGTTCAGGCAGGTGCTCTCTGGGGTCTCCTTCCTCCATCTGACATTCGAGACCTTTTTAATTCTAAGGGAGACCGATTAGCCCCTTGGGAGAAATGGAAGTGACCTGTGTGGGCTGCTCCCCGGAGGCTGCCGAGGATGGGGAGTGAGGGAGTGAGACTCGGGAAGCTGTCTCTGCTGCTCTGCACCCTCCGTGGGGGGCCCAGGGAGGGACCCCCTTGGCACACCCCCCCCCGACTCGCTGAGCGCATGGGCTCTGGGGAGGTGGCAGAGGCAGCTGTGCGTTTCGGGACTGCAAAGCAGGAGGTGAGACTTGGACATGGAATCGTTCAGGACCTGTCAGCTGCAGACCTGCCTAAGCTCATTGTCAAACGTGAGGAATGAAGGGTCTCTCTCAGGCAGGCGCCGTCAGGTGGAGAGATTTTCCTGTGGCCTCCAGTGGCCTTGGCGTGGCCAGCTCCCGTCGCTGCCTCAGTGAGTAGCTCCAGGAACTCCCCGGGAACAACATTTCTGGCTCCACTGGCCCCTCTCCAGGCTGGGAGCCCTGAGGACACCTGGGGATGTCCCGGCCTCCTCTTCTGAATGGCACAGCACCGTCAACTCAGCCTCCAGGGTGCCCTTGACCATCTGCCTCTCCCAGCTGCACTGCCAGGGCCCCAGCTGAGGCCACATCCCTCCCACCCAGACCACCTTCCAGGTGGCCACCAAGCTCAGGTCTCACATCTACTCTGAGCCTGGGCAAGCGGCCTAGACCTCCACGCTGACCATGCCGCTGCCCTGCCCACAGCTTCCGGGACCCAGCAGCCTCGGGGTTCAGCCTGAGTCCACGGCCCTCTTGAATCGGCCCCATCCCCCTCTGGCTGCACCAGCGGCTCCTCCTGTGGTCCAAACATTCAGGCCTTCGCGTTCCCCACCCCACCCTACCCTCCACTGCCTGGCTACCTGTATCCCTCGGGAAGCACAGCTCACCTCGGGAAGCACAGCTCACCTGTCCTCTCCTCCAGGAAGCCTTCCCTGACCACCACCCTCATAGAACTCCGCATCCTCTGTCCTTGTGACCTCCACCTCCACCCCAGTCTAAATAGGTTTAGCTCCAAGCAGCAGGAATGCGAGTGAAGGACGGATGAGTAGATGGCCGTGAATGAGTGAATGAGTGAATGAATGAATGAATGACTATATGGATGTGTGAGCTTAGAGATGCCTCTGCAAGGCTTGGGGGTGGGCGAGGGTACAGCCCACCAGGCCATTCTCCCCACGGCCCCTCGTGACAATGTGGGCCTCTGACTCACTCCCTGATGCCCACCTCCCCTTCCCAGCAGAAAGCAGAACCGAGGTCTCTGGGGCTTGTGGCAGGGCCGTGGCTCCGGCCCTCTCCCTTTCCTCCTGTCAGTGTGGGCGTCCTCCTGCCTCCCCGGCTCGGGGTTGGGGGGGGACGATTAATCACCCTGGAAGGCGAGGCCCAGTGGCTGGAGAGGAACGGCGGGGAGAGTGACCTGGTGTTGTTTCCCCGGGGCCCTGAGGACACGCGGGGATGGGGGCTGCGTCCCTGGTGGGGTGCTGATCGCTGCAGGTGCCCCCTCCCCTGCTTCTGCAAGGTCCCCGTGAGCCTGTGCAGGGCCCCACCCGCAGGGCGGCCCGCATTAGTATTCCCTGCGCGGGCGCCTGCAAAGAAATGACTCACAGTCTGATTGACTAATTTGAAAGTAAGCTGTTTCTGCTCAAGTGGGAAGGTTCAGTGAATCTTAAAAACTAAGCGATGGAGATTTTATTCCTCGTTCTAGACCTTTCCTTCTGTTGGGAAGGCGGCTCTGCCACGGCCTCTGTTTGTGATAATAGAAACGTCTTTTGTCGGCTCACCTTCAGTGGGCGCGAGTGAGACTCGGAGTCTCAGCTTAGCTCCCACCTGCTTTGTGGCCTCGGTGAGTTACTTAACCTCCCCAGGATGCCAGGAACAGTGTATAATGAGGATAAATCTCCAGAGGAAGCACCGCCACACAAAATGTGCATTTTGTGGGGTGGGGACGAGGCCCAGGCCTGCAGAACCAGGGTGAGGCTCTGGCACGTCCCCCCTCCTGTGGGCTGGTGGGCTGCAAAGAGGGTGTGCGTTTCCCCACGTGTGCGGGGCTTAGGGTAGCCTCCCATTTTACTGATGGGTAATTATCCTCCCATTTTACTAATGGGTGGCCAAGAGGCACAGAGAGGTTAGGTATTCACCTGAGGTCACACAGCTTCTATGTGCAGAAGGTGGGATTACAACCTAGGCTGTCGGCTGCAGTCTGTCTTCTCAGTTTAGGTCACCCCACTGAGCTAGAGAGGGGGACAGGGGCTGGACCTTTGGAGCTGAGGGATGACTTTTATCTTTGTCCTATGGCAGGTGGGGTGTGAGAAATCAGACCTGAACACACTGCAGGAAGCAGGAAGGCCCTGGAGGAGGTGACTGAGGAGTGGAGGCTGAAAGCAGAAGTTGGCTGGGCCTGGGTGGTGGCAGAGGAGGCAATGACATGGTGAAATTCAAGACACGCCTCCAAGGTGGGCCCAGTGGAACCCTGGCATTCGTTAGGGAGAAGATGAGAGAAAAAGTGGTCAATGGACTCTTGAGAGTCTGGTTGAACACCTCATCTTTAGGACCCCGACCCCCTACCCTGAATTGCCCATACCCAGTGGGCCACCTGCCTCCCCTCCCTGGCTACCTCCATCAGACACACTGTCTAGGTGTACTGTCTGTCTGTAGCACAGATGGGGCAGCCCTGGCGAGAGCGACAGCTGCCATCTCCTCCCACGCCCTTCTGTCTGACCTCAGAATGGGGAGGCACAGAGACCGAAGAGGTCAGAGTATGAATTCTCTGGATCCTGGGCTCTCAGGCCACCGAGTGCGATGCCCTCTGTTCGCTCCATGACTTTGGGAAAGTTTGTCAAACATTCCCTCCTCCAGGTCCCCACCTGCACGTGGGAATCCTACTGACCGCTGATTATCATGTGAGTCTTACTCTTTGCACTTCTTAGCCCTTTCAGGGTTCACAGTCACACACTTCCTCCAGGGCTGAGTGAAGGGATGGGTGGGCTGAGCACTTGGGACAGGCACAGAGGAGGCATTTGATGAAGGTTTGCGGTGATGTTTGTTTTTCCTCACTCGCTGTGTGTCTTTGGACAAGCGGCTCTGCCTCTCTGAAATGAAGCTGTTTTGTCTGCAAAGCAGTGATGACATGGTCCCTGTTTCCCAGGAAGGAATTCGGGACGTCTTGACTAGGTGGCTCATGGAACGCTCTTGGCGTGGGCTCCATCGAGGAGCTCCATCAAGGGCTCCGTCAAGGCCCGCTGTGATGATGATGAAGTGGCAGAGCTGGAACTGGCACCCGGCCTGGGCAGGCTCCCCCGCTTTGCAGCGCCAGCCTCTTCTGCAGCCACCTCACCTTCCCTGGGCAGCACAAGAATGAGTAGAAAATTGAAAAACTTAATCAAACTAGCATATTACTTTCCTGGAGCCTCCCGCCACCTCTCCCCTCCGAAACACAAGCCAGAGATAACACCTTCCCAAATAGGTTTACTGAAGTTAACCCATTACAAGTGCGGACATGCCCGGAGATAAGAGAAACCTGTGAGTTCTTAATATCCTGCCCGGCATGCAGGAGGAATAAATGAGGGACGGAGGCGAGACGGCCTCGACTGCAAATACTCTGTCATGTCCTTTGGCCATCCATCAGCCCATCTGTCAGGCAGTGTCTCTGGCCCTGGGCTTGGGAAATACGGTCACCATACCATGGAGTCAAATGCGGCCTTTCAAAGACAGATCTGCTTAAAATTCATTAACGTAGACAACTCCACCACAAGAAGCGATCAATTCCTTGAACTCTATAATCACGCTTCTCATAGGGATCTTTTTGCCTTAATGTTGGTTAAGCTAATAAAGGCTGTTTGGGTCCACTGGAAAGAGAGGCACGAGAGGGCACAAGGCAAGGAGTCTAGCCTTGATGTTCTGCAGCCAGCTCGGACCCGATTAATTCCTGGTGCATTTGTCTCTGGAGTGAGTCATTCATCACATGAGCCAGGGCTGGGGGCCTGTTCAACCCCCGCCGGGCGCCGGGCTGGGGCCAAGGGTGCCGAGCAACCCAGAAATGGTCTCACTCACAGGAGCTGCGGTTAACCAAGGAGGAGATCTGGGGACAAGCGTCTGGGATCACTCTTGGTGATCTCATTCTGCACGTGGCCATAAATCCCACTCCCTCGCTGATGAGTTCTGAATTTATACCTGCAGCTGGGACCTCCCCACTGAACCCCAGACCCTGCTATCCCAAGGCCCACTCTATATCTCCACCAGGATGTCTAATGAGCATCGTAAACCAGCCACGTCCGAGTGCAGCCAGACCCATCTCGAGTTCTTCCAGCGGCTCAGGCTGGAGATGGAGGGTCCCTCTGGGACTCTTCTCTGACTCTTACATCCCACTTCCAGCTCGTTGGGAAGCCCTCCGGGTCCTGCCTTTCGAGACCAGCCAGATTCCAGCTGTGTCTCCGGGCCCAAGCTGCCTGCCCACAGCACCTGGATGACCGTGGGAGATCCTACCTGGTCTCCTTGCTTCTGCCCGTGCCCCTCCCCCGATCTCAGCCGGACAGCTGGAGGAATCCTTTGCACGTGTAAACCACAGGAGCCTTTCCTCTGCCCAAAGCTCACCAAAGGCTCCTGGGTTACCCGCGTCTCTCTGAAGCCCTCCAAACTGCCTGTGCCTCCCTGGCCTGACCTGTTACTCTCCACCCGCCTCACTCCACTGCAGCCACCACAAGCACCCGGCCACACTCCTACCCCAGTGCCTTTGCACTTCCGGCTCCCTATCTAGATGCTTTTCCTGGGTCTGTACCCAGAAGTGAGGCTTCCCTCGTCACCTTGTCTGAAATTGTACCTCTCCCCGAGCACTCTCCGCTAACCCCAGACGCCACCAGCGGAGTGTAAGAGCCACAGAGCGGAAGGGAGTGGCGGGGGTTTCCGTGTGGTCCCTGCCCTGGAACACTGTGGGCGCTCAGGAAATACGCAGGGAATGAATGAGTGAATGAGTGAATGAATGAAACTTGTCTCTCTCTCCAGAGGGCTGCTCCCTGCCCCCTCATCAGGGAATCAAGCTCTTGGCTCCATTTGGAGACTTCTGGTCGTGGCTCTTTCACTGTGGTGACATCCTTTCCCGCCTGACGAGTCGGACGCTGGCCCCCACCTGACCTGTCCCATCTGCTGCGTCTAGCCCTCGTCATGCCTGGTGTGGACTCTGGCTCAGTCAGCCACCCCCTCTCCGTGCCCTGGCTACATCAGCCCCTGCCCCACAATTCCCTTCTGGAACCTTCTATTCAACTATTCCCCTTCCGGTCCCTCTGGATACTCCCTCCTCCCAGCTCTCCCTGGGAAACCTCAACTCACGATTAAAATCTCCTTCTCTCACAGTATGGATGTTCCTTAAAAAACTAAAAATAGAACTACCATATGACCCAGCAATCCCACTACAGGGCATATACCCTGAGAAAACTATAATTCAGAAAGAGTCACGTACCACAATGTTCATTGCAGCTCTATTTACAATAGCCAGGACATGGAAGCAACCTAAGTGTCCATCGAAGGATGAATGGATAAAGAAGATGTGGCACATATATACAATGTAATATTACTCAGCCATAAAAAGAAACGAAATTGAGTTATTTGTAGTGAGGCCGATGGACCTAGAGTCTGTCATACAGAGTGAAGTAAGTCAGAGAGAGAAAAACAAATCTAGTATGCTAACACATATATATGGAATCTTAAAAAAAAAAAAAGGGTTCTGGAGAACCTAGGGGCAGGACAGGAATAAAGACGCAGACGTAGAGAATGGACTTGAGGACACAGGGAGGAGGAAGGGTAAGCTGGGACGAAGTGAGAGAGTGGCATGGACATATGTACACTACCAAATGTAAAATAGATAGCTAGTGGGAAGCAGCCGCATAGCACAGGGAGATCAGCTCGGTGCTTTGTGACCGCCTAGAGGGGTTGGTTAGGGAATGTGGGAGGGAGACGCAAGAGGGATGGGATATGGGGATATACGTATATGTATAGCTGATTCACTCTGTTATAAAGCAGAAACTAACACACTATTGTAAAGCAATGATAACTCCAATAAAGATGTTTAAAAATAAATAAATAAATAAAATAAAATCTCCTTCTCTCCCAACCTGCTCCAATAGCATCAGCCTCCACCCCACGGTCCAGACGGAAACCTGGGGACCCTGGGTGCCTCCTCACCCACGGCCCTGCTCCCCCTTTCCTCTGCCCCCTCCTCTGGACTCCCAGGCCACCGCTACTTCTTAGCCACTGTCCCTCCAGCCTGCGAACCCGCCCCTCCCCTCGTACCAGGCGGGCGAGGGCAAGGCTGCAGCTTGTGGGTTGGAGCGGGCATCCGTGCGGCCCAGTGTTGGTGCTGCTGGGGTAATGAGGTACCACTTATGCATTCGACAAACCCCATTAAGACGAGCAGGAGTACAGCGTGGCCTCGGGGCATGTGCAGCGAGCCTGGAAGCTTCCAGGCGGTGCGCCTCGCGTTCTCTGTTGATACAATTCAGTTCGATCCGCTTAGCAAACATTTACTCAGCGCCTGCAGCCGCATGCAGAGCACCGGGCCAGGCCCTGCGGGAGGCTCCCCTCCGCCGCTGCCCCGCCTCTCCTGCTCCGCCCGCGGCTTTGTTTCTGCTCCCCCGCTTCCTCCGCCCGACCTTGTCCTCCCATCCCCGCCTTCCCTCCTGTCTCCTCTGCCCCTTGGAGGCTCAGCCTCTCAGTTCTCACACTCAGCCTCACACGGGGGCCTCTGATGGAGGGGGCAGCAGGAGGAACAGGCTTCCTTAGCATCCACGTGACTGGTGGCCATGCTGTGATGTCCCAGGAAAGGGGCATCCAGGCCGGGAAACCACCTGGTCCAGGCACACAGAGGGGAGCTGGGGGGTGTCCAGGCGACTGGAACATGCAGGACCCAGAGAGCAGCAGTAACCACAATGATCCCGTCACCAGCCGCTGCCCCCAGCCCTACGCTGTCCCAGTGCTTTGACAGTGCATGTCTGGGGCACATATGGGAAACGAGGCCAGGAACACATGTGGCTGAAGGTCGTGGGCCTGGAATGCGGGGCTAAGGATTGGAGGGAACTCCCCGTTCATCTCTGCCTCCCCCCATGGGCCTGGCTCAAAGTCAGAATAATAAAAATGCAAATCAACCCAGACCTCAGGCTTACACGCTCCAGGCACCCGTCCAGGCACCTTTGTATGGATACAAACTCCAGAATGCTGCCAAGGAAGGTGCCGCTATTTATCCGCATTTTACAGATGGAGAGATGGAGGCACAGAGAGGTTTAGTAACCTGGCCAAGGTCACACAGCTAGTGAGTGACAGAGCAGGGGTTCAACCCCTGGGAGATGACCCAAAGCTGTTTGTGATGTGAGTGAACAGGCTGAAATGGTCCCCACACACCTCTGACAAGGGGGATGGTGACGAGTGGTGCTGGGGCAGGGACAGACTCTCTTCTTCTCAGCTTGCCCTTTGGCCCGATGATGGGGAGAAGCGAATTCTCTCAGCCATCTGTGTTCATTCATCTGTTCATCCACCCATTCATTCATTCACTCATTAAACATAAAGTGAACCCCGAGCCCTGGGGACTCAGGGAGAACTTAGACGCCGCCCTGCCCTCACTCCTGTTGCCACCCAGACACAGGGCTCCAGGAAGCAGGTGGCGTGATGAGAGAGTGACCCTGGAGGCCTGTGGGCCGCGAGGAGGAGGGGGTGAGCTGAGATGCAGGCAGGAAAATGAAGCCTCTCCTTTGTTCCGGCTCGGGGGGAGGCTCAGAGCTAAGCCGCCCTGGCGGGGGTGGGGCGGGGTGCAGGGTGGAGGCTGGCGCAGACACCCTATGGCCCACACTCACCCGCTTCTGACTTTGTTTTCCGTTGCCTCATCTTCCTCACCCACTTCTAATTTATCCAGCTGCTCTGGTGTCACTTCCTAAGCCCTCCTAAAGCTTCTGCAAAATGAAGCGGGGATAAATAACATAACTGCCGCCAACCTCGGCCCTCAGTCCCAGGCACATCTGCCCAGAAGGTGACCAGAAAAACTTTGAACGTAATTGTTCCGAGACTCGATTTTTCTATTATGGCCAGGAGACTGAAATTGTTTCCCTGGCCACGGCTCACCTCTTCTGTCACCCAAAGTTCTCCAAACCGAATACCAAAAAAGAAAAATAAAAAAAGTGTGTCCTGGAGGAAGTTAAATTTTTGAACAACAGTGTTCAGCCTTGAAAAACTGGCCTCCGTGTCCACTGGCTTTGCGAGTCACTCTTTATCATTAAGATGAACGGTGAATTCGTTCATCTTATCCATATTTTTGTCCTTTGTTTTATAGCACGTTTCCCTTCACTCTCTAAATAAAAATAGCCGCTTGACCCTGAGTTAGAGAGTGAGGGGGCCCCGCGACTCCCCAGCTCACATCTGGAACACAGAGCAACTTTCAACGCTGTGGACAGTTTCTCTCCAGATTCTTCTGAAAGATGAGGGTTCTAAACTCTGACAATTGGTAAAACTGGTCATCCGCCCGCCCACCCTTCCCAACAGTGTGGCTGTTGATAGATTCAGGGCAGCAAGGCCAAGGTGAGGGTTAGTCCAATGCCACCTATACTCCCTTAAAAAGCTCTCGCTCTTGACAGTTCCGTCCCTAGTTATTTTACCATCAAGCGTCTCTCACGTCAACACGTCTTCGTAAACACAGCTGCAAACCTAACATCCAGGGGTCAGAAAGAAGGGCCCCAATCACCAGCATCATTTTTACCTCACATCAAGAACCAGAGCGATGTCACGCCCGGACTGGTTAGTGGAGAGTTAGGTGGCATTAACCGGGGCGCCCTTTTCAGCCTCGGCCACCTCTCACAGACACATCAGCGGTGTCTGACCTTCAGGGCTTCTCAGCAAGTTCCCGTGTTGCACTGTCTCCCCCCACGTCCCCACGCCGGGAGATGGTGGAAATGACCTTGAAGGCAGCGGTAGGTCTTTGATCTGCCGAGTGATTGTGCTGGGACGGTGCTTTCCGCTGGGCTGAGCGGAGTCAGGCACTGTCTAGTAGCAAAACCCTCTGGTGTTACTCCTTTCCAGCGTGCATGACCGGCTTGTAAATATCACTGCCAGGGGCTGGTTTCTTGCAGTTTCTTCTTCAAGAAACTACCCAGGTTTTACCAAGCACTGGGTTCATTTCGTGGATGCTTCTAATCCGGCGTCCGAGAACACCCTCTGCTTTCAGGCGGCTGCGGTGACTGTGGAGTCGGTTGTGTTTGGAGGGGCGGCTCTGGGAAGAGCTAGCGCTTAGCCGGCACCGACTGTGGGCAGGCTCCTTCCCAGCGCCGTGTAGGGAGGAATTCATCTAGTTCTCCCCAGCATCCCATCAGCTGGGGACCTTTTTTTTTTATTGAGGTGAAATTCGCATAACATAAACTGAACACTTTGAACATGAATAATTCAATGGCGTTTCCGTACATTCCGTGTTGTGCGCCATTGCCTCTACCCCGCTCCAGAAGGTTTTTATCACCCCAAAGGGGGCCCCATACCCATTAATCCATCAGTCCCTGTTTCCCCTGCCCCCAGCCCCTGACAGCCACCCATCTACTCTCTCTCTGTGGATTTGCCTATCCTGGACATTTCACACAATTGAAATCATATAATGTGTGGTCTTTTGTGCCTGGCTTCTTTCACTTAACACGTTTTCAAGTCCCATCCATGTTGTAGACTGTACCAGAACGTCATTCCTTCTTATGGCTGAGGAATAGTCCATTGAACAGATAGGCCACATTTTGTTAACCCATTCATCTCTCAATGGAAATGTGGGTTGTTTCCACCTTTTGGCTACTGTGAAGAGTGCTGCTACGAGCACGCTTGCGTGTGTATTAGTTTGGGGGCTATTCCTCATCATCCCCATTCTGCAGATGAGAAAACTGAGGTCCTGAGACGTTCAGTGACTTGCCCTACCTGCATGGGACTGGAGAGTGATGGCTTCGGGGTCGCCGTGGAGAGGGGGTCATGTCCACGTAAGTCTGAATATCTTCATCGTACGCGCCATATTTTCCCTGCTTTCAACCTTTCCCTTCACGTTCCATTTTTAATCCGTGATCCTTGTTCCCAGTTGAAACACCATTTAAGACTTTATAATTCAAAAAGATGCATGTACCCCAATGTTCATAGCAGCACTGTTTACAATAGGCAAGACGTGGAAGCAACCTAAATGTCCATTGATGGAGAAATGGGTAAAGAAGATGTAGTACATATACATAATGGAATATTACTCAGCCATAAAAAAGAATGGAATAATGCCATTTGCAGCAACATGGATGGACCTAGAGATTGTCATACTGAGTGAAGTAAGTCAGACAGAGAAAGACAAATATCACATGATATCGCTTATACGTGGAATCTAAAATATGGTACAAATGAACCTATTTACAAAGCAGAAATAGAGTCACAGATGTAGAAAACCAACTTATGGTTACCAGAGGGGAAAGGGAGGGAGGGATAAATTGGGAGATTGGGATGGACATATACACACTATACTATATATAAAATAGATAACTAATAAGGACCTACTGTATAGCACAGGGGACTCAACACTCTACTGACCTATATGGGAAAAGAATCTAACAAAGAGTGGATATATGTATATGTATAACTGATTCACTTTGCTGTACAGCAGAAACTAACACAACATTGTAAATCAACTCTACTCCCATAAGAATTAATTAAAGAAAAAAACCAAAACAGTGCACTTTGAAAGGTAAACCAAAGCTGTTTAGAGAATCTCCAAATCCCATTGTGTCGGTTCTCCTGTGTCATTGGTGTGTCTCACTGGCAGGGGCAGAGGACTGACCCTCAGCAGGAATGTCTGTGTGAGTCCCAGAGGCTGATGCAGGCTGGGGGCTGGGGATGGGAGCCCCGCCGCCTGGGGCTCAGGAGTGTAGCGACGCCAGGGCGTCCACAGTCAGTCCTGGGAGCAGGGGCACTTCAGCCTCCTTCCTGGGTCGGCGAGGCCCCCGCCAGCAACCTGCCTGTTGGAGGAAGGTCCAGTGAGGGTGGGGCTCCTCGGACTCTGAAAGATTTCCCCATTTCCTACTTGGGAAAATGAGGCACAGATCATGCAACTCGCCCAAGGCCACCCGGCCACTCAGTGGCAGAGCTGGGATGGGGGCAGCTGGGATGAGAATGGGGAGGGGGGCGTGTGGGAGCCAGGGGCTTGCGGGGGACCCAAAGTCCAAAAGGCATGGGGTCCCCAAATGACAAACTCGTCTTTCAGAAACAACATGAGCTGTGTAGACACATGCAGGATGTGACGAGACTGGTTCCCAGTCCGAGATGGCTGACTGGCCAGAGCTACAGCATCACTTGATATCGAAAGCCCGGTCCCGGGTCCCACAGGGGCACCGAGCTCTCCAATCCCTCTGGCCATCAGCAGAGCACATGGCTGGGTGATGTGGAAAAGCAGGACAGCACCAGTTTTGCTGTGGTTGTGACTCAGCCCCTTAGAAGAGCAAAGTGTCATGACCTTCTTCCCCCGGAGCCTTGGCATGCGGGATGTTCTGGAAGGTACGTCCTCAGCCCCGTCCTGCCCACCCTTCTGCCCGGGGCCCGGGCTGTGCTTCTCTCTCCCCTCTGGGCTGCGGAAGTTCAGAGAACCTAGGATCACGCAGAAAGCCTTTCCAGTCCCCGGAGGCCTACTTTGTTTCCTTAACAGCTTTATTGAGACAGAATTTATGTATCATAGCAATTACCATTTTAAGTGCATAATTCAATAGTGTTTAGTAAATTTCCAGAGTTGTACAATCATCGCCAGAATCTAATTTTAGAACATTTCCATCACCGAAAAGAAACCCCGAGCCCTCCTAATTTTGTATCTTCACTGTTGGAGGCTTTCCTCTCCGCTCTGAATAACGACGGACTCTCGGCATGCACTGTACCCGCTGCCAGGTCCTGTTCTGCGGGCTAAGGACACACTCAGTAACCGTCCTGGCAGCCATGCTGGGCCGGTCCTGTTATCTCCGCCACTTACGTCCACGGAAGCAGAGGCAGGGGAGTGGCTGAGTTCCCTCCTATGTGGCTTGAATGGGGCCTCCCCCGAAAGCTGTGTCCACGTCTGAAACCTGAGAACCTGTGACTGTGGCGTCATTTGGGGAAAGGGTCTTTGCGGATGTAATGAAGTCCAGGATCTCAAGATGAGATTATCGGGGTGGGGGGCCCTAAATCCAATGGCAAGGGTGGGAATAAAGGAGACCAACCAGATGGGAAAAGCAAAGGCTGTTCTTTCGGAGCCGGTGGGAGCAGCTCGCTGGAGGAGGGGCTCCTAGGTGACCCGTTAGGGGGCGTACTTTGCTCTCTCTGTTGGGTCCCAAGTTGGGAGCGGGGACAAAACTTAGGGCAGCGGTGATTTATCGATCAAGTCCCGGCCATTTGGGGCCAATTGTTACAGCGTCATTGCTCCTGCCTCCTGCTGGTCTGACCTCCTGCAGGCTGGCTTCCTGGGCTGTTTACTGCAGGGGAGGGCTTGGCTTCCCGGGCAGGTGGCTGCAGGCTGTGGGTCGGAGTTCTGTTTCCATGTACGGTCTGGCTATTGTTCCTCTGTGCATTTGGTCTCTCCACTGTCCTTATAGGAGACCCACAGACGAGAGACACAGAGGCGGAGACAGAGACTGGAGTGATGCAGCCACAAGCCAAGGAATGCCAGGAGCCGCCAGAAGCCGGAAGAGGCCAGGAAGGATCCTTCCCGGGAGCCTCCAGGTGGAGCGGCCCTGCCGACACCTTGATGTTGGATTTCTGGCCTCCAGAGCTGTGAGGGGAGACATATCTGCTGCTTTTAGCCTTGGGCAATTTGTCACGGTAGCCACAGGAAACAGATACACTTACCGAAGATTACACAGTTGGTGACTGCCCTGTGAAGGCAGGTGGATGGGGGGCAGGGAGGGCAGTGGACGGCCGGGGGGACTCGGATTCCCTACAGGAACCGGGCAACGGGGTTTTGTGCTGGTTTGAAGTGGGAAACCTGGGGCCACGGGTCTCATTAATTCAATCTTCACTGAGATCCCTGGGGACATTGGTCTCGTGGACTCTGAGTGTTGCCCTAACTAAACATGTCCTTCAAGCAGTCCTTGGCCCTGTCAGAGGTCCCCTGGGAGACGCCCTCAGCCCATGTGCCTGCAGGAGCCCCTTGCAGACTGTCAGCCCCCAAACGCCAGGACCACTCAGGCTTTCCACTGTGCTGATACCCTAAGAGTTGAGGGAAAATGCAGCTGTCACACCTGTGTCACCATTGATGGCCTTCTTTTATTCTTCCCCTCACTCTGTTCCAGACGGCTTTAAAGTGGCTTAGGAAGCAATGACACCCACACAGCAATTTCACTTAGAGGGAGGCAGGGAAACTGGGCAGGGGGGGGAAGGAGTGGGAACTCAGAAGGCAGTGTGAGCTGTGCAGACCTCCACGGGCAGGACACAGGGTGGGCACCAAGCTTCCAAGTAGCCAGAGGGAAGAGGGGCTCATGGGCAGTGTGAGATACCAGCAGAGAGAGGGCTAGGGCTGGACAATGGTGTAGGGCCACAGCGCTGCTTGGGACAAAAAGCCTCAGGCTGGACGCCCTCTCTCTGCTGGGCTGGCCAAATCTGGCCTGGGGGAGGGGACAGATGGTCCATTTTTGTTTACCATTGTTTTTTCCCTTGGAAAGCTCTCCCTGCTCATCATGGAGCCCCACCTCGCCTGCAGGGGTGAGGGTGTGACTTGAGAGGCCCATCAGAGTGGGTGAGGAGAGAGATGCACGGTTGTGCGGGGTGGGGGGTGGTGGCGGGGGAGACTGTGAGCTCTGGTGACAGTGTAAGTGGGAGGAGGCTGTCCCGTCTACCTTCCAGGACTTCCCAGAGGTGGCCATCTGTTTCAAGAAGGAATGAGGCCAGGGCCCAAGGGAGAGCAGGGTTGAGCAGAAAGGAAAGGTGATGGGATAAAGATAGAGTCCCAGTGACATTCCTCTTGCTCCTGGATCCAACCATGCCTGGCATCCATCATCTTTCCCCAGACCTCCCAGTTAAGAGGGTCAACAAGGTCCTCATAAATTTCTTTCACACAGATTGCTCTTGCAAGGAACAACTTGAGCTCCGCAAGTATCTCACATGAGAAGGATGGGGGTGAGGGAGAAGTACTCTTCAGGTGACTGCTAATTCCTGTTTCTTTCTTTGATGGTCACTGGGCTGTGATGGGCCCCAGCTGTGCTCCCTGAACCTAGGATACGGTGCCCCTCATTGGCCTCACTCCATGGATAATGGGCTGACACTGGTGCTTTTCTTCTGGCATCAGTACTGCTGAGGGTTCACTGTGGGCCAGGCACTACTTAGGTGTGTTTTGGGGAGGCGCCTAGAGTAAGGACGAAGACAGACAAGTCCTGACCCATGGGGCTCACAGACCACTGGGCAAGGGTCACAGAGACCCCGCAAGAACACCGTGTGCCCCTCTCCCCCCTGAGTCAGGCCAGGGAGGCTAGCTAGTGCAGAAAATAAGAATATGATTTTTTTCCATAGAAAATAGTTTGTTTCTTCGGCAGGACACAGAGGAGGAGAGAATCTAGATATTTCTGAAGCATTCATGTTTTGTTTTTAGCTATCTTTGGTCCTTCCCCCAAAGCAAGGTTTCTCAACCTTGGTTCTCTTGACATCTGGGGCTGGATCACCATCTGCCGTGGGGCTGCCCTGTGCACCGTAAGGCATTTAGCAGCATCCCTGGCATCTACCCACTGGATGCCAGTAGCATCCTTCCCCACTCCCAGTTATGACAAACAAAAATGCCTCTAGGCAGTGCCAAATGTCCCCAGAAGGGGGACAAATTCGCCTGGTTGAGTGCCTCTGTCCTAGGGACTTCTGCATTCACAGCTCAGACACTGGACGATACGGTAGAAAAGGGGGAAGAAAGAAGTTAATTTGTGTGTGTGTATGTGATTTTTTTATTGTAGTGAAATATACATAATATAAACTTTACCATCTTGACCATTTTAAAGTGTACTATATTCAGTGGCATTAAGTACTTTCAGGTGTTATACAACCAACACAATTACCCATCTCCAGAACTTTGTCATCCTCCCAGCCAGAAGCCCTGTCCCCATTAAACACTAACTCCACCCCCTGCAGCCCCTGGCAACCACCATTCTACTTTCTGTCTCTATGAATCTGACTATTCTAGGGACTTCACTGAAGTGGAATCATATAATATTTATCGTTTTGTCCCTGGCTTCCTTCAGTTAGTATAACGTCCTCAAGGTTGTAGCACGTGTCAGAACTTCATTCCTTTTTAAGGCTGAATAATATTCCATTGTACAGATAGACTACATCTTTTTTAAAATTTATTTGTTTTGTTTTATTTATTTTTGGCTGCAGTGGGTCTTTGTTGCTGTGCACGGGTTTTCTATAGCTGCGGCGAGCCGGGGCTACTCTTTGTTGCGATGCACGGGCATCTCATTGCGGTGGCTTCTCTTATTGTGGAGCACTGGCTCTAGGCACACGGGCTTCAGTAGTTGTGGCACGCGGGCTCAGTAGTTGTGGCTTGCGGGCTCTAGAACACAGGCTCAGTAGTTGTGGCACGCGGGCTTACTTGCTCCGTGGCATGTGGGATCTTCCGGGACCAGGGCTCGAACCTGTGTCCTCTGCATTGGCAGGCAGATTCTTCACCACTGCACCACCAGGGAAGCTGCATATAAACTGCATCTTGTTTATCCATTCGTCCATCAAAGGCCATTGGGTGCTTCCCCCTTTTGGCTATTGTAAACAATGCTGCTGTGAACAGGGGTGGAAAATTATCTTTTCTTCAAGTCCCTGCTTTCAATTCTTTTGGGTATATACTCAGAAGTGGAATTACTAGATCATATGGTAATTCTATGTTTAGATTTTTGAGGAACCGTTGTACCGTTCAGAAGTTCATTCTTGACTTTTGAATTTCAAAATAGACTTTGGAGGTTCACTTGTAGAGGTGGAAGGAGAGCTTGGGGCAGGTATGTCACGGGTCTTTAAGATCTCGTCCCCCTCACCCCGGGCCAGAGCTGCTCATTCTGTCAGCCCCCTCCCCCCACCGAAGTTCCCAACCTTGGGAATGGGATGTGGGATGAGGGGGGTGGCACTGACCTGAGGGCCGGCTGTGCCACCCACAGGGTGGGTCCTCAGAAGGGCTGAGTTGTAGAAAAATAAAGTTATCCTTGTGTGCCTGAGCTTGTGGCCTGAGATCTGTACTGTTACACTGGGCCCCAAAGTTCTCCACCGCCGAGCGTGACTACAGTATTTTTAGCCTGGAGATATCTGCAGGATGGGAGTCGCCCAACACCTACGTGGGCCGTAAAATAATTTCCATAAAGCGGCCGTGGAACACCTCTCTTGGAGCCCTGTGAGTGCCTGCGAGCCCTCCAAGATCAACACGGCCCCCGAGGCCACCAAGGCCCCGAACAAGGAGAGCTGCTGTAAGGGGCCAGACGGGTGCCATAGGGAGCCCTGTGCGGGCCACCTGGAACAAGGCTGCAGTCTCAGGCCTTCCCTCTGCAGCCCTCTTCCCCGGGGGCTGAGCGGTGGCAGGACCAGGTGTTTGGGAGGAGCTGATAAAGGCCGCCTGTCTGTCCATTTGGGCCCATGTTGACCACGGAGGGACCTCAGTGGCCCCGGCCTCAGAGATCTGGTCTCTGCAATCGTGAGTCACTCGCAAGGGTGGGGCCAGCACAGTCCAGCAGCTTTCTCAGAACCTCGGGTGACGAAAGTGGCGAGCTGCCCAGTTTACAGACGAGGAATCTGTGCTCTGAGGGCGCAAAGCCAAGTCGGCAGGAACCTCAGAACTGCCCCAACCCAGCCCCTGCCCTCACCAGCTCTGCGCCGGGGCTTGGCGTCCTGTTTGCTTATTTCTGGGTCGATTTCTCTCAGTGCCACAACTGTGAAAAGAGCCCAGGGGAGGCTGGGGTGGAGGCCGGGGAGGGTTCTGGGGAGGGGTGGGCGGCAGCTCCTGAAGACCCTGGGGATTTGGCCTCTCAGGCAGGTGTTTGACGAGGCTGGACTGTCCACCCCCACCCCCCACAGCAGGGTGACTTTGAAGGGAGGGGCCTCTGCCCCACTGACTGGCCTGTGTGTCCTGGGGAGAGGCCGTTAACCTCTCTGAGCCTTTGTGCCCCTGGACACATGGGGACTGCTGTGAGGCAGGGCGGCTGTAAGATGAAAGGGGACGATGCAGGTGAGCCTGGCACTGGGTGAGTCTGCAGTAAGTGTTGGGTGTGGGGGGCTCTGGGGAGGTGCCAACATCAAGCTGTGAGTCCGGTGTAGGGTTGACAGTTGGGGAGGGAGTCAGCGTGGGTCTCCGAGGGAAGGAGGACCCTGGCAGTTTTCTGGAGCCTGACTCCACCACGGGGAGGGGACCGGGGTCAGGGGGTGGACAGGGAATTCCAGACCTGAGCTGATGCCCCCCGGCAGCCCTCCGGTGGCCCCTTCTGATTCCACCGTGCAGTGCCAAGGGACGCGGGAGCTGGAGGCCGAGCACACGTCCTACCTGCAGCCCAGGGGTGCGGGAGCTGAAGGGCAGGCAGTGCCAGCTAGAAGCAGCGTCACTCTTGATCCAACAGAGCAGATTCACCCCACGTGGGCACTGACCACAGCGCGAGCGCCGAGCACCCTCAAGCACACTCGAGAGGCAGAGGCCGGCCTGTGGTAAGATGCAAGTGGTCGATCTGCATGGATTTCAGGGGGCCAGTGTCCACGGCTGGGCTCTCCTCACCACAGGGCAAACCGACATGGTGGGTTGAAGCTGCTTCAGGGGGCTGGGCTGAGACCCCAGGGCACCCGAGGTGCAGGCCAGCTTTTTGCCAGTCCTGGGGCTCAGGTGTCCACACAGTCCCTGGCACCCTCCCTGGCAGAGCGGGGAGGAGGAGACTTCAAAATATTGTTTGCAGAGCTGACTGAGGCGTGGCTACCCCAGCTTTCCGGAATTCCCCAGGGTCCTGGGAGAACAGACAGAGGGAGCACGGGGTGGGAATCTCTTTCCTCTGATGTCAAATGGAGACCAAGAGAGGTAGGGACTTCGCACCTGGTGGGTTCCTTCCTCCTTCCCGGGAAGTGGGAACAAATCCCTGCCCATCAGATGTGGCTGTGGGTATCTGATGAGCTATGAAGCTTTGCTGGTGATAACATGCTAGATAAATGAGCAAATCACTTGATAAATGACAAGTGCTTGGAGAAAAAATAAAGCGAGGAAGTTGACAGATCACTGAGAGGGTAAATCTGACCAAGACCTGGAAGAAGTAAAGGAGTGAGCCGCGTGGCGTTCGGGTAAAGCACACTCGGCAGAAGAATGAGCCCGTGCAAGGGCCCGGGAGTAGGGGCTTAGGCTGGTGTCCGAGCACCAGCAGGGGCGCCAGTGCGGCTGGAGACGAGAGAGAGGGAGGAGAGAAGGGCTGTCAGGTGACAGGTGGGGGCTTGGGGGCAGGTGGGGGAAGAGCAGATTACATGGGGCCCTGGTTAATGCCCCCGAGGTGTTCTGGCTTTCACAGGCTTGCCCTGCAGGGGAGAAGTTGGGAGTCTGCTGCTGTGATGCAGGCGACAGACGCTGGAGGCTCAGGTGGGTGGTGGCACAGAGAGGGTGAGAAGTGCCTGGATTCTGGACATATTTTGAAAATAAAACCAGCAGGACTTGCTGATGGCTTGGATGTGGGTGTGAGGGTGCCTCCGGGCTTTGCGCCCAGAGCAATCGGAGCATGAGGTGGGAGCTCACCTCGTGGGCCCGTGAAGGTGATGAGGGGGTGGTGGAGACACGGGGATGGCCAAGCTGGACCAAGCTCACCTCCAGCTTCCCGGGCGATGGTGGCGCTTCCTGTGGGCACCCAGAGGGCAGCTGGGAGCCTTCCAGACCCGGTAAAGCCGTGGGACCCATCTCACGTAACATGTTGGCTGATAAAGCTTGAGACCGTCTCCCCTCTCCATGAGAACGTGCATTCACTGTCACCCTCACACACACACACTCACATCTGGGTCCTAAATATATAAATATTGACAAGGCTCCTGGTGTCTTGTGTCTTCCTCTTTATAATAATCTCTATCTTCTACGTTTTCTAAAATGAATACATAATGCACCAACCCCGAAAATAGCCCTATTTTTTTCCTTTAAAAGATTTCCATCATCTTAGGTACAGAGATTCTACTTTTGAAAGGAATTCATCTGAAGTATGAGAGTACCATTAGGTACAATGACACCGTGGAAGAACTGCCTCTATTAATCAACGGTAAAATGTTCAATCCTAAACGTCTCCAATAAAAAATTACCAGCCAACTGTGCTGCAAACCACACAATGAACTATTATGTAGCCATGGATACTTTCTCTCTGTTGAATTTGTATAAACAGAGGGAAATATTTCTGTATGGGAACCATCAAGAAACAAGATTACAGATGAAGTTGGATTCCTGGCATGCGAAACCAGCCTAAGAGAAAATGAACAGAAAAAAGACTGGAAGGAAATGCTTCGGTGTCAATGTTTTCTGTGTGGGGAAACCATACTTTTTTTTTCTTCTTGATTTTCAGCCTTTTCTAAAATTGTCTTTAAGCAGCATGTATTCCTTTCAGGAAGAAAAACAACTCCAAGTCACTTTCATTTTAAAACTCCTACTCCATCTTCAAAGCCCATTAAAAGATGTCTTGATCCCCACACCTGCAAGGCGTCTTGTCCTGTCTGTTTTGCAGGTACACGGGGAGTCAAGAGGTGTCTGGATTCATCCTTCCTGCCCTCACAGAGCTTCGGGCCACAGGGGCAGCCAGTGGAACCGGAGGTGACTGCCACCACTGGGGCTGCCTCCGAGTGCCATGGGCACGTGGGGCACAGCCCGAGGACGCGGCAGGGGCTGGGGGAGCTGGGAGTGCCCCTGGCAGGGCCCAGGCCTCTCTGCCCTCACCTGGTCACCTGGTCTGGAGCCTCCCTGAGGTAGAGCGCGCGTCAGTTACTGGCCGAGGCCTCTGGGTGGCTCCACCTGCCCTAGGCTGGGAGACTGTCTCTACCCTGCCTCTTACCCCTCCCAACGGGCTCCTTCCCGGAATGTGGAATGTCTGTCCTCCCTGCCGGCGACAGCTGAGGGCCTGAGAGCAACAGGGCTGGGGGGGCCTAGAAACATCTCTCTCCTTATTCTATTCAAGGAGGCCCTGTGGGGCATCAAGTGACCCCCGTGCACCCCAAATCCCTGCATGCTGGGAAGTAGGCTGGAAATACGCTCCGCTTCTGTGCAGAGAAGTTCAGAGATCTGGGACGCGTCGCTGGGGGCGGGTGGGGGGCGGCGGCTGGACAAAGGTGGAGAGATCCAGCTCACTCTGGGCACGGGCAGGGTGGATCCCAGGCCGGGCAGTGGGCTTCTCTCTCCCTCCTCCCCTCCCGCATCCCTGTCGCACACTTTGGGGTGGCCACTGGCTTCTCCCTTCTCTGTCTTCCCACACATCTGCTGACCGCTGGGACCGACCTGGGAACCCATCCTGTGTGCCCCTCCAGCCAGTGTGGCCAGCCCTGAGGTCGTCATGACGCCAAGGGAGCCGTTTGGCTGGGCTTTGCGCGGCCTGATGGGAAGTTTTATTGACGAGGCCCTGCAGTCTGGGTTTTGTCTAACGCAGCTGTCTGTGCGTGCTCCCGGGAGGGGTGAGAACATCTAGCCACCTGGCTGAGCTTGCTGGGAACGGACGTCAGGAACAGTAACTGGAAGGCCTGGGCCTCCACAGGGGCCTGGCAGGGGGAGAACAGCTCCACGGGGCCCCGGGGCGCCTTCCCGCTGCACACAATTGCCAAACTCCGTGACCGTAAGACAAAGACCTCTCTTGTCACTGTCCCCGTCCTGGGCCTCAGGGTCACCCCTGGCTGGCTCTGTCCCCCTCCAATCCCAC
>NW_020172178.1:6777548-6778148 GCF_003031525.2 Neophocaena asiaeorientalis asiaeorientalis
AATAATCCAATGCATTGTCATCTTAATGCTTGCGCAATGAGGTGTGAAATTCTGTGTTTCCAAAATTCGTTATCAGCCGTGCGCTCCATCCTCCCGAGCGGGCCGCATTGAGGAAATTCGAGAGAAGCGGTGTGACTTCTGTGACATGAGTTATGACATGCCTGTGGCTCCATGGCTGGGAGAACTCGGGCCCGGGAGGGATTTATCACTCCAGGGAGAGCCTTCAACAGGCTTCATTAGGCTGAAAATGATAATGAATATCTTCCCCTAACCTGTTTTCATTAATTATGGCTTCCCTCTTATCTTTTTGCCACACGGACCACCCTTTTAAGAAATATACACGCACCAGCGAGAGAAACGGGGCCGGCTGGCAGGGAGAGCAAGCATCCCCTTCGCCCCGGCCCCCTCCTCCTCCAGCAGGGGGCGCCGCGGGCTCAACGAGAGCGGGGTGCTGGCCAGGACAGGGCGGTTGTGGGGACCTCCAGGGGGACGCTGGCAGTGGCCAGCTAGACGTGCAGGGAGGAGAGCCAAGCCTTCTGGAAACTTCCAGGCCCTCACCACCTCCTGGATGGCCCCCCAGCCATGACTGATGGTCAGGCA
>NW_020172178.1:6778421-6782267 GCF_003031525.2 Neophocaena asiaeorientalis asiaeorientalis
GCAAGAGAGAGAGAGTTGGGGGCAAGACCCGGAAGTTACTCCGACTTCTAATTCGGGGCACCTGCCTCTGGGTCTCTGACTGACGGACGAGGCTCCCAAAATAGCTGGGCACGGCGGTGCCCTGGCCTTCCCTGGCGCGAGTTTGTCCCGCTGCCGGGAAGGCCTCCCCCTCCCCTGCATCTGGCAAACTCATTGGTACCCTTCGAGGCCCATCCCCAAGGTCACTTCCACTGGGAAGCCTTCCAAAGGCTCTCAGGCCTGCCTGGGCCACCGGGGCGCTCTCGTAGCTCTGCCGGTGGGAGAGGGTCCCGGGCTGGCCCAGCGCTGGGCTCCCCATCCAGCTCAGGGCTGTGCCCTAATGGGGGCTCTGGGTCAGCTGTGCCCTCCTGTCCCTCTAGGCGCCACTGGCGACCAGCTGTCCCCGGGGCACGCACTTTGGGCACAGCAGACCTAGGTTGTTGGTCCTAATGTCGTTTCCATCTTGCAGGTAAGGACTCAGTGGCTCAGAGGGGTGTGAGCTGCTCGTCCAGACCCCACAGTCTCTCAGTCTGTCTGTCGGTGCTCTTCTCTACAACCCTGCCCTCCCTTTACGAAATTCCAGCTTCCTCCAGTAACCGGGCACTTGCTCCCGGGGCTTCGCCGGAGGAAGACTCGCCCGGTCAAGACCTGTACGCGAGGTCCCTGTTCAGCCACTCTGGGGTCCCCGGGAGAAGGCGCACGTCTGGCACTTGTGACTCTGGGCCCAGAGTTGCTGCTTTGTGAGGTGAACATGCCGGGCCGCCCTTCCCCAGGGGCCCGTGGAGAGCCGGTCAGGCTGGCGTTTGTGCTGCGTCTCCCCCAGACCGGCACCTGCCATGTGGGCTTGTGTTTTGACCAGTGACAAGGTTGAGGAAGGACACTCAGGTGGAGGGATGAGCGCAAACTGAGGCCCAGAGGGGGGACCTCGTGGGGATGTGGGAAGCGGGCAGCGGGCTGAAGTCCGCATGGCTATGACATCAGGACAGGCAGGCTGGCCATGGCAGGGGACAGAGGGCTGGGAGACCCTCGCTGCCAGCCTCATTTGCCTCAGGTGAAAGGAAAGGAGGGAGGCGTGACAAAGGTGTTCGAACTGGGCAGCACTGTGGGACGGGAGTGTGGACCAGGATCCAGATGGTCTTTGGGTTTTTTTGTTTGTTTGTTTGTTTGCGGTACGCGGGCCTCTCACTGCTGTGGCCTCTCCCGCTGCAGAGCACAGGCTCCGGATGCGCAGGCTCAGCGGCCATGGCTCACGGGCCCAGCCGCTCTGCGGCATGTGGGATCCTCCCGGACCGGGGCACGAACCCGCGTCCCCTGCATCGGCAGGCAGACTCTCAACCACTGCGCCACCAGGGAAGCCCGGTCTTTGGGTTTTGTCATGACCATCCCCCGGGTACGGAGGGGGAAACTGAGGCCTGGGCGGAGGTGCGGTGACGGCTCTCTGTGCTGCTCTGGCCCAGAACACCCATGCGTCCGCAGCCTGCCGCCCCTGCCCCCGGGCCTGGGGACCATGTGAAGGAACGCAGTGGCATCTGGGCCGCCTTGCTGGGCCCCTTGGTCACGGACTTGCTAATTAATTGGTAACCACATACCCCGAGAAATGTGCCCGTCTTGATTCCACGCTCAGCTTGCCAGCACTCCGGTTTGCCTCTTTCCCGGCAAGGCCCGGAGAAAAAACCCAGCAGCTTCCCTTCTCTCGAGGAAGAGTCACCCGCAGATGTTTTTACAAAGTCGGGGCCAGAGAACATACGAATAAATGCCACGATTCATGTTTGCAAACCCCTCCCCGCCAGCTTCTGTCTTGACGAGCAAGGGGGGGCTGGGGCGGAGGCAGGCAGATGTGGAAGCCGGGAACTGGGCCAAGCGCTTTTTTCAGACAGCGTTCCCCATCACAGGCAGAACGAAGCAGCGTGCAGAACCGGGGAAGCTCCGTGACCCTCGGGGGCTCCGGGGTGCCCGCAGGCCGGCCCACTGGCCAGTCATCGCCTGGCCGCCCCCAAGCAGGTGGCCAGGCTCTGAGGAGGGGGGGCGCCTGTCAGGAAGGCTCTCCCGCCCTTGAGAGAGGCTCGGTTGCCCCAAAGGTCAGCGGGCACATCCCTAATTACTGTAATAACAGTTAGTGGGAGTGGTGATAGCCCAGTCCAGGTGCTCTGCTCCCAGCTCTCCCTCCAAGCCCAGCCCCACGGCCTTGCTGGAGCCCGAGACGGGCCCTCGGGGCAGGGGTCCTTAGCTCCATCTTACGGATGTGGCCACTGAGGCCGGTGGGCTTCCAGAGCCCCGTTCCAAGGCACCAGTCGGGCAGTGGTGGGTGGGACCGCGTGCCGGCATTCCACCTGCTGACTTTGGAAGTGCACGGTGGGGTGGTCATCAGTCCGGGGGGCAGGTAGATACTTTCTGGGTTGGGGGGGTGATCCCTGAGGTCACATATAGAGGGTGATCGCTTGCTCTGGTTTTCTGCAAAACCAACCCTGGTCTCTCTGACATTTATTGAGTGCCTACTGTTTGCCTCTGTGGGACACTCCTCCCCCACAGACTCCCACAGAGGGGAGGGGCACTCTGGTCCTTGGGGAGCACCCCCAGCAGCCAGAGATCCTCCTGGCCCCGAGCGTGCATCTCCCTGGCAGGGCTAGGAGCAGGAAAGGGCCAGGTGCTGTGACCTGGAGGCCCAGGAGGTTGGGAGGTGGGGGGAAAGCAGGAGGAGGGATGCCTCCCCACATCCCGTGGGGAGCAGAGCACGGACAGGTCCAACGGGATCTGCACGGGGCCACCAAGGTGGCCGAGCTCAGAGGAAGGATGGTAGGCTGCCCGGTGGCAAGCTGGCCGGCTGACTCCCCCCGGGCCTACGACGATGGTAAAGGAGTGTGGCCGTCAGGGGCTGAGCAACTGGCCATGGAGCTGTGAGCCACTGTCCCTGGGAGAATGGGGACAGACCCACCTCTGGCCTGACCCTGGGAGAGAGATGTGCATCTGTGAGGGGGCTGCCTGGAGGAGGTGGCGGGGTCCGAGATGGAGCCAGGCTGCAGGGAGGTGTGTGTAGTGGGGGCTCCCTGCTATAGCACATACTGCGCCCACCCCCGGGGGGCCTGTTGGCTCCTTGGCCCCAGGCTTCTGGGGCCTGGGTGCACTGCGCCCTGTGTTTGTAGAGTGGAGCTGCCTCGGGAGGGCAGGGTTCTCCCAGGGCTGGAACCAACCACAGAGGCTTCCCTCGGCAGCCCCAGAGCCGTGTTTTAATTAGTCAAGTTCTCAAATCATTTACCGCTCCCCACACACGGAGGGTTTATTAAAAGCCGTGCCAAGTTAAAAATACTGGTGACAGGGATGTGCAGGCCCAGGGAGCCGCCGAGACAGGCGCCCCGACCGCGAGGAAGCCGGAGCAGCTCCTCCCAGGGGAATCCCTGCCCACGTCCTGCCCGTCGCCCAGCTGGAGGGAGACGGGGCGGCCACTGCAGCTGTGCCAGCCCTGCTTGTCCATGCTGAGCGCAAGTGGGAGAGCAGCCCTGCGCCCCTGGGTGCTGAGGGGCCGTGGGCAGGGGCTCCGTGTGGCCTCCACCCTGCTGCACCCCTCCCCTCCCCTCACGGACATTTGCAGCCTGCATAGAAGCCTCAGGTCGGCACAAGTGCAAGGAGCCTGGCTGGGTGTTCACGGAAAGCCCCCTGGAAGAGGTGGCACTCAGCACGGGGTGGCCCCGAGGAGTGGGCATGGGGTGGACGTTTCAGGAACAGCCCAGCAGGAGCCAGGGCTCAGGGTCAAAGAGGTGGGTGGGCTTCCCTGGTGGCACAGTGATTTAGAGTCCGCCTGCCGATGCAGGGGACACGGGTTCGTGCCCCGGT
>NW_020172178.1:6782290-6793654 GCF_003031525.2 Neophocaena asiaeorientalis asiaeorientalis
AAAAAAAAAAAAAAAAAGAGGCGGGTGTTTGGTGTGTCCTGCTCACGGACAGTCCTTGGAGCCCAGGATGAGGCATTGGCCTTCATGCACAGGCTCAGGGGCAGTGACAGTATCGGGGAGAAGCCCTGTGGCAAAGCACTCAGTACCCTCCCCAGGAATAGGCCGTCTTGCGTGGGCCTCCCAGAGTCAACACGTCCATGGATGGGGAGACACAGAGCCTAAAGCCATCCCCACCACCACCTTTCAGAGGGAGTGAAGAGGAGGGTGTCCAGGACTCCTCTGGGGGCAGCGGATGTCTGACTCTTGGCCTGAACTAACTTGTCATCATTGTCATGCATTAATGCCTCCAAAGATGGGCACTCTGCCACATGCCCTGGTCACCAGGCCTCAGTTTACCCACGTGACAAGAGAGAGAATTTTCCTATTGGACACTCCACAGTGACATCCATCAGTCCATCCATCCATCCATTCGTCATTCATCCATCCACCAACACATCCATCCATCCATCCATCCACCCATCCATCCATCCATCCATCCATCATGTATTCACTCAACAAACACGCCTTGGACTCTTACTACATGGCTGGGACACAAAGGAGAATCAGCCGTCCCCCCCCAGCCTCGCACTACACTAAGTCGCTCACTAGCATCTAAAGCTAAACGTGACAAACGCCGGGTTCTGGGGAGTAAATAAAATCCATGTGAAACCACTTTGAAAGTTAAAAGCACAATTGTTAATTAACGCAGGCGCTCCACCTGTAAAGACAGTTGTCGAGCGCTTTCCCTTTACCCATGGTGTATCGCCGGGAGGGAAATCATGGAGCACTTACTATGGCCCAGACGGCGGCGGCTGGACATGGTAATTTAATTACGGCGAGTCTCCCATTAGTGGAGGTGTCAGTTCAAATCCTCCTCTCCCTACCAGGCCAGGAACTCGCAGAGGGGAGAGACCGTGTTCTCATTCAATTAATCAATTACGCCCTCACTCCACATCTGCAGCCTCTCTGCCTGTAACGTAAACACGCTCTAGTCTCTCCCATCTTTAAATGTAGACACACACACACACACACAAAACCTTTTGCAAAGTGAAGCCCTTTCCCATCTCACCCTCTCTTTCTTCCCGCTCACAGCTATGGTTTATGGCCTCCAATGCCTCACTGCTTACTCACGCCCTCTGCAGCCTGCCCCATGCTGCCCCATCACCTCACCCATCCCGGTGGCTACCTCTCCACCTTGGTCTTAAGTGATGCCCCTGCCTCACTGGGAACCAAAGGCCACCTCCTTCCTCACTTGCTTGTCTCTCTTGGCATTGGGGATTCCTCGGTATTTACAAAGATGAGGGATTTGAGACTGTTTATGGGTGTCAAGGAGGGAGGGGGGGATGTGTGAAAGGAGCTGGAAATTTGGAGCCGGGGGGGGGGATGGGGTAACTGGATGAGAGGAAGCCTGTCGCTGGTCCCCACCTGCCTTTTGACAGCGTCTTCTGTTTCCGTTGTGAACTCCTCTCCTTCCCCATTGCTGAAAGGCTGCTGTGTCACGGGGCTCCGTTCCCCGCCAAATCTCTCGACTCCCCTTCTCCATGGGTCCCCCCTCCACTTTCCATCACCATGGTCTGCAGCTCCCAGCCCCGGGCTCCCTCCTGGAGCTGCCGTGCTTGCAGCTCACACTCGCAGCTCAGCTCAGTCCACAGGGACCGTCCCCTTCCCCTCTCACCTCCCCCAACCTGGTCCACGGCTCCTCCAACCACCCAGGCAGCAGGGTATGTGCACAGGTGAGAAGTCAGAGCTGGGGAACGTCAAGTGGGAAAACTGAGGCCTGAGAGGGGAAAGACTTTGCCCAAGATCACCTTGGCCCTACCCGAATCCTGACACCTGGCCCCAAGCCGCGACTCTGCCCACGCGGGGCTTTTGCCGATTTCAGCCCCCCTTGCCCCCAGCCCAGTGCGTGGCTCAGCTCACGTGGTGTTTCGGGTGCTCCCCGAATTCGTGGCCCACTGCGACCCTCCCGGTACAGAAGGCCATCATTTGGGCACTGCTCCAAGCAGGTACACACCCCAGAGCAGTGAGGGCCAGGATTCCAGCCAAGAGACCTGGGTTCAAATCCCAGCTCTGCCCCAAAGAGGCTTCTCCAGCCTCAGTTTCCCTGACTGGGAAGGAGGCAGTTGGGCTCGGCCATGCCCCCGGTCGTGAGGGCTCTTTTCCTTTTGTCCTTCTGCCCCTGCTCTGTGCACCTGGAGGCCCACCTGAACTTCTACGTCTGTGGCTCCAGGCCTCTGCTCCCAGCTGGGTGAGCCCCCAGGGCCTCAGCACATCAGTGGATGGGAGCCGTCATCCTGGACCACTCGGCTCAAGCCCCACCCTCGCCACCAAGCTCTCTGCGCTTCGAGCTCAGGTGACGGTGCACCCCCTAACCCCCTAGGCCCACAGGGTGACTGGGCCTGCTGTTATCCCTCCAGTTCCCTCACACCCTGCCCACATCCCTGTAAATAACCCTTTATTAAACTCTCCCTGAATCTACCATCTTGTATGCACCATCTGTTTCCTGCTGGGACCCTGCCCGAATCCTGCAGCCCTCCCCAGCCCTCCGGTTTGTATCTCCTTGTTAACTCAAGCTGCCAAGTGGGGAAGGGCGAGGCTGGGCCCAGATCCCCAGGGATGGATCCAGGTGCTGGATCAGGGAACGGCATGACCTCAGGGCACGTGGGCCTGGAAGGCAGTGAGCAAGGAACCCGGATGGCAACTGACCTTTGCCGCCATCATTAGCACCCTCATTTCAGAGGCGGGGCAGGATGGGGCCCTGCGCACCTATTGGGGACCCAGTGGGGGTTTCCATCCAGAGCCTCCCTTCCCTGCCCAACTCTTCCACGGAGCAGTTATAGCCTCACAGGGAATAAAGAGCGCCCGAACCAGCTTCCCAAGCTCACCCACCACCCACACGCTCACCCACCCGCTCTCCGTGCCGTTTCCCTTCTCCTGTCACCCCCTCTTATGCAGAGAAAATACTCAGAAAACAACAAATGCAGGACTGTTCCTCGTATCTTCTCTAGTTAGCAGGGAAAAAAACCCACCACGGCCAGGGTGAGAATGAACCAGCGGGGGCCCCTCCATGGTGTGCACGGATCAATCGGGGCCCCTTTGCTGGCGTGGCCAGCGAAGGCTGTTGCCCTCCGCTCATGGAGGGAAGGCAGAGTTAAGTAAAATACGATCAGAAATAATTGGCTCATTGGAGAGAGGCAGGAAAAAGGTGCTGAAAAGAAACTCGTCTACAGGATGGAGGCAAATCTTTGCAGGGAAGAGGGGCTCCCTTTTAAAGTAGTTTTAAAAGACCATTTCCGATCCCCACGGTGTCCCGCATCCCTGCCAAACGCACCCTCATCTATGCCTTGATGAGATGGTGCGATTCAATTCCACAAACTCTTAATGAGAACCTACTGTGTGCCTAATTCTGAGTGTGCAGCCCTGGAGGAGCTAAAATGGGTCTCTAAGAGGCGGGAGTCCTACCTCTCTCCCTCCCTCCCTCCCTCCCTCCCTACAAACCCGAGGGAGTTGGAGTTCGGAGGACTGGTGACTGATGCAAGCCTTGGTAAGAGAGGCTGGGAGCTTGGACCAGGGTGGTGGCAGCTGGGATGGGGGTATGGGAGTGGATGGCAGAGCCTTTGGGGAGGTGCAGTCCCCTGGACTTGGGGTCTGTGTGTTCCTGGACAGGTAAGGCCGAGGGAGATGGTAACAGCAGGATGGCGGTGGCCTTCAAGGAGGCCTGGGGATGACAAATGGAGATGAGCATTTCAGAGAGTCCTTGAGGGCAGATACTCCAAGGCAGTGGGTCTCCCACCCGGGCACCAGCTTTGGAGTAAAAAAGGCAGAGAGAGCTGGACCCCATCATGCAGATGGCTGGGCAGGCCAGAGACAGGGCAGGGAGAAGGAAGGAAAGAGAATGATGGTGGGGAGAGAGTGCGGCCGTCCCTGGAACCAGTCTTGTTTCCCTAAATTCGTCCCAGCTAGAATCCTATTCTCATGACATGATTTCTTCTCTGTTTTGAGTCTGTGGGCTTTCTGGTCAGATTTCAGATGCACCCCTTTAAACAAGGGAACCTGGAGGTTCCTCAAAACACTTTTTACAATCAACTTTTAGAGTCATCCTGGCGGGGCACCAGGCGCCAACATTCTGGTCCTGTTCATTCAATACCTGGCTGTGTGACCTTGGGAGAATGGCTCAGCCTCTCTGGGCCCCAGCCTCAAGCTCTATGGCTAATAGGGGAGCCCCTACAGGTGGAGAGGGAGGAGGAACAGACATTTCTGTGCAGGTATCAAATTAAGGCTCATCTTGGGAGACCACGCTTGAGTTTGGGGATAGCGAGAAACCCCATGTGTGTTGGGTGGGGTGAGCTGGGTCAGCTCAGGCTGGGTGTCCCCTGCCCCCCCTCCTTAGCTGGAGCTTGGCTGCAGGCAGCTAGGTAGGGCCTGTGAGGCACAGAGCGTCACCATAGGAACAGGCTTGTGGAGAGCGGCACACAGGAGCCAGGCGCTGGGGGAGGTGGGCAGGGGGGCAGGTGACAGTGGGGGCCCCGGCTGAGGTTTCACTGCAGCTGCTCCCCACATTCTACATTCTTATAAAAAGAACTGGGGGGTCCTGGTGGGGAGGGAACAAAGTGAGGTTATCACTGCAACCTTGGGGGCCACCCTTCAGGAAGCCCAGTTTGAGGGGGTCAGCAGCCCCTAGAACGCAGCAATCAGGGATGGCCAGAAGGTGCTGGGTGGACAGGGCCACGGCCCAGGCCAGTTGCTAGGACGCAGGATCTTTGCGAGGGGCCCATGGTTACCCCTGAGAACACTTGGTGCTTCATTCATTTGTTCATTAACTCACTCAATCCACAAACACCCTGTGGGTAGCCCTGCAGGCTGCCGGCTGAGGGGCGCAAGGCTGAGCAAGGCGCTTCTGGTCCTGCTGAGGTCAGGCACACGTGCAAAATCCATTAACACCAGGCGGGGGAGATGTGCTCGGGGTGGATGGTGCTGCTGGGTGGCAGAGGGGGAGGGGTGGCTGAGGGGAGGCCACAGGCTCACTGGTTTCCAGTCCCGGGTGGGTTGGAGGCGAGGAGTGGGCAAGAGCTGGGAGGACCTGGCAGGTGGTGGCGAAGGCCTCGGAGGAGGAGGGGAGAGAGGACAAATAGGTGATGCCCTGACCTCCTGCCCGGCTGTCCCAGGGCCCTGCTTGGGCACAGGGCAGTGTCTTTCTTTTGCCAGAGATCCCTAACGCCTGGGATGCAGAAGGACACCAGAAACATTCTTTGAATATAATGGAATGCAAATGCTCACGCTTTCTTACAAGTAAGAGAATAAATATAGTACGGGACCATCTTAAATTCCTCGAGAGCTGTGTGTGTTCACATCCTTAAACTTGACAGGTGTGGCAGGCCGAGCCACGATGCACAGCCTCTTTTTCCTAGACCCGGACTCTTGGAGATGGAAAGAGGCTGTGATTCTGCCATAATCACCCCCCACCCAAACTCCTAAACTGGGGCCAGGATGGGCGTCCTCCTTCTAGGGGCCCCCACCCAAACTCCTAAACTGGGGCCAGGATGGGTGTCCTCCTTCTAGGGGCTCAGGGCTTGAGAAGACGTTTTCTTCACTGGCTAAAGGAGACCCCCTGTTTACACTGATCACCGGGCACTTTGTCGGTGCCTGTGAAGGGCCTCTAAGCTGGACCCTCCTGGGAAGGTGTGTGGGCGGGCACAGCAGGGACCACTGGGGGCGGCTCAGCCCAGTTCCCAAGACTTGGCACAAGTCTGGGCAAGAAAAGGCGGGAGTCCTTTTCTTGTTCATGGGTTTCTTGTTTCTTGTTCTTGGGTTGACCCTGGTATGAGAAAAGGGGGGTTTGTGTTCCCTGGACTGCTTGCCAGTGTAGGGGAGGCTGAAGAACATTCAAGAATAGGTCAGAAGGATTCTATATCCAAAATGCTGAAAGTTTTGTAGTGGTCTCTCTCCAGCCTCACCCTGTCCCAGTCACAATGAACAACCCACACTCTTTAGCCATCACACGCATGCACACCCAGAGGTCCTCCCGTAATGGCACGCCCTGAAGAATTGTGCAGCCTCACACACTGCCCCCACCCCAGAGAAGAGCTCAACCCCCTTCCCCACGTGTGCACGGCTCTCCCAGCACGCACACCCTTGCAGGTCAGAGGCCTGTAAACCCTCTGTCTCCCCTGCCCCTTCAACTCTTGGCGGTGAGGGACCACCTTGGGGTCTATCACTGTATACACTCCACCCCCAGCAGAGCCCCAGGCACACCGTAGGAGCTCAGCCAATGCTGAATGGATAAATGACTACGTTTAAAGAGGTCCGCCTCTGTTTTACGGAAAATTAACTTCTGGGAATTTCTGATGAATGAAGAATTACTGTGCTTTTTGCCAAAGCCTGCATCGACAGACAGGCTAAGTGATGAAAAGACTCCTTTTTCCTCTGGTCTTGATTTGCTCGTTCCTGGGAGGGGGTGAGTTTACCTAGAGAGTATGGGGGTGGGATGGGGAGTTGTCATTAACCCTTCTGGGGACCCCAAGAGCCCCCCCCACGCGCACAGCGTGACTCAGTGGCGCCCTTTAAAAGGATAATTTGATTGATGACGTAGACAATTAGACTTGTGAACTTGACATCCATGTCGATTCCAACGGCGAGAAAGGAAGCGAGAAAAATCTATTTTTGAATCCTACCATCCATGATGAGAAATTGGCTCTGTTCAGGGGAGAGGCGCGACCTGGCATAGGTCAACACTAAATATGGACCCAGACCAAGACGCCTCTTGTATTCTTCCCTCCCTGGAGCTTCTGGTGGGGCCTGGGGGAGCTGTGCTCCCTCCCCTGTGTCACATGCAGGCCTGCGCAGGGGGGCTCGGGGAAATGGGCCGGCTCTGTGCTCCCCCGCAGCCCCACGGAGAGCCCTGCAGTGGGCCTGGCGCTGTCACGCGCCTCTCCAGGCCCCGCGCACGAGGCCGGGAGCTGAGCCTGCGCCTCGCGGCTGAGCGCAGTCCCACTTCAGACTGAAGAGGCTTCTCTCTGATTGAACTTGAAACCAAACCGTCATGTTCTTGAGCCCAAATGTACCCGGGTGTGTCTCTCATTTGTCTCCATCCTCCGCCCCCAAGCCCCCTCCCCTTGGCAGAAAAAATAAAGATAATTTCTCTCTCCAAAGATGAACTTTAGCTTTGGAAAAGAATCGTAATCGCGGCAGCTGTGTGGCTCTTTGGTGTCTGCGAGAAGCCCTCGAAGCCTCCAAGGTGGCTGGGCTGCGCCCTCACCCAAGGAGGGGAGAGCAGGGTCCTGGGACTGTCCTCGGTATCTTCCCACTTGTCCTCCCTGCCCTGCTCTCTCTTACCCCGCGGTTGGCTGAGCGGAGAGCCCAGAGCTTGGAATCCCCGTAGACTCGGATGTGAATCCCAGCTCTGCTACTTATTAGCTGCACACCTGTCTCGGGGGCTTCAGGCCTCAGTGTGCGCATCTCTGAAGTGGGCCTTGCAATCCTGACCCAGCCCAGCTGTGAGGAGGCCCCGCTGAGATTCGGCTAAAACCGAATCTAAGTCCCAGGCGCGCGGTTGGGGGGGTGCGGGGGTGTCAGGGAGAGGCAGGAAGGCAGCCCCGGTTTGCCCGTAAACGCCTAGCCTGTGGCCTGGTGGCGGAGAGACCACTGCCCCACTGTCTCTAGGATATTTCAGCTCTAGGGCTCTAACCAGGTGCCCTGAATTTTGGGCACTGGGCTCGCCTAGTTACAGGAGCCGTCCCTTTGGGAAGAGCTGCATCTCTGGCAGGGCCAGGCAGCTGTGCCCTTTCCTGGAGGGAGGATGGAGAATGCACAGCGTTTGGGGGGGAAGAGGGGACAAAGGCTCCTGTGAGTCTTCATCGGGCCTCAGTTTCCCCAGCTGTACAATGTCCCACTAGGACTGGACCAGTCAGGGTGCAGAACTGGATGTCCCAGCTGCCTTGCCCCTGCTGTGCACGCCCAGGATTAGCTGGTCTCTGAGGCCCCTCCAGCTGGACCCTGCTGGGCTGGCCTGATCAGTGATGCTGTCTTTAATCAAGGGCAAAGTGGTCTGGTGCAGTCTGGGGGCCATGTTAGTGTTTGGAGACGGGGGAGGGGGAGAGGAGGAGGGGGCGTGGAAAAGGGCTGGAGATAACATCTCTTTGCTTCGCTTAGAAAACTTTCACCCATCACCAGCTTCCTTGCTGCCCCCTGGGAGACTGAAGCCCAGTCTCTGTTCCTGCTTACCAGAGGACCACTGGCTTTCTGGGGAGTGGGGGAGTAGTAGGCAGAGCCAACTCGGCTTAGCAGAAGGATAGAGTTCAGCTCGGTTGGCAGGTCTAATCCCTGCTACCTGTGTAGACCGCCTGCCACGCCAGGCTGTGATGACCAGTGGGTCAAGCATTTCCCGAGGGCGGGGGCTATTTGCCTCTTCTGTGATCTCAGAGGCCTGTACTCCAGAGAGGTGGGGAGTGAGGGGTGGGGAGGGGAGCGGGGAGGGGAGGGAGGGATGCACAGATAGAGGAGGGGCTGCCCTGTGCTCCTCAGCCCCCAGGGCCCGCTTGCAAACAGCAGACGGAGTCGACTTCTCCCCAAGGGACCCGACTGGCATTTTCGTTCTTCTGTGCAGCCTTGAAGCCTGTGATAGTCACCAACCACCCTCCCCATGGCTTCTCAGCTACCCTTTCTCAGTGTCTGCTTGCTGAAAAGAAATCTCAGGTCTCCTGAATTTACAAGCGCTTTATTGAGACTAGAGCAAACCAACAGAAAGCTCTAGGCTTAGAGATACCGTCAGACAGGAACCCCTCTCCCTGCAGCGGCCCTGCAGGGGGCTCTGGTAGAGGGCTCCATCCGCAGGACCCTGTCCCCACCCCCTCCGCCGCCAGCTTTCTCTGGCCACCTGGGGCGGAGGCCCACTGGCAGCTCTCTTGGAGGAAGGGCAGGAAGGGGCCAGGCCTTGTGAGTACCGTGGTTTTCTACTTAGGAAAACCCGAGTTCCTTTTGGGAACAGGTGTGGCATCCCTGTTTATAGACAAGGAAACTGGGCTCTGAGTGGAAGTGGTCGGCGCTCAGCAGGCAGGGGATGGAGCTGGGATTAACGAGCAGGTACCAACTGGCCAAGGGAGTGCCCTTTCAGCCTAAGCTCCTGACATTTAGGCTTGGAAGCTGTTGAGGGAGACTGCCCTCCCGAGGCCTCCTTCCCTTTCCAAAACTGGAGAGGGCAGCGGTGGGAAGGGACCCAGGTAGGGAAGGGAGGGGTCTAGGTGGGGCACACTCCATGGCTGCGGGGGAAGGGGGGTCCTTGGCGCTCCATACTGTCCCCACGGGGCACCTCGTGACTTGGTCTGGAGGGCAGGGGTGGGCCCTCACCTCAGGCCGCTCGGTCCTGATATCCCCGCTTCTCCTTAGCGTCTGGCTGGGAACGCAGCCCTCCCTATCTGCCCGCTGCCTAGGATAATTTTGGAGGCTGAGGTCAGGGTCCTCGGAGGGAGGGGGCACCACAGAAGCCGTGCGATCTCCATGCAGTGGACAGTTGGACCTCCAGCCACTCCCACCGTAGCCCAGAGGACTTGGGCAAAAGGCCTTCCATCTCTGGACTCAGTTTCTTCACTTGAGGAAAGAGTTCGTGGAAGAGGATGGGGTAACGGAAAGGCAGGCGCGTGGGGTGGGGAGCTGGTCGGGGCGGCTACTGTGTGACGGCTGCCCTCCAGCCTGTCACCAAAGCCGTTCCCAACGCACCCAGACCCTGCTTCTGGGTCTTCGGCAGACGGCAGGGAAGAGGCACCGTCCACAAGGGGGTCGGGGGGCTTCCCTCCAGCCTCCAAGAGTCCTCCCAGAGCAAGTCCTGCTTCTGGGTTGCAGACTTAGGGCCTCAGGGCCAGCAGGGTGGGAAGTGCGGGCTCCCCCTAGCCTGACTTCCCAAACCCATCCCAAGGACAGCAAGTCTGTCCTCAAACCTGCCAGGGCACTGTGAGATGGCCCAAAGGCCAAGGCCTCCCAGCCCAGGTTCATAGTGGCAGAGATCACCCCCCACCCCAGCGCTGTGGGCAGGGTAGGCCAAGAAATGGGTGGGAGGGCGTCCACTCCCAGTTCCGTGGCATCTCTGGGCAGACTAATCAATGCAAATGAAGCATACACAAAAGATCCTTCTACCCTCAGGACCTCCTGGTACCCTCCCCAGAGGTTAAGCACCTTTGATTCCCTTTCTGCCACCTGCCACCGCCTACCAGGTCCTTTCCCATTTCCCTAAACCTCCCTGATAGGGAGAGGGGTGGGGGCGGGGGGGAGACAGCCCAGCAGACTGTGGGGCTCTAAGTTCAGGCTGGGGGCTTCTACCAGGAGTGTTTTGGAGGGGGAGGGGCTGTGGCAGGGTCACCATCCCCCAGCCGCTCTTCCCTGAGACCCGGGGCCAGAAGCCTCCCGGTGGTTCTGGAATATGTGCTGAGTGCCGGGTGTGCAACAGTGCACGTCAGTGTGAGCATACTTGTGAACTTGCCCACACGTGTCAGTGCGGGCAAGGATGGATGTGTTGGGGTCTGCGTGTGCGTGCGCGCGCGCCCGTATGCGCTGGGTGACCGTACCTGCGTGTTTTGATAAGCGTGTAACCAAGAGCCTGAGACTTGTGAGTTTCGGGGACTGGGTATGTGTGTGTGTGAATATCAGATGTGTGAGAGCCTTCCGGCAGGCCTAGGGCCTGACTGCGCGTGTGTGGGCGTATGTGATTGAACATGTGTCCGGGTGTCTGTATGTTTACAAGGATATTCGCATGTTCAGGTGTGCGCGCGGCTGTGCGCGTGCCTCTGTGTGGACGGCCGAGCACATGTTGACGGATGTCCAGGGTTTCATAACCGTTATGTCCTCAGCCTCTCTGCGTGCCTATGACTGAGCCTGTGGCGCTCCCGACTATTGCTAGGACGTGCGCGTGTGTCGCAGTGTGTGTTTGTGGCGTAGCACGGTGTGTCGGTGTTGGTGTTGCCTTGTGTGCTGCTACGAGTGTGTCTGCGTTTCCCTGCGTCTTTATGGCTACGAGTGTGGGTGCCGAAGGGTCCTCATAAGTGTTTTTCCCGGTGCGTGTGCGACAGTGTGCGTTTTTCCCGTCTCTAGAGTGTGCGTTTGGGTTTTTCTGGGTGCGTGAGCCATGGCATGCGTGCTCGGGACCTTGGCGATAAGTGTTTTGGTGTTTCTGTATTCCGAGCGTATCCTCGCGTCTTCCTGGGGTCTACGGCCCAGCCCGTGTTTGGCTCATGCGACTTGTCCTAAGCGGGCCCGTGTGTGCGCGCCCGTGTGCCGTCCTGTGGGGGAAACGTGTGCCAAAGGCGCGCGGGGTACCGGTGCCCGTCTAGCCAAGAGTGG
>NW_020172178.1:6793836-6795435 GCF_003031525.2 Neophocaena asiaeorientalis asiaeorientalis
TGCTGGTGCTGGGAGCCTCCTCACAGGTAGGGACTTAATTTTGCTCCCTTCTGCACTGCCAGCACCCAGCACCGGGGAAGGCACTGGGGTAGGGGGGCTGCCAGTTGAATAAAGAGTCGCAGACACGCCACGCGAAGCTGAGCGGGTGGGGACCACAGCCTCGAGAAACCTGTTCAGGGCACTGAAGCTCTGAGAGGGGAAAGGACTCAGGGGGTCGCAGAGCCAAGACTCCATGAAATTCACCCGCCAGGCTGTTCAGGATATGCAACAAGCAAGCAGACAGACGCGGGGAGGGGTGCTGGGTGCTGAGCGCTGGGCGCAGCGGGAGCTGAGTCAGGGCCACTGGGACAGGGCTGGGGGCTGTGCTGGAAGAGGTCAAGTGTAAGGGGAGGTGGGGGGTCGGGAAAGGCTGAGAAGTAGCTGAAGCGCAGATTGGCGTTATCTGTTGGTTTTGTTAACTGACAGCGGTCTTTGCCCTCCCTTGCCCTGAGCAGTTGAGGGCTGGCTGTCGCTGCGCCTTCAGGCTGCAGAACGCTTATCCGAGCCCATTCTCATTTGGCAAAACCTGCCCTGAAGCCCAGGCAGACTAAGGTCCTCGGGAGGACCCCCAGCAGCGCGGGCAGCTGCCGCGCGCGCGCGCGCGCGCGCGCGCGCTGCCCCTCGGTCCCGACGGCAGCGTCGGTAACTGTCCCTCGGTCCCGACGGACGGCAGCGTCGGTGAAGACGAGTGGCACCAGTAGGGAAACGGAGGCCTCGGGAAGCAAAGGGGTCTGCTCAGGACACCTAAGAAGTTGGGGGAACAGCCAACTACAAAACCCCTCCCTCTGCCCCAGAAATGGGTTCATTCTCATCTGAGGCTGTTTCTAACACCCTCCCGTCAAGAAAAACCTAAGAGCGCGTGGCTAGCACCCCTGCCCCGCGTAGCCAAGGCAGTGGTCTTTCAAAATCCCCCATCACGTTGTCTCGGGACTTTAAAGTCTCCCCAGCCAATATGACGCAGGCTTTGCCCCACAGCTGACTCACGCTCTGGCCGACAGAGCTTGGGCTCCGCACCCTTGAAGTACCTCTAAGCTGTTCTGGGGACCCAAGGGGTCCCAGAAAAGCCACCATTCGGGATCAGGGCTTTTAGCCCGGAGCCCACTCTTTCTGATATCTAATCCAGGACGCCCCCCGTGGAGTTCTCCAGACAAAAGGTCCCTTCCCCACTGGGTTGACAAAAGCTTGGGACGGCTGGGTCCAGAGGAAACAGCCCTCTGGGTAATCACTGGCCCTCTCCCTTTTCACCCGTCTCTGAGGCTGTCCTCGCCACAGCTGCTGCCCCGGCAGGCAGGCAGAGACCCCCCCGGCAGCTTTCTCCCGGTGGCGGCTTAATCCACCCGACTTCGGGGTCAGAGGCCCAGGAGAGGAGAAGGTGGGCTGATCCTCGGCTCACGGGGCTTGACACCGTGGGAGAGGAGTAGGGTGGTCGCCAGCTCTTCAGCTTAAATTTAAGATCCCCATTGACAGGAGAGCCCGGAACAGGGAATTAGAAGCTTGCCACGGAGGCGCTGCGTGCTAACGCCTGGCGCCTTCCCGTAATGATAAATCCTCTTTATGTTT
>NW_020172178.1:6795449-6797780 GCF_003031525.2 Neophocaena asiaeorientalis asiaeorientalis
GCCCCGTCCCGCGCGCCCCGACTTCCACCCGTCCCGCCTAATCCTAAGCCCCGCGCCGCGCCTGCCTGGTCCTCCCTGCCACCCTCGCATGCCAAGCCCGGCCCTGGGGTCCCCGGGGGCGGGGGAGCTGTGGGACCCCGGCCCCTTCCCGCCCCGCAGAAGTGGCGCTCGCAGGGTGTCGGTGTGCAGAGAGGAGGTATGGAGAAACGAGGTGATGCTGGGGAGCCCTCTGTGAAAATGCTCTGGGGTTCAACTTTGGGGGGTCCCTGCGTGTGCGTTCGGGAACAGGCCTGTGTGGGGGGGTAACTTTGCCGTCGTCTCGCCTCAAATTGCTAGCTGGGAGCCCAGCCCGAGCCCCTCCTGCGTGGCGTTTGTCTAGGTGAGGGGCTGCGACACTCCTGTCTGTGGCGGCCATATGTCTCTGACAGCGAGAGAGTTGCCCCCTTCCCGCAGGGTCCCCCAGCCCGCTGCACCAGTGGTGACGGGGGTCCTGTCTGAAAAGCTGGCGGGAGTTACAGGCACTGCACACAGTAGGTGCCTATTAAAGTGTCAGAATCTCTAAGTAGTGTCAGAATTACGGTCTTTTCCGCGAAACCCTTGTTCGTCTTTTTAATACGAAGAGTCTGGTGTGGGGAAAATTGGGAGTTTGGTCTGGGTGCCTGGCTTAAGTGGGATTAACCTTTAAAAACTCCAGACGCCTTACCTGTGAGCCCTCCAGGTGAACCTGTCTGGGCTTCCCCAGAGCCGAATATCTCAAAATCTGGCCCCGCCCCCCATCGCCTTTAGCTCACTTGGCAAAAGTGAGGGTTTGGCCGAGTGCCCAGGGGTCAGAATCTTTCCGTTCTCGTTCACTGTCTCCTCATTCCTGCTTTTAGGATTTGGCGTCTGTAATTTCTTTGAGGGACGCTGGGTGTCTGACCTGGTCCTAGGAGCTAGGCAGTGGGCTGTGGTCACTCCATAACCAGGGACATGCAGAGATTTTTCTCCTCAGTGGGTTGGGATGAAGTGCCTACTGTGTGCCCGGTGGGTAGAGCCACAGAGGGTCGGAGGCTGCCTCCTGGGAGGCCGTCGTGGCCTCTGCCACAGCCTGTAGGGCCTCGTGGGGTGAACGGTGTAACCTTTCTTGTGTCTCAGGAGCTGAATGCTTCCCGGCCTGCCACCCCCAAAATGGATTCTGCGAGGATGACAATGTTTGCAGGTAATGGAGCGGCTCCCCAGAGGCAGCGTGTTGGAGGGCCAGGGCAGAATTCTGGGGAGTCATGACGTCAGGCAGAAAAAACGGGGAGGCTTGGCCCCTGGACTGCAGCAAACAGCTTCCTCGCCCCCGCAGGAAACCAGTGACGTGAGGGGGGGGGTGGTGAGGGGGACAAGAGGACCGGGAGGCGGGGGCTGCTGGGAGCGGTGGCGGGGACAGGACGGCTTTCTCAGAGGGGTGGGTGGCGGGAGAGCCTCTCGCAGGTGAGACCACTGCAGGCCACTGCGGCAAAACGCAGCTCTTCCTCTGGCTCTCAGGGACCCCTCTGCCTGCTCCCCAGCTGATCTCCTGTTTAAGCTTTTCCATTCAGGTGACTGGTATTGGTTTTCACCTCGTGTGCTCGGGATAAGCCATCAGCTTGGCGTGCAAGCTTTTCCTTACTGATTGATTGCCATCTACTCCATGAGGGTGCGGGGCTCTTGAAAAGAGGGAATAAATCTGCACGTGTGTGGCCTCAGCCCCGGGGACTGAACCCAGGCTGCCTTCGTTCGCTGCGTCTCTGGTTGGCCCTGGCTTTCTGTTTGGCCGATGTGGCAGCTTGGGTGGTAGATAAACAAAGCTGAAGGGGCTCTCAGAGATGGGCCAGGGAGAGCCCCCCCCTTTTCTAACTGGGGAAAGTGAGGCACAGAGTCGGGGCGGTGGGGGGAGGAGGGAGCTGAACTCGGCAGCCGGCTGGAGATGGGCACAGAAAGGGTCTCTCCCTGGCCAGGCCTGGGGGCTGGGGTCTCCACTGTCAGAGAGCCCCTGACCCAGGCCCCTTTGTTCAGCCCGTCCCTGCCTTGCTGAGCCCCGAATAATGAAGTGTGCGTGACGAGAGGTGTAAAACGGTGGTGGAAACACACCAGTGTTCATGGAAACCCGTGCTTACAGGCGAGCACTCAATAGTTCTCATCGCGTTGCCTTCAAAAGATGCAGCCTTTTTATCCTGGACCCCCTTCGTTCAGAACGCGAGACCACCGAGCGGTGGAGGCGGTGCTGGGGCTAAACCAGGTCTCTTGATTCCCGACAGGGGGCTTTACATCTCATTCCCCGCCTGCTCCTTTTTGATGGAGGAGTATGAAGGGCAGCTGACGTTG
>NW_020172178.1:6797863-6798122 GCF_003031525.2 Neophocaena asiaeorientalis asiaeorientalis
CCGGCCGGGCACTGGGCAGAGACCCGCGAGGGCTCTTGGTTCCACAGAAAGCAACCGGAGCCCCTTCTCCATCCCTGCCCCCCCCTCATACATCCCCACCTTTCTTCCCCAACTCCCGCAGGTGCCAGCCTGGCTGGCAGGGTCCCCTGTGTGACCAGTGCGTGACCTTTCCCGGCTGTGTTAATGGACTCTGTGTGGAGCCTTGGCAGTGCATTTGCAAGGACGGCTGGGATGGACATCTCTGCGACCTAGGTTGGCA
>NW_020172178.1:6798146-6803115 GCF_003031525.2 Neophocaena asiaeorientalis asiaeorientalis
GACTTGTCTGGGAGGCGGCCGTTAGGGAATCTCAGCTCGGCACAGTTTTGGGGGGAGGGAAGGGGTCTGCGGTGAAGGTCAGTGTGGCTGGACCGAAGAGGTGACCTGGCGCCAGCAGAAGGGCACAGCTGGCCTGTTGAATATTAGTGAGTGGCCGTGACTTTCTGTCTCTGTGACCCTTGAGCTCCCTGAGCTGTTTACTTATATCAGGGTTCGGGGGGTCGCTACACCCTCTTCCTCAGGACCCCGCTGGGTGACCCTTGGCAGTGGACACAAGCAGAGACATCTCGGCAGCTCACACGGGGTCCCCCTCGACCAGACGGAGGGGGCTCTTCCTGTCCCCACCCAGGATGCTCTCCGTCCAGCGTCTGTGTCCCCCTCATCTCCCTGGTTCTCTCTCCCCACAGATGTTCGGGCTTGCACCTCGACCCCCTGTGCCAACAACGGAACCTGTGTGAACCTCGATAACGGCCAGTACGAGTGTTCCTGTGCCCCTGGATTCTCAGGAAAGGACTGTCAGAAAAAGGACGGGCCCTGCGTGATGAATGGGTAAGCATTCTCTCCGGGCTATGTGTGCTCTGATAAATGCCGCTTTAGATTCCTTTTTCACACCCCCTAAAGACCCTTTCAGCCTAACCCAGTCGGACCTGTCGCCTGACAAAAGACCCAGTAAGTGCTCATCCTTTACCCCGTGGGGGGCCGCCCCGGATCAGGGTATTTATGGGGGAGTGTGTCATTTCCATAATTTTTTCAAACAATCCTGAAGGCGATTTCATATTCCCCTGACGTTCCCACGTCCTGATGTGTGTGAATGAGAGGAGATTGGGACCGTGAACCAGAGCTCGAGCTGCATAATTTTCTAAAGGCGACGTAACAAGAGATCAGAGTTCGGCAGCGCCCGAGGCTGTTTGTGAAACCCGCTCACCGTGTTTTAGGGGCGGGTTTGGGGGAGCTGGTAGGCTCTGCTTCGGGGTTTTCTGGGATGTCTTAGGAGGTGGGGAGAGGGGGCTGCAGCCAGCACGGGGCCCCGGAAGGCGGGGTGTTCGGCCCTCAGCTCCCCTCGTGGGGAGGGGGCTCTGGGGCTCTGGGCAGCGCGCCTAGCAGATGGAACGGCCCCTGGCCTCTCTGGTGCCTCTGAGCGGGCTTCCCAGCAGCTCAGCCATTTCCGGCCCTTATCTGCTCAGTGCATGGAGCCAGTCCCACCCTCCGAGGGGGCTTAAACGGAGACCAGGAGAGATCTCGAGAGAGGCGAGAATTCAAAGTAGACTCCAGGCCTGGGCCAGTAGCTGCGGGTTGGGGCGCCCCCGTCCCGTGAGGAAACCAAAGCGTAAAATGCATTCCAGGGGTGGGGCAGAGAGCCCCGAGCCGCAAGGGACAGGAACCAGCATTCTTGCGGCATCTCAAGATCAGTGTCCTGGGCGGGCTCAGAGGAGAGGGGTGACCACCGAACTCCATTTCTGCTTGCTGGTGGGAAGGGGAAATACGGACCGAGACCTTTAAAATATTTTGCTTTTCTCTCTAACAGACTGGAGCCAGTCTGTCAAAATAGAGCCCAGGGTCCTTGAAATTCCTTCAGAGCCCCGGCTCCTATGCCGCCCTCATCCCTGAAGCAGCAATGCTGATTTCTTGCGCTGGGAGCCCCTTTCTTCCCCGGAGTTTTGGCATTTATCAGATGACAAAGGGTCTGCTCGTTTAAAAGCACTTACATTAAATGCTGTGTGCGCTCTGCTTTGAGCACACAGCTTCAGTCTGCAAGCTGCACTTGGGTGAATGGGCCACTATTAAGCAGCGGGCACAGACACCGCTCCAAGCCGGTGCAGACAGAGCGCGTATTTCTTTTACTCTGAGAGTCCCCAAGGGTTTCCTGTACAATAGCCCGCAGGCTCACTCCGCTGAACATAAAAATAATAATGAGGGGTTGGGGACGGTGGAGGTGGGAGACACTGAGGGATGCCCTGCTTTGCTCAGCCTCCACGGCCTGGGGACGGAGCTGACGGGGGCAGCTGGCTGCAGCCCTGGGGTGTCACTGACTTTGCCTCTCTCAGCCTCAGTTTCCCGACCTGTGCAGTGGCTAACCGTCAGGCCTCTGGTCGGAGAGATGACCTAAGGGGTGGGAGAGGAGATGGGCGTCCTGACTCGGGAGGTCAGGCATGTTCCAGGCTGGCAGCGTGATGGGGGTGAGGCACACACCCCACTCGGTGGGGGGGGGCTCCCACCTCGGACGGCCCCGGAGCCCCTCGCAGGCAGGGGTCACGGTGCCCGGTGCTCCCCGGGGCCCCCCTGGCTGGCTCTCACTCCCTCACCTCGTGCGTTCTGAGCACCTGCCCTCTTGTCGGGCCCCAGGAGGTTTGCCACGTGGCACGAGGGGGAGCGGAGCGTTCGTCCACACTCCCGGCAGCACAGTCCTAGCTCAGTGCCCGAGGGCCCTTTACCGTGTCCCCCTGTTGTGTTGCAGTTCGCCCTGCCAGCACGGAGGCAGCTGCGTGGACGATGAGGGCCGGGCCTCCCATGCCTCCTGCCTGTGCCCCCCTGGCTTCTCAGGCAATTTCTGCGAGATCGTGACCAACAGCTGCACGCCCAACCCGTGCGAGAACCAGGGCATCTGCACCGACATCGGGGGCGACTTCCGCTGCCGCTGCCCCGCCGGCTTCATGGACAAGACCTGCAGTCGCCCGGTGTCCACCTGCGCCAACGAGCCGTGCCTCAACGGGGGCACCTGCCTGCAGCACTCCCAGGTGAGGTTCGGGTGTCTGTGCAAGCCCGAGTTCACGGGCCCCATCTGCGGCCGGAAGCGCGCGGCGGGCCCCCAGCAGGTCACCCGTCTGCCCAGCGGTTACGGGCTGACGTACCGCCTGACCCCCGGGGTGCACGAGCTGCCGGTGCCGCAGCCCGAGCACCGCATCCTCAAGGTGTCCATGAAGGAGCTCAACAAGAGCACTCCGCTCCTCTCCGAGGGTCAGGCCATCTGCTTCACCATCCTGGGCGTGCTCACCAGCCTGGTGGTCCTGGGCACCATGGGCATCGTCTTCCTCAACAAGTGCGAGGCCTGGGTGTCCAACCTGCGTTACAATCACATGCTGCGCAAGAAGAAGAACCTGCTGCTCCACTACAACAGCGGGGAGGACCTGGCCGTCAACATCATCCTCCCCGAGAAGATCGACATGACCACCTTCAGCAAGGAGGCTGGCGACGAGGAGATCTAAGCAGCATTCCCACCGGCCCCTCTCTGTTCTCGGGGTCCCGCAGAGCTCACTATATGCGGTCTGTTCTCATCTTTGTGGTGGAGTTTGCTCTCCTTTGTGTCAGATCTGGTGAACGCCGTGCTTGCCTCTATTACCTCTGTGTTGCAGTGTGACCAACGCAATGCCAGAATCCGCTTTCTCTCTTCTTAATGCATGATACAAAAAAAATAATAATGTCATCTTTAAACAAGTAAGAGAAATAAGTATGTTATTCTAAACTCTAAACCTAAAATCAAAAAGACCAAAAAAAAACAAGGCAACAGAACCAGGGCTCTGTGCCGACGTCCCTCTCCGAGGGGTCTCGGCCACAGGGTCCTCGTGAAACCGTTACGATTGCTGGCATGACCAACCACTGTGAAAAGGGCTAACATCTCTTTCGTTCGTTAATTCTCACACGCCACCTCCGACTCGCACTCACATCAACACCGCAAGCCCTTCAGTCTTTCTGATTGAGCTGAGGTCCGGCGGAGGGCAGCGGCCGCGTGTCAGGCAGAGAGAGCCCCGGGTTGGCTGCTGGCGGGGGTCGGGACCTGATCCCAGCCCTGCCACTAACTCGCTCGTGTGATCCTTGGCGAGTCCCCTTCTCACCCCGGGCTGCCCTTTCGGCCCCTTTCCAGGCAGGGGCTTGAACACAGTGACCACCAAGGCCCCTCTCTTGCTCTCAAACTCTGAATTAGGAACGAGGGGGTGATGAGCCCAAACAGTCCCTGACCCTAAAAACTTAGGATCTGGTGAAGACTGATCTCCTCCTGGGATCCGACGGTCCGGGCCTATCCTGGGTGTACACTTGATGCATTGCAATGGATTTTAGCTGCGTTTCTCAAAGTGGGGTGCCTCCTGGCCCACTGCCCATCTGGAAACGATCGCCCCCTTTGAGTCACGATGTGCGGTCAGGGGCCGCCCCTTCGGCGGCGCCTCCGCCACCTGCCTATCTACCCACCTCCCCAAAGGCCCAACAACTGTCTACCTGCCTCCTACCCTGTAGGTTAGAGATGTCCCCCGGGAATGTAAATGCACCTTGAACCACAAGTGCCCCTGGCGAATCTGAGCAGCAACACAGCCCTCACCAAGGTTTTCACAGGGTTTAGTGGAAATTGTCGCCTGTGGGGCGTTTTCTAGTTCTGTGGCCACAGTGGTACCAGACCTGGCCTACACAGCACGGATTTCATTTGTGTTGCTGAATTAATAACCCTCAGATCCCCAAAGACCTAGCCAGCTTCTTAATGATAGATCTTGACTTTTTTTTAGAAAAAAAGAGCATCTATATTTTTTGCAAAAAAATAGAAGGAAATGGGACAGAGCTCTGTTTAGCTTTCCAGCTCTTAGAGTTGGGCAACTAAACAGCCCTTGGGTGCCAGTTAGGAATATTTTGCTTCTTAAATTATTTGGATAAGAATCTATATGCTTAGCTTTATGCAGTATTACTACCTGCTGTGTTTACCCTGCTAAGCCATCATCACCTACGTCATCTCGGTCATTCAGATCACCCACACGCGCCACCGCCATCACGTGACCACTGATCTCATCTCTCTCAGCCACCGGTTTACCGTCCCAAGTCCCTTGTCATCCTGATTCAGAGCCCGACCCTCATCTCCCCCAAGCTCCTCCCGACGTCTCACCCAAGACATCGTCCCCACCACTCCGGGCCCTTTATCATCCCCAGCCCAAGACCCCCACTACCCTCGTCGCCTTGTCCCTGCTCACCCTGCACCCCACAGTCCCATGGC
>NW_020172178.1:6803332-6805898 GCF_003031525.2 Neophocaena asiaeorientalis asiaeorientalis
ACCCCCTCCCCGACCCCTTCCTCCTTCCCCCTCTTCCAGATCATTGGAGTCACCATCTCATCTCATCTTGAGTTCGTTTTAAGAAATAAAATTTTAAAAAGACAAAAAAAAAGAACTGTTGGCACGGTCGGGCGGGTGTCTGGTACCCCGCCCGGCCTCTCGCGTGAGACCCCGATCGAGTCTGCTGACGGTTCTGATCCTGTTTTCCCCCAACGCCAAATTCTAAGATGGGACGCAAAGATCAAATTCTCTACTTCACGTTTTTGGTCTCCGTGCTGTAGAGAACAGCCACGTCCCGTGATGACAAGGAAAAGACCCCCCCCCACCACTGTCTATCCTTGACCAAGTCCTCATTGGTTCATCCATCTGTCCATCATCCATTTGATCAGGAAGCATTTCTACGCACCTGCTGAGTGCAAGGCAGTGCGCAGGGAGCTGAAGGCACGCAGGACGCGGGGCCGCCTGGGAGGGTTGCGGACGCACAGCGGTCCCCAGGGAGCCTAGCACAGTGCAGGTAAATTAACGTGGGAGCGGAGAGTCCTGAACAGACGCCTCCCTTACAGCCTGACCATCTCACTTGCCCACGTGACAAATTCTCTCTTACCAGCACTTGAGGCCTCCCCACCCAAATTCCACGCGCCCACCGCACACATCCCGCGAGATCAGAACAGGGTCAGCAGCCTTGCCACGGTCTTCACGTCACGCAGAAATGGTCCATTCCATCCTCTATGGGGTAACCAGATTCTGCTGAGAGTGTCGGGATCCTTGACTGCCCATCCACACCTCGGGTGTGTTTGGAGTAGTGTGTAGTTTACGCCAATGACGGGGAAGCTTAGAGACAGCCATCGGAGACATGATCACCAATTCGGTCCCCAAACTGAGAGAGGAGCAGGCGTTATGATCTTGTGACCAAAAAATTTCAAACATGTCAGTGATGAGCTCTTTTTAGCTTTCCCGTCTCTGCAACCAGACATGCAAAAAATTTTTTGTTTATTGAAAAAATAAACAAAAACCAAGGGCTACCTCATGCGTTGCTTTGGTTTGTTGTACGCGCCGGGCTACACACACGTCCCTCCCTGCTGGTGGTCTCTGACCTGGGCAAGTAGGGTCAGGGGCCCACACTTTGGAGGGCCTTGCTCTGGCCCGATCCAGTCCCTCCCATGCAGCAGAGGAGGCCACAGGCCTCCCAGACCACACTCTGGAGCTGGGAGCACAGGCATTTCCTGCCCATTGGTCCCACCTCCAGGGCCTGCAGGGCCTCTTTCCTCTGTCTCCAATGGGTGGCTGTTTGTGGGTGGTGGGGATGGAGCTGGGGCGTGAGGGTGAGGGGTGCGGGGGTGAGGGGTTCCACATGGGAGCACTTGAGGACCCTCGAAGCAGAGCCGGGGGCCAGCTCTCCCCAGGTACCAGATTCCAGACCAGAACTGCAGGGCGTCCGAGAATTCCATGCTCACCTCTGGCCTTCTGGGATTTAGGGAAAGTGGGATTGCCCAGGTGAGGGAGTAGAACAGATTTTGTTTGATACTAAATTAAGGGGACTTGGAATCTTTTCATCGCTGGCACATCAGGAATATGGGCCCTGTGTATACTCCTGACTTGGGCCCCGCTCATGACCGGAGGGAACTGCCTCTCTTCTGGCCCCAGGCCGCAGGCCACAAGCATGTCCACTCAGCTCAGTAAAGCCACCCATGGAGTGTCCACCCGAGAAGGGTCAGCCAGAGTCCCCACCGAGGGCAAAGGAACCTCAGTCAAGTCCTTTATCCTTGCTGGCCTGGCAGCCCTGGGCTGGGGTCTCCTTTCCACGTCCTCTCTGGGGCTGCCTCTGCCAGGTCACTGCCACTGTCCACCCAGCTGCCCCTCCAGGCCCCAGGCCCCCTGAGAGTCCCCCCATCTCGGACCCACCTCTTCCCTCCATGCCGCTCCGGTCTCCTGTCTGGCCACCCCCCGGACTTAGCTGGGAAGGTGGGTGGTGGGTGTCTCATCAGTGCAGGAACACACAAGAGGGATGGCCAGGGCGATACAACCTCAGGGATGGGTGCTGTTCCAGAAACTATAAAAAAACTAGGATGGCAAAGCTGAGGTTATAAACACGGAAACTCCTATGAAAAGAATTTTCTATTAATGATCACAATTCCTCAATATGGCCAGCAGGGCTCTGTTACCTCACTTGGGGTGCAGAATATTTGACCCTTTGGTGGAACAGGGGAGGCCCAGGCTAGACACAGTCCCAGAGCAAAAAATTCAAAGCTAGGAGAACCCCAAGGCTAAGCGAGTTAACCATCGCAAGTAGAGAAACACAATCTTTGATACAGTAACAAACCAAAACAGGCAAACGTTTTTTAAAAACTCATGAGCAAGTGGAGCATTTTCTGGGAAAGCAAGTCTAATTTCGTTTTAATAAATGCACTCAGAGACAGTGAGCCCCGGAGTGTCCAGGAGGGAGGCAACTATGACAGATAACTGGGGTGGCTCTTAGACAAGCCGAGGGTCAGGCAGGTGACTTGGGAGGAGAAGCCAACCAGCCTGTGGGACCTGCCCCCTCCCACGGGGCAGCGGTGGCTGATGG
>NW_020172178.1:6805912-6827567 GCF_003031525.2 Neophocaena asiaeorientalis asiaeorientalis
GTCAGCAGGGGTGAGGGGGGGCTGGGGTGCCCTGGGGGGGAGGGGCTGGGCTGCTGCAGTGTGTGGGGTGTGGGCTCAGCGCCGGGTGGTGCCGGCCACGAGGACCCAAGGATGGGGAAGGCTCAGTGGTGGGGCGGATAGGGGTGAGGTTGGTGCATCAGGAGGGATCGTTGCCATGAGGGGCCCTTGCAGGGTACACAGAGCTCGGGGAGCAGGCCAATGAAAATACCCAGTAGACTCCAAGTGGAGGAATAAACAGGAGCTGCGCACGGAGGGAGCCAGTGGATGGGGGCTTCCCGAAGGAGAGGGAGGAAGTGGGCTCCGTGGGCCCAGTCCAGGCTCCCAGCACTGAGCGGCCTGCATGGCTTCAGGTTCCACGACCCTCTGGCCCCTGGGTCTGGGGAATGTCCGCTAAGCCAACTACAGATGATAACACACTTGTGATCTCCGGCCCTGGGGCTTTCTTCTCTTTAGTGACTCTCTCCTACTGCTGAAGAAGAAGGCTCTGGACTGCATATCACTCATCCAAGAACCTCTCAGAGCTCAGAGGAGGAAGGAGGGGGAAGGCCAGCCCCCGGCCCCAGCTTGGGGGAGGAAATTCCCAGCTAATTCGGAACCACTGAGGGCCCTGCCCTGCCGAGAAGCATGTGTGGCTCCAGACTCTGCTGCGCTGTGACCGTGGCGAAGATGCAAGCGTAAGAGTGGGTCAAACTATAGGCCAAAAGAAAAAAATAAACAGTTCAGTAGATGCCAGAGGGAATTTGATAAAATACATCTCTGATTTTTAAAAAAATTAAGCAAACTAGGAAAAAATGCATATCTCCTCAATGTCATTAAGAACTTCTGTCTTAATCAATGTTCGGTATCCTACTGATCAAGAAAACCCAAGGGCAGGGAAAGCTGTGTTTTATACAGCAGGAAGAGGCCCTGGCTTTCGGGTCAGAGGGGCCTGGCTCTACACTTGGCTCTGTCCCTCGGGCCACCTACTATCTATATGTCTACTTCCTCATCTGCAAAGGAGCAGTGTCTCAGCCAGCTCTGGCCACCAGAACAAAATACCATAAATACCATAGACCTGGTGCTTTAAACAACAGACATTTATCGTTTATTTCTCACGGTTCTGGGACTGGGAAGAGATCAGGGTGTCAGTATGATAGGGTTCTGGTGAAGGCTTGCAGATGGCCATGTTCTCGCTGTATCCTCACGTGGGAGAGAAAGGGAGAGAGAGACAGAGACCGAGAGAGAGAGACAGAGAGACAGAGAGACAGAAAGAAGAGCAAGACTCAACTCTGTGGTGTCTTCTTAGGAGGCCACTAATCCTACCATGAGGACCCTCATGACCTAACTACCACCCAAAGGCCCCAACTCCACATACCATTATATTGGGGGGTTAGAGCTTCAATATAGGAATTTGCAGAGGAAGGGGACATAATTCAGTCCATAGCAAGCAGGTAAGGGGAACAATTAGTGCTACTATTATTCTAGAACTTCTAGCCATAGTAATAAAACAAGAAAAAGTAAAACATAGAAAGGCGATTAAATGTTTATTAAAGATGACATAATTGTCTACCACAAAAGCTCAGGAGAATGACCCGAAGATAACCGGAGACATTAGCAAGGTAGTACACACACTCTACATCTATAAAAGCCTGTATACCAATAACATCCTGTTGAAAACATATACTGGGGGAAATTCCCTGGTGATCCAGTGGTTAGGGCTCTGCGCTTTCACTGCTGAGAGCCCAGTTTCGATCTCTGGTCAGAGAACTAAGATCCCACAAGCTGCACCATGCAGCCAAAAAAAAAAAAAAAAAAGTATATATATATGTGTGTGTGTGTGTGTATACATATATACTGGTCTGAGTAGTTAAGTCCAATATTATAAGCATACTAATTATCCCCCAGATGAATTTATAAGTTTAATGCTATTTATTGGCATTAGATCATTAGACAATATGATTTTAAGGTTTATCTTTTAAAAAGTGAAGTGGTAAGAATAATTTAAAAAACAGTGAAGGGGCAAGATGCACCATCAGATATTAAAACCGAAAGCCATAAAAGTAAAAATAGTGTGTCTTGCATGAAGCAGACACATAATATTGGTTTTCTGAATAGGGGAATAAAGAAATGCATGCATGAGTGATAGCTTTGAAAGAATCTAATCTCCAGCCTCACCTCCTTATAGCTCTGAAAGAATCTAATCTCCAGCCTCACCTCCTGATTTACAAATGTGGAAAGAGACCAAAAGAATAACTAGCCTGAAGTTTTTCAACTTTGCCCCTCAGGAGACATTCAGTAACGTCTGGAGACACTTTTTTTTTTGTCAAAACTGGACGGGCGTTGCTGTCACCTAACGGGTAAAGATCAGGGATGCTGCTAAACAGTCTACAAAGCCCAAGATAGCCTCCACAACAAGTATTATTCAGCCCCAAATATTAATGATGCCCAAGTTTAGAAACCCCGGCCTAAGATGGTAGGACAGGAAAGGAAGTAACACGAATAGCCCATGACTAAGTCTATGCAGTTAACATTGTGCGAAGTAACTTATTCCACATCCTCCAGCTTTACTGAGATATGACTGACACATAATATTGTGTAAGTTTAAGGTGTACAACGTGATAATTTGATACACGTATATATTGCAAAATGATGACCACAGTAGGGTTAGTGAACACATCCTTCTCGCCTAATTACCGTTTTTGGTTGTTGTCGTAGTGGGAACATTTAAGATCTAGTCTTTTAGCAAATCGCAAGTATACAATACAGTATTGTTGACTATAGTCACCATTTGTACATTAGATCCCCAGAACTTATTCATCTTATCATTGGAAGTTTGTCCCCTTTGGCCAATATCTCCTCATCTCTCCCACCCCCCCAGCCCCTGGCAAGCGCCAATGAAATCTCTGTTTCTATGAGGCCAGGTTTTTTAGGTTTCACATATACAAGTCACACAGTATCTGTCTTTCTCTTATTTCACTTAGCCTCATGCCCTTCAGATTCATCTATGTCTTCACGAAAGGGAGGATTTACTTCTTTTTATGGCTGAATAATATTCCATCGTGTATGTGTGTGTGTATGTATACATTTTCTTTATCCATTCATCCACTGATGGACTCAGGTTGTTTCCATGTGTTAGCTGCTGTACATAATCCTGCAATGAACCTAAGGGGGCAGATATCTCTTTCAGAGAGTGATTTCATTTCCTTTGGATAGATACACAGACATGGGATTGCTGGATCATGTAGTAGTTCTATTTTTAATTTTTTGAGAAACCTCCAGGTGGTTTTCCATAGCGGCTGCACCAATTCACATCCCCACCCGCAGTGCATACGTGTCCCCTTTTCTCCACATCCTCACGAGCGCTTGTTATCTCTTGTCTTTTTGATAATATGTGCTTAGTACAGCATCACCTTCTGTAATTCACTCAACAACCCAAGAGGTAGATAATATTATCTTCTAGTGCTACAGATAATGAAACTCAGGCTCAAAGGAGGGAAAACGTGCCCAAGATCATCGGGCTAGAAAGTGGGTGAGCTAAACCCAGCATCAAGATCTCCAAATATTTATGCCAATTCTCTTTCTGCTACCCGATCCTTTCTTCTATTTTTTAAAATAATGTATTCCCAATTTTCTTAGTATTAGTAAACGTGCTTCGCTTGGAGTTTCTGGGAGACAGGCAATCTCAGTCTGTCATTCCTGAAGCTCATCAGGAAGAATCTTGAGTAGAATGAGCTTCCAGCCTTTGCCATTTCAGGGTGGAGCAACTCTGCTTACCTCCCGGTCCACCTACTCTCCGACTGTGAAATAACTCACTCTGCCTGTGATGCCTCCCCCGACCCCCGGCCCCGCTACCTAGTGGCATCCCCAGATGTCACTCTGCCAAGTTGTGGATAAGAATGGAATCAGGACCGTTTGCTGTCATTATCATCAATCATAATAATACCTACCTATTCTTAAGGCTAAGGTACTGCACTCCTTTTATTGGAACATAGTTGATTTATAACGTTGTGTTAGTTTCAGGTATACAGCAAAGTGATTCAGTGATACATATATCTATGCTTTTTCAGATTCTTTTCCCATATAGGTTATTACAGAGTACTGAGTAGAGTTCCCTGTGCTACACAGTAGGTCCTTGTTGATTATCTATTTTGTATATAGTAGTGTGTATATGTTAATCCCAACTTCCTAATCTATCACCTCCTCCCCAACTTTCCCTTTGGTAACCGTAAGTTTGATTTCGAGATCTGTTTCTCTTCTGTAAATAAGTTCATTTGTATCATTTTTTAATTTTTATTTTATTTTCTTTTTGCGGTACGTGGGCCTCTCACTGTTGTGGCCTCTCCCGTTGCGGAGCACAGGCTCCAGACGCGCAGGCTCAGTGGCCGTGGCTCACGGGCCCAGCCGCTCCGCGGCATGTGGGATCTTCCCGGACCGGGGCACGAACCCGCGTCCCCTGCATCGGCAGGCGGACTCTCAACCACTGCGCCACCAGGGAAGCCCTTTTTGTATCACTTTTTAAAATTAGATTCCACATATCAGCGATATCGTGCGGTGTGTGTCTTTCTCTGTCTGACTTCACTTTAGTGTGTTCAACACTAGGTCTATCCATGTTGCTGCAAAAGCCCTTCATTTGTATCTTAGACTTTTCAGGGATTCCTGAACACTGACTCTGAATTAATACTAATTCCTGTGGACCCAAAGCACCACTGTGGTCCACCAGCCAGAGTAGGGGCTTTTGGAAGTCAAGAGATTAGTGAAGCTTTATTCAGGTCTGTCTCATAGTGGGCCTGGTGGGTCCCTGAACCCTCCCTGTGGCCATCTCCCCATCTGCAGTTCATAATTGGAACAGACACGCTCAGCAACGTTCAGAACACCCACGTTGGCTCTCTGATCCATGGAGTGGGGGCTATGATGGTAGGAAAGGCCAAGTGGAAGCCTCTAGAACTCCTTCTTTCTAGGAAAATCATACACCAGTATTCTTGGAGGGATTGCTGAGATCACTGCCACCGTAAAAGATGTGAAAGATGCCGGGCTGGTGATTCCTACAATATTCTCATTCAATCCACCTATTTGGTCTGAGAAGAAATAAATGGGATCTTGGAGAATGACAGTAAATTATTATAAACTAATCAGGTGGTGATTCCGATTTGCAGCTGCTTTTCTAGCTGTGGTTTCACTGCTGGAGCAAATCCACACACTGCCTGCTGACACCTAGGATGTAGCCGGTGTGCGAGTGCATGCTTCTTTCTTTATACCTGTTAGTAAAATCAACGAGCTGGCAAGGCCAGCAATACATTACCACCGTCCTTCCTCGGGGCATGTCAGTTCTCCAGCCCTTTCATAATCTACTCCCCAGGGATTTTGTTTGTCTTTCCCTTCCCAGGACACCTTGCCGATGCATCACGTTGATGATATTCCACTGATTGGACCTGGTGAGCAGGACAAAACGCATGCATGCCAGAGGGTGGGAAATAAATCCCACAAAAATTCAGGGGTCCTCCACCTTGGTGAAAATTCTAGATGTTCAATGATTTGGGGGCATGTTGATATATTCTTTCCAAGGTGAAAGCTGCCATCTGCTGCCTCCTATCGATATGAAAGGAACGCAACTTCTAGTGAAACTCTTTGGACTTTGGAGGCAACATATATCCATTCTGACCCCTTTATTGAAAGACCTGAAAATCTGCTGGTTTTGAGTGGAGCCCACAACAAGAGCCCAGGCTGCCATCCGAGCTGCTCTGCCTTTGGGCCCACAACATCCAGTGGGTCCAGTGGTGCTGGAAGTGGCAGTGGCAGAGAAGATGCTATTTGGAGCCTTTCGCAACCCCTCCTAAGTGAACCACAGTGCAGACCATTGAAATATTGGAGCCAGTTCCTACCATCCTCTGTGGGTAACGGCTCTCCACTTGAGAGTCATTGAGAAACAATTTTTTATTTGCTGCTGGGCTTTCACAGAGATTGAACTCTTGACCGTGGGCAACCAAGCTACCCATTGGGGACTAGGTGTATTCTGACCCCCTAAGCCTTATTCAGGCCCACACAGCAGCACTCCATCATCAAATAGAAGTGGTGTCTATAAGTTCAAGTTCAAGCAAGACCTTAAGGCAAAAGTGAGTCATAAGGGGAAGTGACCCAGATACCCGTGGCCCCTATTCTTTGCTATATCACCTTCTCTCTGTCAATGTGTATTTATGGAGTTCCCATAAATGGGGAGTTCCCATAAACTTCCAGCTAAGTGAGGAAGAAAAATTTCCATCCTGGTTTATAGATGGCTCTGCATGATATAAAGGTACCATCCCAAACTGGATGGCTACAGAACTATAGCCCTACCGCGGGACAACCCTGAAGGCCAGTGATGAGTGGCACTCCTGCCAACGGGCAGAATTTCGATTTTTCATTTTGTCTAGAAGGAGAGACGGCCAGAGATACGGGCCTGTGTTGATTGATGGACTATGGCTAATGGTTTGGCTGGGTGGTCAGAGAATTGGAAGAAATCAGTGGATAGACCCCTCCAGATCGGCACAGAGCATGAAGATATTTGTGCCTCATGGGAATGGTCACCAAGGTCTTCAGAGGTTGGCCTCAGTGGAGGGAGGTTTCATTAACCAAGTAGCTAGGATGCCTGTTTCGTGGATACCGGACAGTTTTCTTTCTCTGCCACACATTGTCCCAGAGGCTCAGGAACAAAGCAGCCATGTTGGAAGGGACGGAAGTTGTGCATGGTCTCAGCATCCTTTACTTCCACTCTCCAAGGCAAGTCATCTCTAGCCACTGCTGAGGGCTCAATTTGTCAACAGTGGAGATCAGCACTGAGTCCTGATACAGCTCATTCCCCAGGGGATCATCTAGCTACCTGGGCACGGATTGATTACATTGGACCCCTTCCATCAGGGAAGGGGGGAGTGTTTTGTTCTTACTGGAACAGATATTGACTCTGGATATGCATTTGCCTTTCCTGCCCTCAACGCTTCTGCCAAAACGAGCATCCATGGATCTACAGAATGCTTCCGTCATTGACACAACAACGATTCTATTGAGCCGGTGTTGAGACCGCCATCTGGCCACTTGAATTCCCTATGGCCCTGAATCAACAAGCGAAGAAGGGGGTTACTGTACTGGCTGGGGCGATTGGTGCTGACTATCAGGGAGAAATTGGGTTGCCGCTACACGCTGGGGGAAAGGAGGGGTATGTCTGGAATGCAGAAAGTCTCTTAGGGGCTTCTTATTACTCCCAGGTCCTGTGATTAAAATCAATGGAAAACTTTAATGACCTAATTCATGCAGAACCTCCAATAGCCCAGACTCTTCGTGAATAAATGCTCGGGCCCCTCTGCAAGGCAAAGAACCGTGAGTAGCTGAGAGGCTTGCTAAAGGCAAAGGGAATACAAAATGGCGTGGGAAGAAGGTAGTTATAAATATCAATACCAGCTACAATGGCGGAGCCAGTTCTAGGAATGACTGTAGGAATTATGAGTAGTTCTTCCTTATTTTGAATATGTCTATGTATCTATATGCCCGATATTCTTGTTTTCTCCCATTCTCTCATCTCCGTTTCATTTAGCCTAAGATGGGGCAAAAGTCATTCACGTTCTATCTCAGTATTTAAGTTATGGGATTTAAGAAGAGGCACGTCCCCAAGTCCTGGCCGGACGTGTGTGTTTAGCTCCATGGGAAAGGTCTGGGGTTCTGCACGATGCTCATATCAGCAGCTTCACAGGCAAGGAGGACTGACCTCGGTCTGTTTATCCTTGTGGGGTTCCAGCTCTGCTTATGGATTCCAGCTTGCCCTTCATCCCCGACCCCCCTCACATTCCTCTTATCTTCCTGATTGCCTGCCCTGCGTTCCTCAAACTCCAGCAAAGACAACAGACTCTGCAGAGCCTGCTTACCAGCTCCCCCAGCTGCACAAGGTCAGAGCCCCCCCTCTCTCTGCCCCCTCCCTCGGAGTTGTTCAACTCCTAGGATCGAACCCTGACTAACACAGCTCCCAAGTCATGCCTCTCGACTTCTGTGTGATCCGAACCCACTCTTGGAGTGGGCATCGGAGACCAGTGCGACAAAACACACGTGAAAGAGTTTTTTACCTTCATTTAGTTTGCCCATGTGTTCCAGACCCCTCTAAGGGCAGTGCCCGGTACGGAGGATTGTACCCCGCTCAATCCACAGTCTGAAGTTATCTCCAGCTCAGGCCTCCTAGAGGTTATTGTCAAAGTCCCCAGAGGTCCCAGTTTTATGCAATCACGATTTTTCATCATTTTAGACATTGATGTCCAAAAGCGGTTCAGTTACCCGTTCATAGAATAGTTGCCCTCATTTTTATCACCTGTCTTTTAGGCTTTTGTTTTGCTTTGTTTTGTTTTGATTTGTTTATTGCCACCCCTCTCTCCCTACCAGCTGCGAGGAAAAAGGAGAAGGGAGAACTGATTCATGATAAATGCTGGGCTTAATTGTGTATGATTAAATGAAGAGTGAAATGCCAATTGTTGCAGGTTGGATTCCCCTGGAAACATGCTCTAAGTGGAGATTCCTGTACAAGAGATTTGTTGAGAAACATTCTTGAGATCAGCACCCGTGGTGGGCGGTCGGGGGGGTTGGGGAACAAGGAACCAGGTGTGGATCGTGGCGTGGGGTAACTGCGAAGGACTCAGATAACTATGTCTGGGAGCTGGGATGGCCCTTCAGAGTTGGCCCACATTGGGACTTCCCTGGCGGCCCAGCGGTTAGGACTCTTTCATTGCCAGGGCCCGGGTTCGATCCCTCGTCTGGGAACCAGGATCCCAAAAGCCGTGTGGGCAAAAAAAAAAAAAAAAGTTGTCCCACATTGGAGGATGGGAGCTAGGCCTTTATACCTCTGTATTGACCAGTCATTGGATGTGGATTGCCTCAGAAAAAGGGCTTTGACCTTGGGCAAGGAGGTCCTCTGCAGCCAAGGGCAATGGTAGAAGTAGGAGGTGGGACTCAGCCGAGAGCTGTCGGCCATGACCCTCCCAGCCCCCAAGGGCAGCCAGTCCAGTCCAGCCCCGGTGCCCCTGGATCCCACTTGCTTCATGTAGCAGTTTCTGAGAGCAACTCCTCCAGGACTTAGGGGCCTCATTTCCCTAGGGAAACCTCACAAGAGGAACATTATGGGATGAACTTTCTCCCCCTGCAGCTGTAGCTGATCTCGAGGCCACGCACGACACTCAGTGTCTTTAACTTTTCCCACCCAGTCTAGATTCCTCTCATCGTTCCAGGTATGCAGTGCCTGTCATGGTCTAGGTGGCCCACAGATAGCGGTACCCAACCCTCAGCCCCGTGGGCTCTGAAACCTTGGTCACCGTGCACTGCTCAGGCCGTGGTTCTGTACTGGTCCATTTACCACCAAACCAGGAGGAGGTGTTCTTAGAGGGGCCCAGAAAATAACCTGGGTGCCAAGTCTGTTCCTTCCTGTTCCCATCATTTCACTGAAACCCCATCGCCTCCTGATAATCAACGTCAATTTCTCCTGCCAAATGGTGGCTCTTTTCCTTGTTCACTGGTCTCTGTGCATAAAGAGCTGGACATGACTGGGCAGCAACTGAATTCGAAGTTTAGTGAGGGCAGTAGTAGAAGGAGGACCCTAGCAAATCCTGTCTCTCGAGAGGCAATGATAAGATTGGACGATATTGTCAAAAACAACCATTTCGGAAACTCTGGAAATTAACCAAAGACATAACAAATTGAAAGACGTTTATTCAAGGAAAGCTACTTAACCCTGGTTGACAATGATGGGATCCATGCCACTCTAACATGGGGCTGCGCCCATCTCCCCAAATGGACGTGGCAGCATGAAGACCAGCAGTCTCGCTGCCGTTGGATAGCGTTGATTTAATTTGGAGCTCCAGAGAAAAGCCCCTTCTCTGGGGGCACTGTCAGAAGCAATTGCTATCTCTCCAGAAAACAATCAAGAAAGGCCAATATCACAGCTGCCCAGGGCTGTAATACTGATTCAGAAAAGCGGCAGACCAGCCAAAATGTTAACAGATCTGGGGGATGGGACAGCCGTAGGGGGTTTTGTGAAGGCCCCCCACATTCCTGGGGATCTGGAAGGCTGTGCACATGTGTGTGTTCAGGAAAGATGGGAGAGGGTCTGGTTATCTACTTGTCTCTGGCTGACAGTGCACAAGCAGGCAGGGAAAGCCAGGACAGGCTTGTAAATTGCCTGGGCTTTGAACGTGTACCTGACCACAACAAGTGTGGGGAAACCTTACTGGCTCAGGGTGTTTAAGCAAAACCTACAACCAGCTGTTGGTTGACTATGAAGCTATGCTTACCCAGATCAATTTATAGGAAGCCAGGTTAACAATGAAGCCAAGAACATTTTTTTTTTAAAAAGCATAGATATTGGTGTTTATACACTGGAGGGGAGAGAGTCTCTAAATAATTCATCCAGGCTAGTCACTAAACAAACAACTAAATTCAGCAACAACCCCTGGGGGAGGCAAATCAGGATCCAGCTTTCTTATAGTAAATTATCCAAAATGTCTAGTTTCTAACAAAAACTGTGAAACATACAGAGAGAAATATGCAGTCACACACAGGAAAGAAGCAGTTGGTAGAAGCTGTCTCTGAGGGAGCCTAGGTGTTGGACTTTGTAGGCAAAAACCTAAAACCAGCTATTATGAATACGTTCAAAGATCTAAAGGAAACTGTTTCTTAAAGAATTACACAGTGAAGGAAACTATCAACAAAACAAAAAGGCAACATACCGAATGTGAGGAGATCTTTGCAAATGATATATCCAATAAGGGGTTAATAGCCAAAATACACAAAGAACTCACACAACTCAACATAAAATAGCAACCAAGCTGATTAAAAATTAGGCAGAGGACCTGAATAAACATTTTTCCAAAGAAGACATACGGATGGCCAACAGGCACATGAAAAGATGTTCAACATCTCTAATCACCAGGGAAATGCAAATGAAAACCATAATGAGATATCACCTCACACCTGTCAGAATGGCTATTATTAAAAAGCCAACAAATAACAAGTTTGGCAAGGATGTGGAGAAAAGAGAACTCTCGTACCCTGTTGGTGGGAATGTAAATTGGTGCAGCCACTACGGAGAACAGTAGGGAGGTTCCTCAAAAAATCAAAAATAGAACCACAGATAACCAACAAGGACCTACTGTATAGCACAGAGAGCTATACTCAATATCTTGTAATAAGCTATAATGGAAAAGAATCTAAAAGAGAATAGATGTATATGTATAACTGAATCACTTTGCTGCACACCTGAAACTAACACAGCATTGTAAATCAACTATATTTCAATAAAATTAGAAAACAAAATAGAACTACCATAGGCTCCAGAAATTCCACTTCTGGTTATTTTCCCAAAGAAAACGAAAACACTAATAAAAAGATATATGCACCCCAATGTTCACTGCAGTATTATCCACAATAGCTAAGATATGGAAGCAACCTAAGTGCCTGTCAACAGATGCATGGATTACTCAGCTATAAAAAAAGAGAATGAAATCTTGTCTTTTTGTGATGACATGGATGGATCTAGAGGGTATTATGCCTAGTGAAATAAGTCAGACAGAGAAAGACAAGTGCTGTATGATATCATTTATAATTGGAATCTAAAAAACAAATGAACAAACAAAACAGAGATAGTCACAAATACAGAGAAGAAACAGGTGGTTGCTGGAGGGGAGGAGGGGCAGAGGATGAATGAAATAGGTGAGGGAAATAAACAGGTACAAACTTTCAGTTACAAAATAAATGAGTCACGGGGATGAAATGTACAGCCTGGGGAATATAGTCAAGATTAATGTCATATCTTTGTATGCTGGGGACTTCCCTGGTGACGCAGTGGTTGAGAATCTGCCTGCCGACCCAGGGGACACGGGTTCTAGCCGTGGTCCGGGAAGATCCCACATGCCGCAGAGCAACTAAGCCCGTGCGCCACAACTACTGAACCTGTGCTCTAGAACCCGCGCGCCACAACTGCTGAAGCCTGTGCACCTAGAGCCTGTGCTCCGCAAAGAGAAGCCACCGCAATGAGAAGCCCGTGCACCGCACCAAGAGTAGCCCGCACTCGCCGCAACTAAAGAAAGCCCGCGTGCGGCAACAAAGACCCAGCGCAGCCAAAAATAAAATAAATAAATTAAAAAAAAAAAGAACCAGATAGAAATTCTGGAGTTGAAAAGTATAACTGAAATGAAAAATTCATTGGAGGGGCTCAAGGGCAGATTTGAACTGGAAAAAGAAAGACTCAGCAAACTTGAAGATAAAGCAATAGAAACTAAAGAACAGAAGGTAAAAAGAATGTGTACTGTGAACAGAGCTTCAAGATCTTGTGTGACCATCAGTGAATGGCAAAGAAATTTTCTCTGAAGAAATAAGAGCTGAAAATTCCCCCAGTTTGGTTTTAAAAAACCCATCAGTATATGCCTGCAATAAACTCAACAAATGTCAGAGGATAAACCAAAAAAAATTCACACTTACACGTACCATAGTCAAAGGTTATGACTATCATATATGTCATCAAAGACAAAATCTTGAAAGCACCAGCAGTAAAATGACTCATCGTGTACAAGAAAACCACAATCGGATTATCTTTGGAAATAATGGAAACCAGAAGGCAGTAAGACGACATCGTCAAAGTGCTAAAAGCAAAAACAGTTGAGTTTTCTACATCTAGAAAAATTATCCTTCAAACATGAAGCAAAATAAAGACACACCCAGATAAGCAAAGGCTGAAAGAATTCATTGCTAGCAGACCTACTGTATAAAAAAATACTGAAGGATGTTCTTCAGGCTAAGAAGAGATGATACCAGATGGTAACGTGGACCTACATGAAGAAATAAAGAGCACCCATAAAGGTGATTATGTAGGCAAATATATAAGACACGATCGGGACTTCCCTGGTGGTGCGGTGGTTAAGAATCCACCTGCCAATGCAGGGGGCGCGGGTTCCAGCCCTGGTCTGGGAAGATCCCACTTCCCGCGGAATTACTAAGCCTGTTCGCCACAACTACTGAGCCTGCGCTCTAGAGCCCGAGAGGCACAACTACTGAAGCCTGCACACCTAGAGCTCATGCTCCACAACAAGAGAAGCCATGGCCACAATGAGAAGCCCATGCACTGCCACGAAGAGTAGCCCCCACTTGCTGCAACTAGAGAAAGCCTGCGCGCAGCAAGACCCAGTGCAGCCAAAAATAAATAAATTAATTAAAAATATGATCAATGTATTTATTTTGTTTTGTTTTTTTGGCGGTACGCAGGCCTCTCACTGTTGTGGCCTCTCCCGTTGCCATTTGCAGCAACATGGATCGACATAGAGATTGTCATACTGAGTGAAGTAAGTCAGACAGAGAAAGAGAAATATCGTATGATATCATTTATATGCAGAATCTAAAAAAATGATCAATATATTTTATTTTATTTTTAATTTTTTATGTTTTACTATTTTGCGTTATGTGGGTCTCTCACCGTTGTGGCCTCTCCCGCTGCAGAGCACAGGCTCCGGCCGCGCAGGCTCAGCGGCCATGGCTCACGGGCCCAGCCGCTCCGTGGCATGTGGGATCCTCCCGGACCGGGGCACGAACCCATGTCCCCTGCATCAGCAGGCAGACTCCTAACCACTGCGCCACCGGGGAAGCCCTGATCAATATATTTTAAATCTTTTCTTCTCTTAATTGATGTAGAACACAACTGCATACAATGGTAATTATAAAACTGTATTGTTGGGCTAATACAAAGTTGTTTGTTTGTATGGCAATATTAGTACAAAAGAAAGGGAAGGGAAGGGAGATACATTGGAGCCAAATTTCTATATCCCATTGGAATTTAGTTAGTATTAATCCTAAATAAATTGTTTTAAGTTAAGATGCATATTGTAGGACTTCCCTGGTGGTGCAGTGGTTAAGAATCTGACTGCCAATGCAGGGGACACGGGTTCGATCCCTGGTCCGGGAAGATCCCACATGCTGCAGAGCAACTAAGCCCGTGAGCCACAACTACAGAGCCCACGTGCTGCAACTACTGAAGCCTGTGCGCCTAGAGCCCGTGCTCCGCAACAAGAGAAGCCACCGCAACGGGAAGACTGCTCACCGAAACAAAGAGTAGCCCCCAACCGCAGCAGCTAGAGAAAGCCTGCGTGCCACAACAAAGACCCAACGCAGCCAAAAATAAATAAATAAATCAATTAATTTAAAAAAAGATGCATGTTGCAATCCCCAGAAAAATCACTAGGAAAATAATTTTTAAAAATATTGTTTTAAAAAATGAATGACAATAGTACAATAGGAAATATCCATTTACCACAAAAGAATGAAATAACCGAGGAATAGACGAATGAAAAAGGCATGAGACATATAGAAAACAAATAGCAAAATAGCAGATGTATGTTGAACCATACATTACATTCGGTACAAAAGTAATCATTACATTCAGTATAAATAAAGATTCACAAAGCAGAGATTGTCAGCCTGTTAAAAAACGACAACCACCAGGATCCGATTTTATGCTCTTTACAGTAAATGTGCTTCAGGTTCAAAGACAGAAATAGACTGAAAGTAAAAGTATAGAACAGATATACAGGCACACCTCGTTTTAGTTTGCTTCCTTTGATTGCACTTTGCAGATACTGAGATTTTTACAAATTGGAAGTTTGTGGCAACCCTGGACTGTGAAAGTCTATCAGCATCATTTTTGAACAGCATTTGTTCGCTTCATGTCTTTGTGTCAATTTGGTCATTCTCACAATATTTCAAACTTTTTCATTATCATTATATCTGTGATCAGTGATCCCTGATGTTACTCTTATGACTCACTGATGGCGCAGATGGTGGTTAGTATTTTTCAGCAATAAAGAATTAAAAAAATAATTTTTTGTACTTTTTTTTGAAATAGAAGTTATCTTTTCTTTTTTTGAATATTTACTCATTTCGCGGTGCCGGGTCTTAGTTGCAACACATGGGATCTTTGTTTGCCGTGTGCGGGATCTTCAGTTGCAGCGTGCAGTATCTTTTTTTAGTTGTGGCAAGTGGGATCGAGCTCCCTGACCAGGAATCGAGCTGGGGCCCCCTTCACTGGAAGCGTGGAGTCTCAACCACTGGACCACCAGGGAAGTCCCTGTACATTTTTAAAGACATAATGCTGTTGCATACTCACAGACTACAGGAGAGTGTAAACATAATTTTTATATGCACTGGGAAACCAAAAAATTCATGTGACTGACTTTACTGTAACATTCACTTTATTGTGGTGGTCTGGAACCAAACCCGCAATATCTCTGAGGCCTGCCTGTACCAAGAAAACAGTAACCATAAGAGAATTGGAGTAGCTACATTATTAGAAAAATAGACCTCTAAGACAAAAAAAAAAAAGTTCCTAGAGACAAAGAAGGGATGTTTTATAATGATAAAAGGATCAATTAATCAAGAGGATGTAATGGTCCTAAAGTTGTATGTGCCTCATAACAGAGTTTCAAAATACATGAAACAAAAGCTGATATATATGCCAAGAGAAGTAGACAATGTCACACTTACAGTGGACAATTTCAATACCCCTTTTAAAATAATTAATAGGACAAGTAGACAGAAAATCAGCAAGGATATAGAAGCCTTGAACTACACTATCAATTGGCTTAACCTGGGACTTCCCTGGTGGTGCAGTGGTTAAGAATCATCCTGCCAATGCAGGGGACACAAGTTCAATCCCTGGTCCGGGAAGATCCCATGTGCCACGGAGCAACTAAGCCCATGTGCCACAACTACTGAGCTAGCGCTCTAGAGCCTGCAAGCCACAACTACTGAGCCTGTGTGCCACAACTACTGAAGCCTGTGTGCCTAGAGCCCATGCTCCGCAACAAGAAAAGCCACCGCAACGAAGAGGAGCCCCCAGGGCTCACCGTAACTAGAGAAAGCCTGCACGCAGCAACAAAGACCCAATGCAGTCAAATAAATAAATTAAATTAAATTTTTAAAAATTGGCTTAACCTGACATCTATAGAACCTCTACCCAGCAATAATAGAATACACATTCTTTGCATTGTACATGGGATATTCTTTTTTTGGGGGGGGGGGATGTTCTTGAAAATCGGTATCTAGAAGCTAGGCCATAACACATTTTAGTAAATTTTTTAAAGCTGAACTCATACAAAGTATGTTCTCCAGTCACAACAAAATTAAATTAGAAAACAACAGAAGGAAATTTGGGAAATCCAAAGTATTTTGAAGTGAATGAAAACAAAATCACAATGTATCAAAATCTATCAGATGCAACCAAAGGGGTGCTTAAGGGAGAAGGTATAGCTTAAATACCTGTGCTAGAGAAAAAGAAAGATCTTCGATCATCGATCTGATGTTTTGCCTTAAGAATCCAGAACAAGAAGAGCAAACCAAACCCAAGGCAAGCAGAAAGAAGGAAATGATCAAGATTAGAATGGAAGTAAAAATTGTAGAAAAGAAGTAAACCATAGAGAAAATCAATGAAAACAAAAGTTGGTCCTTTGAAAAGACCATCCAAATAGGCAAACCTTTAGCTAATTTGATCAAGAAAAAAAAGAGAGAATACACAGATCACAAAAATCATTCCTGTAGCTGGGATATGACTTCTGATCCTACAGAGTTTGAAAGGTTTATAAGGGAATACTCGGATCCACTCTATGCTGACAAGTTAGGCAACTGAGGAAATGGATAAATTCCTAAAGAGACACAAATCACCAAAATTCACTCCAGAAAAAATAGAAAATCTGAATATGCCTATAATAAGCAAAAAATATATACTAGTAATTAAAATCCTTCCCACAAAGGAATTCCCAGACAGCTTTCACTGGTGAATTCTATCAAACGTTTAAAGAAGAAATAGCATTAATATTCTATGAACTCTTCCAGAAAACAGAGGAGGGAGGAGTACTTCTCAACTCATTCTTGAGGGCAGTATTACCCTGGTACCAAAGCCAGACAAAGACATCACAAGAAAATAAAATTACAGACCAATAACCCTCATGAGTATAGATGCAACAATCTTCAACCAAATATTAGCAAAGTGAATTCACCAACATATAAAAAGAATTACATACTATGGCCCAATGAGATTTATCCCAGGAATGCAAGGCTGGATTAACATTCCCAAATCAATTAACGTAATGCACTCTGTTAATAGGATAAGAAACAAAACCCATGTGACCAACTCAACAGATACAGAAAAACGCTTAACAGAATTCAACATGCATTCGTGATAAAAACAAAAACAAAAAATCCCAACAAACTTGGAATAGACAGAAACGTCATCAACCTGATAAAGGGCATCTACCCAACTCCTCTATGTAGGGTCACATGTCAACGGTGAAAGAATAAATGCTTTCTCCCTAAGATTGGGAATGAGGCAAAGATTCTCCTACCACTTCTAGTCAGTGTTCTACTGGAAGTTTTGGACAGTGCAGTCAGATATAATAAAGAAATAAAAGACGTCCAGATCCAAAAGGAGGAAGTAAAACTGTCTTTATTCCATATGACATGTTCTTATACGTAGAACTCTCTACTATAGTAAACAAATTCAGCTAAGATATAGGGTACAAGATCAACATACACAAATCATTTGCATTTTTATGTATTGGCAATAAACAATCTGAAAATGAAATTAAGAAAACAATTCCATTTAGTAGCATTCAAAAGCATAACATACTTAGGAATAAATTTAATAAAAGAAGTATGAGACGTGTACTGAAAACTACAAAACATTGCTGAGGGAAATTAGAGAATATCTAAATAAATGGAGACATTTCATGTTCACGGATTAGAAGAATCAATATTGTTAAGGAGGCTCTTCTCCCTGAATTGATTTATTGAGTCAACATCACCCCTATCAAAATCCCAGCAGGCTGTTTCATAGCAATTGACAAGCAGATCTTCAAGTTTATACGGAAATGAAAAAATCCAGAATAGCAAAAACAATTTCGAAAAAGAACAAAGTGGGAGGACTTTCACTACCTAATTCCAAAATTTGCTATGAAGTTTCAGTAATTGAGACAGTGTTAAACCAGCATAAGGATGGATGTATGGATCAATGGAACAGAGCTGAGAGCCCAGTGATAAGTTCTTACATTTACAGTCAATTGATTTTTGATAAAGATGCCAAGACCGTTCAAGTGGAGAAAGGATAAGCTTTTCAACCAAGAGTGCTGGGACAATTGAATAGCCACATGCAGAAAGATGAACTTGGATCGTCACACCGCACACAAAAGTTAACTCCAAAGGGGCTGCAGACACAAATGTAAGCGCTCAAGCCATAGAACTTTCAGAGGGACTTGTAGTAGAAAATCTTCATAACCTTGGGCGAGGCAAAGGTTTCCTAGATTCAACATCCAAAGCACAATCTAACAAAGAAAAAATTGATAAATTGGACTTAATCAAAATTAAAACGTTTGCACCTCAAAGTCATTATTAGGAAAATGAAAAGACAAGCTGTAGACTGAAAGAAAATATTTGCAAATCATGTATCTGATAAAGGACTTGTATCCACAATATAGAGAGAACTCAACGAAAAGACAAACATTCAATTAAACAATGGGCAAAAGCTTTGAACAGACATTTCACCAAAGAAGATAAACAAATGGCTAATAAATACTCGAAAAGATGCTCAACATCATTAGTCATTAGGGAAATGCAAATTAAAACCACAGTGAGATTCCATTTTACACATACACCAGAATGGCTATAATTGTAAAGATGGAAAATAACAAATGTTAGAGAGAGAAATGGGCTCCCTCATACATGGCTGATAGAAATATAAAATGGTACAGCTACTTTGGAAAATGGTTTGGCATTTTCTTTTCTTCAAAAGTGAGCCTTAAATTTACTAAATGACCGGACAATTCCACACCTAGGTATCTGCCCAAGGGAAATATAAACACAAGTCCACGCAAAACTGGCATGTAAATATTCATAACAGTTTGATACCTAACAGCCAACAAGTAGAAACACCCCAGATGTCCATTAACTGATGAGTGGACAAACAAAATGCAGCTTATCCGTACAATGGAATACTAGTCATCAATACAAAGGAGTGAAGTACTGATGCAGTTTACAATGTGGAGGAACTGCAAAAACGTATTAGGCAGAGGAAGTCAGACACAAAAGATTACCTACTGTATACTTTTGTTTATATGAATTGTTCAGAAGAGGTGAATCTATAGAGACAGAAAGTAGAGTCGTGGTGGTCTGGGCTGTGGGTTGCAATGGAAATTAACCGTAAATGGGAGTGAAGGATCTTACTGAGATGACGGAGCTGGTCTAGAACTGGATTACCGTGCTGGTTGCACAACAAAGAGGATTTATTGAAAATCATTGATACGCACACTTAAATGGGTGAATTTTAATGAAGCGATGATGCTGTTAAAATAAAGTTTATTGGGACTCTTTCTGTGTCCCTGGCAGAAGGATCCCCCTTTGAGAACCAGGGCCTCCATAATCACAGGGCACTGAATTGTAGGAGGGATCACAAATTCCCCAAATGGGCCACGGGGAGTGTTGAGAAGCAGGGCCGTTCCTACTTCTGCCCTTGGTTCCTGGACTCATATATGTGTCCTACTGGGGGCAGAACACCATATAAGGGTCATGTGTTTAGAGTCTATGTGCCCTGGAGGATGGCCATCTTCAAGCTAGCATCTCAGCTGTGCCTTCAACGTGCCATCCCACCATCTGTGTCCAGTAGCTTTTGGACGGCCCGGTCTGTGATAGGATTGTGTTCAGTTGGCCATACCTCCTTTGCTAGGATTTCATGTGGGCTCCCGAGTTGATGGATCAAACACTCTCTAAACCTTCAGATGGGGTTGGGGGGTGTTGGCTGAGGTTCGGAGGCCAGGAAAGGCAAATCCCTTCCTGGATGTGCTGTTTAATTCTATGTGTCAACTTGGAGGGTGTTTTGGATGAGGTCAATATTTAAATAGGTAAATTCCAGGTGAAGGAGATTGTTCTCCACAATGTGGGTGAGGCGCATCTAATCAGTTGAAGGCTTGAATCGAATGAAAAGTTGGGTTCCTGGGGCAAGAGGAAATTCCCAGCAGACTGCCTTCAGACTTTGTCTCTCCATTAGATTGCCGGGATCTCCAGGCTGCCAACCTTGGGACTGCAACTGCCCTATCGGATGTCCTAGGTCTCGAGCCTGCCGGTCCACACTGAAAACGTGGATGTGAACGTGAGCCAATTCCTTATAATAAAACTGTTTCTGTAGATACACATAACCTATTGGTTCTGTTTCTCTGGAGAAGCCTGATTTATACACTGGATGTGTCCATTCCCAAGATGAATGGCTGGCTTTTCCAGGGTAGAAGGGTACAACATAATCAGTTTGCCACCATGTGGCCGGTGGTCTCCTCAAAGGATGTGTCGTATCGGGAGCTCCGTGTTGGACTCTGTTGCTGGCAGGTTGGACATTCAGCCTTGGTCAGTGGGAGGCCATGCTGCCGGGCCCATGGCTGCTCTGGTCGTGTGCCCTGTCCACATGGAGGCTGGCTGACATCAGCCCAGCCCAGTCATCTTGTCCCCTTGGGTATGTCTTGCCTCTTCTGTTGTAGATGCTTTCAGGTGGTATCCACTTGTAACCCAGAGGTCTTTCTCTACCGTGCCTTCTCCTAAAGCCTGCTCACTTGCCTTACCCTCAGACCTACTCTTTCCTCATCTTCTAATCATTCTCTTTCTTGGTCCCCATGGAGCCAGTCAAACCACTGGTCACTGCTCAAGAATCCATAGGTGTCCTAACCTCCCCATATTTATGGATTCTCTTCTTTCCATCCAGAGTGGATGGCGGGGTACACCACCAGAAGCCCTATCAGTGGGGAGATTTCCCCTAATAGACCGTGGGTCGGTCATAAAAGGCTGTACTAGCCTCTACCTTGTGCTCTCTCCTTGGGACACTTGCTCTGGAGCCCTGAGCCATCATGTAAGAAATCCAGCTACTACTCTCTGTGGACAGACCACATGGAGAGACACATCAAGATAGAGAGAGAGGACGAAGGAGCACAGACTCTTCTGGCTCCCAGCTGGTTGCCTTTCCAGCCCAGGTGCCAGACATGTCAGTGAGAGAGCTTGCAGGTGATTCCAGCCCTCAGCCCCGGCCCCGATGCACTGGATTTGCCTAGGTGGAGAATTCAGCCTCTTTGAAAGCTTGGCAATCTTTATCAAGTCCTGGGCCAGATCCTCCGCTCTTTCTGCCCTCCAGCTTCAAGAGATGAGAGTCTCTAATTTGTATGGTGCTAAGGAGACCCTCTGGTTATCCTAATTATCCATTAATTGGTGATTAACCACCCTCAGGCTTTTCTTGTCTTCCTCCAGTGCTTCAGCTGCCCCCAGCAGCAGCCATGAATTCCGTAAGCAGTAGGATGACTGGTTCTTCCCATACCTGACGTATTGTACTCTCCTGGGCATTCCTTTCTTCTGGTCTTAATTGTACCTCCGCCTCACGCCAGGGGCTATCAACGCTCCCCTATCACCAGTGATAGAGTCCTCATTGCCAGCCATCTGGTGGCTGAGCCAGCTCCAAAATCTCATTTCAGAGATATTTGGACCACTCCTGGTACCATCTGTTGCTACAGGTCAGTTTCCCTGGCATTTAGTCTCTGAGATGAAGATTCGATTGGGGAGAGTCCTTGGGACCATCCTATGCGGGGCGGGGGGG
>NW_020172178.1:6827661-6856760 GCF_003031525.2 Neophocaena asiaeorientalis asiaeorientalis
GAGAAGTTGAGCTGCAGTGCAGTCACAGAAAAGACCTCAGTCGATCCCCCAGGGGTCCCTGGTACAGGGATAGCTTGTCAGAGTTGTCCCAAGTTAGGGGAAGGATGCCAAGCCCTTTTTGTTTAAATTTTATTTATTAGTTTTGGCTGCGTTGGGTTTTCGTTGCTGCTCACGGGCTTTCTCTAGTTGCACCAAGTGGTGGCTTCTCTTGTTGCGGAGCACGGGCTTTAGGCGCGCAGGCTTCAGTGGTTGTAGCACACGGGCTCTAGAGCGCAGGCTCAGTAGTTGTGGCGCACGGGCTTAGTTGCTCCGCGGCATGTGGGATCTTCCCGGACCAGGGCTAGAACCCGTGTCCCCTGTGTCGGCAGGTAGGTTCTTAACCACTGCACCACCAGGGAAATCCCATGGCAGGTCTCTTTGGATGAAGGCAACCCCCTGAGAGGACTCAGGGAAGAGCTGTATGCCCAAAACCCTCTGAGCAGCTGGGGAATGAGCGCCCCAGTCCTGGGGTGGTGGAGAGTAAATCTGGGCAATGTACCCAGCATCTACATCAATGGTGAGCCGTCTCTATGCATCTTTCTTTTTAAAAGATTTTTTTGATGTGGACCATTTTTAAAGTCTTTATTGAATTGTTACAGTACTGCTTCTGTTTTATCTTTTGAGCTTTTGGCCTTGAGGCATGTGGGATCTTAGCTCCCTGACCAGGGATCAAACCCACACCCCCCGCATTGGAGGGTGAAGTCAACCACTGGACCACCAGGGAAGTCCCCTGTCTCTGTGCAACTGATGTTAGGTGAAAACCCAAACTTGGACTCTAGGATAGAGACCTAAGGCACCTTTGGGTAACTTCCTGGAAATCCTAGAAGAAACCAACATAAGACCACCATCTTGGTAATCTATCTTTGCAGGCTCTATGTGCCAGGTTCCGAAAGATTGAAGTTTGCAGTGGTAAAGGCTGTGACTTATTTTCAATGCTGGGAAAAACAAAAGTCTCAAAGCCCCACATTCACGCGTACCTAAGGCAAAAAGAAATAAGAGTGTATGGGCTTCCCTGGTGGCGCAGTGGTTGTGAGTCCGCGTGCCGATGCAGGGGACGCGGGTTCATGCCCCGGTCCGGGAGGATCCCACATGCCGCGGAGTGGCTGGGGCCGTGAGCCATGGCCGCTGAGCCTGCGCGTCCGGAGCCTGTGCTCCGCAACGGGAGAGGCCACAACAGTGAGAGGCTCGCGTATAGAAAAAGAAAAGAAATAAGGGTGTTCTTTTAAAAAATAACACCGTACCCACTGCATTTACCAAGCTCTAGATCCATTCAGTTTTTTTAGTCAACACTTGTATGCATGTATTCAGCTCCAGATATTGTACTACGAGTTGAAAATATGCTTCCTGGGGAGGATGTATGACAACCAAACATTCTTGCTTCGGGGAACCGCTCAGTGAGGTTTTAGTGGGGCCGACAACCGTGAATCTCTGCTCTCTCTCCACCTGGGCAATCATAGAATGGGACCCCCCAGAAATGGTTCAAGGGGTGGGCACGTGTCCTAAACCGGGACAATTCATGACCTTCCCTTGTGTTTGTAAACGGGAGCAGGGAGAAACAGACCCTTTTTACTGGAGGTGTGAACATGGTGTAATCCGCGTGTTGGATTCTTAGAGGAGGTGTCTATAGTAGGAGGAAGAAATGAGGGAGACCAGGAGAGGAAGAGAGGTGAGAAGAAAGAGTGGGGAGAGAGGAAGGAAGGAAGGGAGGAAAGAAATCGTGTTTGAGCCCCTAGATTTCACAGCTCTGTAAATTCTGAAAATTCTTTCTTTCCTAAGCTAGTTTTAGTTGCGTCTCTGTTGCTGGTGATCCAGGGGGTCCTGACTGATCTCAGTAGGTCTGGGGCTGTCCCAGCTGTGGGCTCCATGCATGGCACACTCTTTCCAGTTCACCAAGAACTCTGGGGCACAGGAACCCTTTGCCTTGTGGGGTAGGGACTCTGGTGCCTTTGTCTCCTGTTACAGAGGAGGACACAGGTTCTGTGAGATTTTTAAAAATGTGATGGATGGAAATGTGTTGTGAGTTGAACAATACTGTCCCCGTGGGACCTTTTATTGCCACTGACAGCGAAGCCCTAATGTCATGTGCAAAAGTAGACCCCCTGCTCATGACCACTTCTGTGCCCTCGGCTCCTTAGGACTGGGGTTTCAATCTCCAGAGTCCAAGGGCTCAGCATGGAGCAGGTACTCGTGTGAAGCTTTCGACTGATCCGAGCAGTTGAGATGCAGTCGCCGGCCTGGGCAGCCTGCAGTCTAGCAGTGTCCCCAGTGGGCAGATGTGGATAGAGAAAGGAGGATGCTGCGTGCTCGGGCAGCAGCTGGGAGGCCAGGTGGACCCAGGGCTGCCTCTCGCACACTGTGTCACCATGAGCCTGTCCCTTCCCTGTCCTGGGCCTTCCTTCCTTCCCCTATAAAAGGGGGAGGTGGAGCTGTTGATGCTTGTTCTGTGCAGATCCCCTGGCGCTCACTGCTTCCATGGACACTGGCCACAAGGCTCCCCACTGCACGCGCTGTGACTCTGCCGGACACATCTTCTGGTTGTCGGGGAACGTGGGGTAGGCCGGAAGTGCTAGGGAATGAACGCCGCCCAGAGCAACCCTCCTTGTACCTCCAGTGGGCTACGGAGGCAGATTCGATGTGATGGGGTCTGCCAGCGGGGCCGAGCCCCCATTGCCCACAGGGGAACCTGTTTACCCAGCCTCCCTATAGGGGCTCCTTCCCTTCTCTCTCACGTCCCCACCCCCTACAGGTGCCTCCTGGAATCGCTTCCCAAATTAACCAGGTGTACTTGATGCTTGTTCCAGGCAGAGGGCTTGGGCTGTTTTGTCTCTGAGGCTTGTAACGTGAGGACCCTTGCATTTGCTGATGAAGGAAACTCAACGCCAACAGCCCGGCTAAAAAGAAAGGGCATATGGACTGACTCGTGTACCCGAGAGCCCAGGAACGGCGCAGCAGGAATGGTCTCTCCTTCAGAACTTCTTTGCTTTGGTGCCTTCATTCTTAGAGTCTCTGCCCTTGTCCCTCAGCAACTCTGGCCACAGAGCCTTCTAGCTTCGAGTTTGGTCCAGGGATGGTGCCTGTTTCTCGGGGATGGATGGTGGCTGGCTGAACCGGGCTGGACTCTCACACTGGCCAGGGGAGGGGTGTTCTCTGGCTCTCTGATCGAACTGGGGGAGGGGTTCTGCTGCTCCAGCTCCAAAGACTCAGTTGGGGTGGCGGTGAGCCCCGAGAGGACAGTGGAATTGCTGCTGGTAGAAGGAAGGGGACGGCACCGAGTGTGCAAAGCCAAGGGATGTCGCTACAGGTCCCTGGAGCTCGGACGCCGCTCGCTGGTCTGTTCAGCATCACCTACCAGCCCCTGCGCTGCCGACAGAGGGAGACCCACGTCTCTCTGGGGTAGACACGTGGCAGAACAGGACGCATGCGGCCTCTGGAGCTGTGCCAACGCACCTCCCATCGCCGCTTCCCGCTTCCCGGGCCCAAGTTCACAGCCTCGGTTTCCCCAGCTGCCCAATGGGCCATGACCAAGTCAGCCCAATTTCAGGGCTACAGCTGAATCCCACTCTGCCCGGCACACGGCTGGTGCCCAGCCACTGTTCGTCCCTTCTTTCTTCCTTCTTTTTTGTTTTGCTTTGTTTTGTGTTTGAAAAGAACAGAAGTGGAGTGCAAGTGAGATTTCCAGATGAGTTGCTGGTGGGTGAGGGGGTGTGTGGGGATGGCCCCCGGCGGTGCCCCGAATTCTGGGACCCACCCGTGCTTTCTGCCTGATGCACCCGTCAGGTCTCAGGCTCTGTCCGTCGTGCTCTGTCCTTGTCAAGGCAGCCGGCAACCATGTGCTAATGAAGCCCCCTGTGCGAGCTTCAGTTCGGGGTAGGGGGGCTGAGCTCCCTCAGCCCCACTTGCCAGGGTTTCTTTCCCAGCTGCAAATAACAAGCACCCAGATGCTCTGTTCACGTCAGAGGAAATGAGACAGTCTTCACACCCAGGTTTTTAAAATTATGCTCAGTACTTCTGCTCAGACACTCTTGAGTAAAAAAGGGGGCAAAATTAGTGAAATGTGGAATAATTTGAAGAAATTAGACTTCGTTTGTCCAAGATTAAGGATAGCTCTTAATTAAGTGGCCCAATCTTTCTTGCTGGGGAAAAAAAAATCACTTCAGCCCTTAATTTTCTTAAGCATCCCTGTAGGAATGTATGTGCAAAGGCTTCTGGGGGTGTTTATTAGGTCGTTTTATTTTAATCACCCACGGCTGGGCTTGCCAGGAGAAACTGCAGACATGTCTCTGAATTCTCAAGCAGCCACTTGAAGAGCTCATCCAGCACCTTCTCCGGAAGTCCCCCGGCTTCTCCGTCGGGAGGATATTTCCATTCCCCTCTATGCCTCTGGACAGGCAAGGCCCAGGTGGCCCCAGAGTGGGGGTCCAGGACCCTCACAGAGACCCCGTGGCTCCCCCAGGGTGGATTGTCTTCCCAGCTCCGTGAGAGAGATGGAAGGGGATGGGCAAGGGGCTCAGGAGGGGCCTGACGGCAGGGAGAGGAGAAGAACCTTCCAGAAGGAGAGGAACAGGAGCCCCTAAGAGTGGCATCTCTGAGGAGGGGGCCGACTGGGGGGATGCAGCAGGGCCAGGGCATCAGCAAGAGTGGGGGGCAGGGCGGGCACGGCAGGGGGCGTCCGGCCCCTCGTGCTGCGCCCGGGGGCAGGGGAGAGGGACCGGGCCAGGCTGAACCAGGTTAGAGAAGTCAGGTAGTGCGGTGTCTGGCCAGTCGGCCGGGACTTTACCCCTGGGTGAAGCAGTGGGGTGACACGCTCGGATGGACGGTTTTCAGGGCTGTGCTGACAGCTGGGCGGGACCTGGATGTAGGAGGCAGGAGTCCAAGGCGGTTTCCACCCTGCAGGACTGGCGGGCCTGGCAGGGACCGGCGGACAGACGCGGGAGCTGGTGTGAAGGCAGCCATCGCGTGAGGTTGAGCCCAACATTTGGAAAGTGGAATGAAAATATTTGGTGATGGACAGGTGTGTGTGTGTTTACGGGTTACCAGCCTCCTGACGGGAAGCGGTCCCTCTCAGGTGGTTCAGATGAGGAGATCTGACCGAAGAATGATTCACGAGGTGTGAAGATAACCAACCGGGGACACTGTAGCACCTGGAGAGGCTGCAATCGCAGGAAAGGGTCTCACACACATACGCGCCCCCCCAGGCTGGAGTGCTAGGGCTGGGAGACCAGTAGCAGGAGGGGAATATCCCAGGCTCCCTCCCAGGGCACGGAGCGGGTGGGCAGAGGGCCAGGGAGGGGATCCGGCAGGGGGAGGGTCAGCGCCCCCATCTATATTCTGTTGCCGTGCTGTGATCTGTCCAGAGCGCCCATCCCGGAGGAGGAGAAGGGCTGCTCCAGGGCATATAAATCAACACGGCCTCCCTGCCTGCGGACGCTGGAGCAATGGCAGCCCGGGAGCTGTGCGCCTGGGGACGCCCCCGCTGCTTTACACCCACTTTAGGGGACCTGCCCCGCTCCACCCCCTCCCTGCTCGCTCTGTGCTTGACCCAGGGGTGGGGGGCTGTGGCTCGTGAGGTTGACCCGTTTATTCCTCCCTGAAGGGTCCACCCCATGCAGCCCTGCACTGGAACGGTTCCCTCCTCCTGGCCCTGCGGACCTGGGCGGAGCCCAGCCCCTGGATGACACCCCGGGTGGGGGGCCTGCACCTTCCCCCATTCCTCCTCACACCTTCCTAAATGGTCCCCTTCCTCGAGTGTGTGTCTGCTTCCTGCAGGACCCTGACTTATCCAGCTGCTATAGTTTTTAATGAGGTGGACGGTGGAGGGGGGCGGAGAGAGGCTGCAGCCACTGAGGTGGGAGGTGAGGGGCAGCCCCTGGCAGGGGACCAGGGCACAGGAGGGGTTTGCTGAGGAGAAGTGGCTGTGCAGACAGGATGTGTAGGAGGAGAGGGGCGCGCCATCGGGAGGGTGGGAAGGCTGTCCACTGGGGAGAGCATCCTTCCAGGGTGAGACGGGAAACAGGGCAGGGACGGTCCACGGGCTGCCAAGCCAGGCCAGGCCTCCAGGCCAGGCCGCTCCCCTCACCCACACCCCAGTGTCAATCATCTTTGAAAGGCCCTGGGGTAGACTTGCCCATTTAACCCCCTGGCCTGCCCTCCCACCCCTGGCAGGGCTCTGCAGCCCTGGGATGCAGCAGACCGGTCAGCTCCTCTGCCAAGGCCACCTGGGCCCAGTTAGGCCCATAGCCTGGGCCCAGAGACGTCCCGGCCAGGAGAGGGTCCCACTGGGGGCCTGGGGGTGTCCCTCAGCTCCCGGGCCGTCCAGGCCGGGCCTCCACACGATGGCAGCATGCACGCACTGAAGCCCGCTGGGCTGCCTGGTCTGGGCTGGGACCCAGCACCGCCCTCGGCTCTCTGGCCCTGCTCCCCGCTTTTTGCGGCGGCTGCCACTGAGGCATCGTCCCAAATGCTGTCTGGGAAACCTTCACATCACATCTCCCCCAGCCCGTCACCTGGCGCCCCTGGGCCCACCAGCACCCCTTGGACCCCAGGGCCCTGGTGTGCAGCCCATCCGCAGCGAGGGTACCCCCCGGGGTGGGCAGGGGGGAGACACGAGGACTGGGGGCTTCTGGTACCTCACACAGGCTCGGCTGCGGCCCTCCCCACACTGCCCAGAGCCTCCCAGCCTCCCAGTCAGTCTTGGGCCCGAGGGACCCAATGGACAGGTGTTTCCCAGAGGAGGGTACACTGGGGGGACCCCATCCAGGAAACATGGATGGAGCCACCTGCAGGTCAGAGACCCCACTTGAAGGTGGGAGGCAAGCAGGGCCAGCTCCCCAGGGCCCCCCTGAGGCGCCAGAAGCCGGGCAGGATGCGGACCGTCTCGCTCACCTGCTCCCTGGGCCCCCTTCTCGCCTCGTCAGTCCCCCCAGGAGCATCTCCTTCTGGAGCCCCGGACAATGAGTTACCCTCACCGCTTTGCTTCTCTGCCTCCATATATGTGTCTTCGCCCCCATTCCCTCTGCCCTCCCTCTCCTCCCCTGTGAGCACCTCCACTCCACTCGGGACCCAGCGCCAAGGCCAGGACCTTCTGCAGCCTTCACTGTCCCGGCCAAATGACTTGACCTCAGGGCCTGCGGTGCGACGGGAGAGGGAGAGTGGGGACAGCCACGGGCACCTTTCCCAGACCAGGCAGGGACCGGGGCGGTCACCAGGCACAGTCGTATCTCTCGACATTGTCTCGACGTCAGACAATATCCAGAGTCATTTTTGATTGTCACAACCGGATGCTAATGGCGCGTGGTGGGTAGAGGCCAGGGATGGGGCTCAACGTCCCCCAGTGCACAGGGCACCCCCGGAGCACTGAGGGATCCAGCCCCAAGTGTTAACAGTGACCAGGTTCCCAAACTCTGCTGCCAAGGCCCAAGGTGGGGCTCCAAGAGGGGCGTCCAGGGCCTTGAGGACATGCTGAGTGTTCTTAGTCCGAGGACCTTTCCTGTGCTCTGAGCCTCTTTTCCTCTTCGGGGCCCATTCTCGAGAACCAAAGGCCTGTCCCCGTCCGGCCAAACTGAGCACAAAGTTTTCTTCCCACCTGGTGGCCTTCGGGGCACCCTGATTCCCTGCCCCCTCCTTTTCTGCTGAGCCTAGAGATGGGCCAGTGGATGCGGTGTGTGGCTGCCAGGGTCCCCAACTCCCTGTGCAGCTAGCTCCCTCTCTGGGCTCAGTTTCCCTCTCTATAAAAGGAGGTGGCTGGGGTAGAGTCCTGCAGCTGGGCCCCTGCCAGTCCCGAAGCCTATCCTATAATTATCGATGTCAGCATGGGCAGAGACCATTCATCAAGCCCAGGCCCACACGGGCACTGAGCTCAGCCCCCAGCCGCGGCAGACATGTGTGCCGTTGATCCGGGGCCCCTGCGAGAATGAGCCCCAGGAGCCCCACCTGCCTTATTGATAACGACCATGCCTACGCGAGACGCCGGGAATGTTTACGTGATCGGGTCGGTTCTGCTCCAGAAGATGCCGTACATACATCAAGGCTATTTTAGGGAGCCGGCGGGGCTGGGCGGGAGGAGGTCAGGGGGCTCTTTGCTGATCTGGTTACGGCCATGTGCGGGGACAGCAGATGCCACCATTTCTGTCCAGTGATCTCACGGGAAGAGCGGCAGGTGGCATGACCTACGTGCAGGCCCAGACCAGGGGTGGAGGGGAGAAACAGGGGGGCAGCTGGTAGCGGAAAGCCTGAGCCCCTTGAAACTGTTCCGAGCACCTCCCCACACCCACCCACCGTGCCCACAGCAGCCCAGGGAAGGACAGCCAGACAGGCCCTGGGGGCTTGGACTTGGGGGAACATGGGGCAGGGGGAGGGGTGTGCAGGGCGTCTCCTTGGGCATCCCCGAGGGAGGGGCTGCTCTGGCTCTGCTCTCTGCTGCTTTGTGGCGAAAGCAGGGAGACCTCAGCCCTCCGACGGGCTGTCAGAGGACTACGTGAGAGTGTTGGCGTGGGGCGTCTTGGTGCCTCTTTTGGGGTTTCCGTCCGCGGTGGGTGCTCTCTGGAGCCTTCCCTTAGGGTGCCTCCCTCCCTGCGCCTGTCCACCCCGTCTCCCGGCATGATTTTCTTGAGGACTCCAGGGAAGGCCAGAGGATGAGACAGCACTGGAGATTCACTGCCATTTGCACTGGAGTCGTGAGTTCAAGCAGTGGCCAGGGGCTGACACCTCAGAGGCCCCCTGTTCGGTGTCCCGGCCGCCGGGACCCTTTATACCAGCCCAGCGCCATCCTTCTTCCCTCCCGCACGGCTGCCCAGCCGTGTCCTTTTCCCAGCTCGGCGGTTCTGGTGGCCTCCACTCGTCCCTCCATTTCGGGGAGTCTTTCCCTCTCTCCAATCTAAAACTGCCAAATCGTCCATTTTCCTCTGACAGCATGGGGTCTGGGAGGGGGTGGGAGCAGGGCGAGGCAGTGTAGGTCTGGCCCCCTCCCCTGTGTGGTGGACACATCGCCCTGTTCCCCCGATACAGCCTGCAGAGACACCCGGCCCACTCGGACCTGTGCTAAGCCCACTGTCCCTGAAAACACCAGGACTGTGTACATCTACACCCTGCTCTGGTGGGCTTGACTTTTTTCTCCCACAATCTTTTTCTTTGCCTCCAAAGGACTTTCAGTCACCCGAGAGTTTCCCTCTGGCTTTCCTGCTGTGTCCCCTGCGTGGACTGGGGCGTGGGGAGGAACGGGAGGGTTGGATGCCAAATCTGTTTTCCACCCTGGAGATGCGATCAATTAGGGAAGCAGCCCAGAACGAGGTCACCCGTCCCCAGCACGAAGGCGTACCTCCCCTCTCCACCCAGAGACATAGTTGAGGCTGGCTTTCATCTATTTTAATTTGGTTGACAGACATCAGACCTAAAACAGAACTGCAGTTGGAAGGGGAAAATTCCTCAATGTTTTAATTTGCTCCATCTGACTTGAGCCAAAGAGGCCATGGGCTTACTTTTTCCACCTCCCCCCACCCCACCCCCCGTCACCCTCCCTCTACCCCTTCCCTGGGGAAGAGAGCGTGTGTTCAAGTTGTCTCGGATACAGACCCCATCTGTTCTCGGCGGCCCCTGGAATGGCTTGGCTCAGAGCATAAACAAAGATCCTGACATTCTCTGTCCTCTTGACTCTTCCCGAAGTAGCGTCTCCTGGCGGGCAGTGTTACCTTGTAAGGCAGCTAAGAGGCCTGGGCCCATAAGTGTGCGGTCAGACACTGGAGGACAGGGACGGGATAGTCATAAATGGCCCCGGGGATTATCTGCGGCTCTCGGAGCGTTTGGGAGTGGGGAGGAATGGGGCGAGGGCACCAAGGGAGGGAGAGGTGTTGGTGTTTTTCGAATGCCAGAACTATAATTAAGGGGTGAGAAGATTTCATGCTAACCCGTAACCAAGGCTGCAAGAGAAATCATGAAACCCAATAGCCCCAGGAGCCCGGCTTTGGAACGGCCCGGGGCACTCGCTTTGAAGGCTATTTCAGAGCCGAGCACATTTATCACGGGTACTGGGGCTCCGACAGCGTCAGGTGGCGTGTGGCCGTCTCGTGGTACCCAAAGTAGCTCTGGCTCTTCTGTGCCACCTGTTCCGGGGCTACCTCAGAAGACTTGGAGGGACTTTCCAGAGAGGCCTGTGTGCATGTGGCGGGGGGGGGGGGGGTCTTGTCTGAACAGAGGACTTCCCAAGGGCATGGGCCTGGGGTGCAGAGAAAGCTTCTAGAAGACAGCTGACCAGGGTGGAGAAGACTTGTGTCAGATGCGTTGGCGTGTGAGGGGAGGGGGATGATATCGGTCCTGCCATGGACTGCACGCTGGCCTCCAAGTGTGCAGGCTCTTAGGCTGTTGAGTCTGGGTAAAACTCTATGGAGGCTGGTTTGTTCTTCTCTCCACCTTTGTGGTCCCTGGACACTTTTCATCATTAAAAAGTGAAAAAAACAAAAACAAAAAACCCTTAGCTCTGGCTCCCCCCCACCTGTATGAATGTCCACGCTTCCTCTGGGCTTGTCAACCATGGCCCCAATCCTTGGAACACTGGAGTCAGGCCCTCCACCTCTGCCCTCCATCTCTGACCACATCCTCCGAGACAAACAATTCCTGGAGAATCCCACACAGACAGACTCGTTGTGGCCAAGCCATGTGGTCAGGCTGTGGCCACAGGCGTTGGCCAAAATCCTTTCTTAGAAAGCCACGGGGCTTGGTGTTCCCTGGATGCGAGGCGCAGCCCGGCCCAGCGCGGCGGCTGTGCTACCCCTCCCGGACTGCTTCTGGGGGAAATGGGGCCCCGGGGTCCCCGCTGGGGTGGCAGGGACAGGGATCAAGCCCAGGGGGTTGCTTGCCTTTTCATGACCCTGGTTTGGTCAACAGATGAGGGCGTTTGAGCCGTGTTTGGATAAGGCCCGCCTCTGCCCACGGGGACCCGTGTTGCTAGCCGGGGCAGGCAAAGGCATGAACTTGCCAAGTCTCGGCTTAATTCCTGGCGCTCTGAAGTCCACCTCCTTCCCGAGGCTGGTGGTTACCGTGCTAATCAGCTAGGCCACAGCGGCAATTAGACATGACCGCATGGGGAGCAGTGCCAGACCAGCATCACCCTGGGCTGCCTCGAGCAGGCTCGCCGGGCACCAGGCCCTCCCAAATGCGCTCGGACCGCACCGAGCAGTGGGGTCTGTGCTCACGCCTGCTCCCCCTGTTTCCAAGTCTCGGGGTCCCGGGCACAGAGCCCCATCCCTACTGAGCCACAGATGGAGGAAATGAGGCTTGACCATATGCCAAAGTGTTCCCTCCCTCGGAGCGTGGAACCATCAGCGCTGATGCTGAGAGGACATTTCAGCCTGGAGCCTTGGCCTGATTTTTCCCTGATCTTTGCCACTGCTTGTCCAAGGCCACGGCCAAGGCCAGTCCCAGGGCTGGAGGTCTGCTCTGAATGACGACCCCGGCCGCCCCAGCAGTCCACCCGCCAACCCTGCCTCCCAAATGGAACAGACGGTCAGCCCTGCGCCCACCTTACCCAGGTCCCTTCTTGGCTTCCCGCTGGGAATCAGAGACTCTGGGCTCAGCAAGCCCCACTTGTTTTGAAAAAAATTTTTGTTGAAATATAGTTGATTTACAGTGTTGTGTTAGTTTCAGGTGTACAGTAAAGTTATTCAGATATACATATATATATTCTTTTTTGGGCTTCCCTGGTGGCGCAGTGGTTAAGAATCCGCCTGCCAATGCAGGGGGCACGGGTTCGAGCCCTGGTCCGGGAAGATCCCACATGCCGTGGAGCAACTAAGCCCGTCACAACTACTGAGCCTGCGCTCTAGAGCCCATGAGCCACAACTACTGGCCCCGTGTGCCACAGCTACTGACGCCCGGGTGCCTAGAGCCCGTGCTCTGAAATAAGAGAAGCCACTGCAATGAGAAGCCCATGCACTGCAACGAAGAGTAGCCTCCACTTACAGCAAGCAGAGAAAGCCCTCGCGCAGCAACGACGAGCCAATGCAGCCAAAAATAAATAAATAAATTTATTTAAAAAAGAATATATGTATTCTTTTTTTAATATTCTCTTCCATTATAGGTTATTACAAGATATTGAGTAGAGTTCCCTGTGCTGTACAGTAGGTCCTTGTTGGTTATCTATTTAATATACAGTAGTGTGTGTATGTTAATCCCAGACTCCTAATTTATCCCTCCCCCTGCCCCCTGCTTTCCCCTTTGGTGACCATAAGTTTGTTTTCTATGTGAGTCTGTTTCTGTTTTGTAAATAAGTTCATTTGTATTATTTTTTTAGATTCCACATATAAGTGATATCATATAATATTTGTCTTTCTCTGTCTGGCTTACTTCACTCAGTATGACAATGTCTAGGTCCATCCATATTGCTGCAAATGGCATCATTTCATTCTTTTTTATGGCTGAGTACTATTCCATTGTATATAGGCACCACACCTTCTTTATCCGTTCCTCTGTCCATGGACACTTAGGTTGCTTCCCTGTCTTGGCTGTCGTGAACAGTGCTTCTAAGCACATTGCGGGTGCATGTATCTTTTTGAATTATGGTTTTCTCTGGATATATGCCCAGAACTGGGATTGCTGGAGGCTTCCAGCAAGAGGCTTCCAGCAAGAAGACCCCGCTATGTAGAAGGCCACACCAGCCCCGTCCGGAGAGCTGGGCCTCCCTGGCAGCTCACCCCCTTCTCCCCGCTCTTCCCCAAGATTCAGGCAAAATTTCAGTGTCCCCTCTCGGGAAAGGCGTCCCCTGCCCTCAGCCTCAGCCAGACCCTCCAGAGGGGGTCTGTGTGTGTTTGACTAGGTTTTCTCTTCCTTCCCCTCCCCGCTCCTTCCCTCCCTTTTTCTTCTTTTCTTCCTTCTTTTTCTTTTTCTTTTTTTTTAGCATTTAATAAGAGTTTACTGTGCATATAACATCAGTTTGCAAATCAGGAGCTTTCAAATACAGAACTGATATGAAGCTCCTCCCCCTTCTTGTTATTAAAGCGTAGTACACACGCCGCAAAACGCACATACCATAAACACGCCCACTCAGGCCTGGCACATTTCTGTACCCCGGAAGCCCTCTCATGCTCTCCCCAGTGGCAAACACCCCCGCGCCCTCCCGCCAGTAACAGCCATTCTGTTGTCTTAACACTATAAATAAACCGAAGCCACAGCTCAGTTTGCTTGTGCGTGTTTCTTCTGTAAGTGAATCGTGCCCTGTGCTCTCCCACCCCCGTGGCCCCTGTCGTGTGGCTTTCAGGGTGGATGCAGAGCGCTCACCCGTGTGTGCAGCGGGACCGCCTCCTCCAGCGGCCCCGCAGGCTGCATCTGGTTCCAGTGACGCGGAGTCCGTGTCTCCTGGTGGATGTGTGTTGAGTTGATGCATCCAAATGTCCGCTGAAATGGCCCTCTGTGGCTCTTCACTGGTTTTGAGGAAGAATTAATCCTGGAACTCCTGGCTTCCTTTCTGTCTCTGCACTGGACCCCGAGCTGCGCGGGCTTCCTTGTGGCTGGAGCCCGGGCGCTCTCCACGGTGCTTGCTGGGGACAGTCTGGCAAATTGTAGCAATTGCTGTTGTGCCGTCACCCCCAGTCACAAAGGATGTGCGGTTCCCACTTTACAAAGGGGGAAACTGAGGCTCTGTCCATCTGACCCCAAAGTGGCTCTCACCCTGAACAAATGAGTGAAAAGTCAGGAACACGGGGCAGGAACAACCCAGCATGTGAGTCCTGTTCTGGGTGATGTAAGACACTCGCTCTTCCCCAGGGGACCCTGGAAATGAGGGACCTGCCGGTTGGGGTGTGTGTGGCCCAGGCCTAGGGGTCTGCACTGGCTCCTCCAAACCTCAGGGCTACTGTCCCACTGCCCAGAGTGCATGGCCATGGGGGACTGCTCGGAGGAGCTGGACAGGGCCATGCTTTCTGTCTCTGATTCACCTGGCCTCCTCCTCTTGGGAGACTTGGCAGGGTGGGAGCTGTGAGTTTCGGGGAGCAGGAAGTAATAACAGCGGGGAAAGCCACAGGCAGGTGGTGGGGGGCCACTAGGGACCCAAGCATTCATTCCTTCCATCACTAGTTCACCCCATATTTACATAGTGTTGTGTTGTCACCAGGCATTTCCAGGCCTGGGGGGGACACAGGAGACAGAACATGTTCCAGCCCTGGCAGGGTGCTGAGTACGCGGGTTGGGTGCGGTGGGCAGGTTTGGGGGAGACAAGGAGCAGCCCGTGCAGAGGCAGGGAGCTTGATGGGGAGACTGGTACCCAGGGGGAAGGGTGCGCAGCCAGAGTGGAGGGAGTTGAGATGAAGGTAGAGCCCGGGCAGGAGGCTGTGCAGGGCTGGTGAGGGGAGCTCGGAGGACATTTGATGCACCTGAGCATTTAGAAAATCTATATTTTTTAGGATTTTAAAAATTTGTAGTTATATATGCATAACAGAAAAGTTGCTGTTTTAACCATTTTGAAGGGTACTGTTCAGTGTCATTAAGTACGTTCACGTTGTTGTACAACCGTCACACCACCGTCATCTCCAGGACTGTTTCATCTTCCCGCACTCAAACTCTCCAGCCAGGAGGCACGCGATCGCCATTTCCCCAGCCCCTGGCACCCACTCTTCTACTTTCTGTCACTATGAATCTGACCCCTCCAGGAACCTCATGTAAGTGGAATCCCACAGAATTGGACCCTTCGCGACTGCCTATTTCCCTGAGCATACTGTCTTCAAAGCTTGTCCATGTTACAGCAGGTATCAGAGTTTGTTTCTAAGACGATACTATTCCACTGCATGTATATATCACGTTTTGCTTATCCATTCATCCATCGGTGGACACTTGGTTCGTTTGCACATTTTGACTATCGTGAACAACGTAAACGTGGGTTTACAAATATCTATTAGGTCCCTGCTTTCCATCCCTCTGGGTGTACACCTAGAAATGGAGTTGCTGGGTCATCTGAGCGTTTTAAAGCACAGCAGTTCGTGTTTGAATTTCAGAAAGCCCAGTTGGGGCCCATCTTGGAGGGTGGGGGTCAGGGTGCAGGGCCCCCAGGGTGGAGGCTGGGTGGAGACCAGGAGGCCTGAGCTAGGCTGGGGGATGGGGGTGGAGAAATGCAGGATTGGGGGTCTTTTTTGAGGCAGCCCAGATAAATACAACGGCCCTGGGCAGCGAAGAGAGGAGAGGATGAAGTGGCCTGGATTGCAGCTGGGCGGCCTGAGCGTCTGATAACGACACCATTTTCCCAGATGCAGGGTGCGAGGCCTCCCTTGTTGGCAGGGAGGAAGGGGGAGATAATGAGTTCAATTTGGCCGATTTAATAATTTCTTCCTTCATGAATTCAACAAACATTTCTGGAGGGTCCATTATGTGCTAAGCGCTGTGCTGGGTGCCCGGAAAACACAGCCAAGGGAGAGAGGTCGCTGCCCCCCAGACCCCCAGCTGGAACTGCCTTGTAAACACACGCGTAGTCTGCATTGAGATAAGAGGCGCCGTCGGGCAGGGCCTGCTGCGGGTCTGGAAAGACAGAGGGAAGAATAAGGGGTTGCTGGGCAGGCAGAGGTGGGGCACTGGGGCCTGGGAAGGCCACTCTAAGCCCCAAAGTTCAGGGACCAGCAGAGTGTCAATGGTGCATGAAGAGAAAGATGGGAGAAAGGGGGAAGCGGGGAGCAGGGTGGCGATACGGGGGCCTTGCAGCCAGGGCTGAGGGCTTGCATTTGACCAAGGTGATCGGGAGCCACGGACTGTTCAGGAGAGACCGTTGTCACTTTGGGTGGATGCCCGTGCTAGGGTGCCAATTCTGTGAATGGGCTACTGAGAGGGGGCGGGCCTGGGCCACGACAGCGGAGGGCAGGGGGAGGCAGGACAGGAGAGCCCCCTGGACGCTCTCTGGCCTCAGTGGTGCAGGTCAGGGTGGCTCAAGGGACCCACCACCTCCCCTTGAAAGATGCAACCAGGAGGGAGCCCTGCCCGCTGCTTGGAGCCCCTGACCGTATCTCTGGGGCAGGCGGGGGCCCCATGCAGGGCCCATCCATCTCCCCAGGGGCTACGGGGCCCCAGGCTTCCCACTCTGCCCGGCATTGAGAGGGGATGACGGCAGAGAGCTGGGGCGCGGGGAAGGGGGGGTGGGAGTGGCTCCCAGTGCGGCCCGAGCTTGATTGTAGCCCAAGAGCCAGGCCCCTGGTGGGCTTGGGGAGCTGGGGTGGTGCTAGGACACATCGTAAGTTGCGGGTCCGTGACCCGGAGGCTCCCGGGATGGGTCGCGTCAGCCGCCCCATGTAGGGGGCTGGGCGGCTGCTCGGAGCGATGGTGCGGGGAGGTGGGGGACGCGCTGGGCGGTGGAGGGTTAGCGCCCATTCAGAGCTGGTCAGGTGCACGGGGGGCTTTGTTCAGACCTGTTTGCCTTTTGTCCCCGCCTGCAGAACCCCCAGGATGCATGATGTCATTTCAGACGCATTAAGCTGGAACAGTTCAAAATTGAATAATTAATTACACTCAGCTTCAAGCGCAGTGACTAATTGATCAGGGGCTGCCAGCAGACACCTGGACGGGATTAGCTGTGCACAATGAGAGCTGTGGGCAGGTGGCGTGGCCCCTCCGGACCCCTGGTCCCTGTGTGCGACTTAATTAAGACTGACTTGATTTCTCTGTTCTTGCCGGAGATCTCAGGCAGGCCCCATCCCTCCCAGGACCAGGGGCTGCCTGCCGGCCGGGCGCTGGACCTGGACATGTGAGCCGCCTAAGGTCTAGAAAAATGCTGGCCTCGGTCCACGCCTGGGTCCAAACCCTGGCTCCACCGTCGGGCAAGCATTGAACCTCATGGAGCCTCCTCAGCCATCCAGCTGAGGCTGGCACTGCTGTGCCCAGCCTCGAGCCTGCGCTGCTGCTGTCCCTGAGGTTGCTGGGTCCCCTGGGGAGGACCTTGCTCTCAGCTCCCTTGTTTGGCTGCAGCTGGAGCAGCTGGCATCCCTGCCTTGTCCAGCAGCCCTGCAGCTCCTTATTCACTCCCTGGAGAAATTTCTCCTTCAAGGCTCCACTTGTGGACATTACTGTCTCCTCATCTGTCCTGTGCCACCTTCCTGTGTTCACAGCAGCACCTGGCTGTTTGGGGGCCTGGCTCACAGTCCTGCTCTTGAGAATACACAGCCACGTGAGTGTCACATCCTGCTCCTGCAAAGGGCTGGCGTGTACAGTTGGGCAGGTTGTGCACTGCACAATTCAGACTCGGCCCGATGTGGCCTGGCCCACAGCTGCACAATGGGGCGCATCAGCCTGTGCTTGCACTGCAGAGGTATTTCTCTCTGTCCATCTCCTCACTGTTTCCTGGTTTTCTCAAGTTCACGCCACCTCAGCCCTACACCCGGGATGGAGCTGCCACGCCGAAATCACGAACCTCACACCTCACCTTCTGCCCTTCCGGCGCCCGGCATGCTTGCTGGTCCCGGTGAGGGGGAGCCCCCGTCTCCCGGGGCCTCTGTGTTCGCCATGCCGCCAGACCTTGTTTCTGCTCTCTCCATGTTCCCCGCCCCTCGTGCAGCCCCCTTCCCCTCACCTGCAAACACACTGGAGACTCCCTTCCTGCAAGACTCAGGCTCCTCCAGCTGCTGCCCTCTCCCAGGTGGGGTTTGCCCCCCTGCCCCGCAAACACTTCCCCCACTGGCTGCCGCTCCCCGGTTCCCCCAACAATATTCTCAGGCCCTGTGGCCACTCCGGGGGACACACTCAGCCCTTGTTGCACCTGAGGCTTCTGCAGTCTCGGATGCCACCAGCCCTTTGGCCCCCTTGAAGCTCCCTCCTCCCCAACGCTGACTGACAGTCTCTGCTCTGCCAGCCTCGCCCCTGACCTCCAGCCCCGGCCCGCTCTGCCCTTCACGGTCGCAAGAACCGACCAGAGCTTCCGTCCTGGGCCTTCCCCGCTCACCAGGTGACCAGTCAGCACGTCCACCACAACGAGCTTATTTTGTTCCTCACCGTTCTGGTTGCAATCAAATTCCTTTCCCTCTAAAACCTGGGAGCATCTGGGACGTGCGGATGGTAACGTCTTGTGCCCTCTCTTGGGGTACAGCAAGGTGTTCCAGCTCTCTCACTCTCCCATCCTCCTTGCCTTCGCATCCAGCACACCCCCAGCCCCAGGCTCCCAGGCAATGGCGTGCCCAGGACATTGGGGCAGGGGCTTTGCCGAGCCCCGGGCCAGAGCCTCACGGAATCCACAACCTTTTTGGCCACCCGGCCCTGCGGTGTCCTGTGTCCTGGTGCCGTGTTAGTACCCAAAGTACCAGTCCCCCATCTAATCCTGGTGACCTGGGCAGCCCCCCTCCTCTACCCTTGGCACTGCCCAGGGTACGTGTCGGGACAATTTCCCCTTGCTTTTTTTGGCAAAAATCAGCGGTCGTTGGATGTGGATTTCTTAAGACAGAGAGAGGAGGAGACCAGACAGTGAATCTTCCTTCAACTGTGTGTCTTTGTCATGTTCCGAGCCCCTTTGTATCCCTGAATGAGACTTAAGGGGCAGGGACGGGCATCCTCTTAGCCACAGACAATGGGGTCCATTATCTCCCTCTAGGGGCACTTTCAGAGGCATCCGCCCTGCCATCCACCACTTCCAGAAAGAGGGAAAGGCTCAGCCCGTCAAAATAGAAGCCAGCACTGGACAGTGTTGTCTCTGATGCCCAGCTCGGCTGGCAGATAAAGGCCTGAGTCTGTGTCCAGCACGGTGGGCAGGCAGGGGACCCTCGAAGCCGTCCAGTGGCCGGACCACACACTGGGGGCATACTTCTCAACCTGGACACGCAGATGCAGTATTGATGAACACGTGGCCAGAACCCACGGGGCAGATAGGGGGCACTTTCTTGGATCTGTGATTTTATCCCAAGGTAAGTAACGTGTTTCTCATCTCTCTCTTTATGTGGCAGAAGCGGAACTGACTTGTTGTAACAGATTCAAATACAGAGGAAGGTACGCTCCCCCAAAGTAATCACTGTTAAACTAGTCGCTGTGGCTTCCAAATATTTTTAGGCACATACAGTCATTTAACTAAATATGTACCTATGTGCACCTTTTTTTTTTTTTTTTAATAGATGGGATCAACCAAACCATGCAGTTCTTCCTCCGCTCCGTGGTATACTAACTCCAGGGGTGGCCGTGACCACCCATCTGTCCATCCTCATTTATCAACGTTGTGCAAAGCTGACCCCACTGAGTGATTTATTGAATTTCTTAAAAGACCCTCTGCAAGTGGTGAAACGTGCCTGAGGTTTGGGGAAGAAGGGGTCTCTTCAACCCAGTTCCATCTCCAAGGGGAATGCTGACACCCTTCTGAGAAAAGAGACCAAAGCTTTCCCCATGTTTCCTCTCTGCTGCCATGCCCACTTCTGAGGCACGTCCTGGGTGGCTCCCCGTGGCGGGATTGGGGGTGCCCCAGCTCTTTCCAATCCCACTCTTTGGTGGGAATCGAACCCATCAAAAGGCAGGAAGAAAGGTCTGTGTTTCTCTAGTTGGCTGACCTGATCAGAAAGCATGCCCCAGCCCGGGGGAGGGACACTCTCCCCAGACACGTGGTGACGTGGCCTCCTGCGTGGCCACGTGGGGGCGAGCATCTCTGCCCTCTGGCCACCCTCCCGGCCCTTTAAGACTAGGCAGTTGGCTTTAAGCAAAGGGTCACGGGGCCCCCTGCCCCGGACGGCTCCACTCAGAAGTCATATCCTGCTAGTTCCGGGCTGGCTAGGAAGGGTGGTCCTGAGGCAGCATGTGTCTTCTGATGGCTGCTTCAGCGCCCCTGTATGCACACACACGGCCCAAGAATTTTCTTCCTCTGGGAGGAATTGGATAGTTTCCACTTCTTAGCACAGGTCCCTCATGTTCCCTGCCTCAGTTTCCTCACCTAGAAAGCAGAGCTAGTGCCCATTTCACTTACCCGAGCGCCTGATGCAGGGCCAGGGGGCTTTCAAACGCGGTCCCAGGCCAGGCTCTGGAGCAGGTGACCGTGCATTTCCTTTTCTAATTGTCTGTCTCCCTGACCTGACTGACAGGACAGACCTTGCGTGTCTTGGGGCCCACTCACCTCTGCACCCCCAACACCTCCTCCAGCCCCCTCGATCGCCCTTTGAAAGGGTGGGAAGAAAGAACCTCCGGACCTACCTACCTCAGGGCCTGCAGGAAGATTAAATTCCTCATATAACACATGGGCAGTGAATGTCTTGGTCACTAGAGTCATCAACAAACACAAGGGTTTCCTGGCTGTCCCCGAATGGGTGTGCATGGGAGTCCCCCACTGATTGACACAGAAGAAGTATTTTTACTAATTCGCCATGAACATGTGTGTGTCGGGGGAGAGGCGCCTTCTTTCTTTTAGCATCAAGAGCACCCATCCCCCAGGGCAAGCCCAGTCCGGCCCCAGGATCCAACTTTCTTATGTATTTATTTAAACCCTGCCTCATTCCGGGGAGAACTTAGGGCCTCACCATGAATACCATCTTTGTGTGGCCTCCCAGCGCCAAAGGCAGGGAAACCCAAGCCAGGCACGTCTGGAGGTGGGGCCTCCATATGGCCTGAAGGCCTTGGCCAATCACGCTGGGCCGCCACCCTGTCCTGCCCTGTCCTGCCCTCAGAAGGGACAGGGCCTCCCAGCAGCTCCTCAGCGTACAGCTGTCCTGGGGGGCTTCCCCTCCAGGACTGCCCCAAGCCCCCTCTGGGGCTCTCTGACCCAGGAAGGAGGAGTTGCCAAGTCCTCTTTACTGGAAGATGAAACAGATCCCGGTTCTCTTTAAAACCCGTGGCCGAAGCGAGTGGCGCCCTGGTGGCCATGTATGTGCACATGAAAGCCGCCCTCCGGCCTGGCGCTGTGACAGCTGTGGCTGGCAAGAGAAGGGGTTTGGGGGAGGCCGCCTGCTTGGGTTCTGTGCAGCTCGGGCAGCCACTTGAAGGGAGGCACAGCCCTCATCCCACCCAGCAAGGGGCACGACAGGTGGGCAGTGGGCAGTGTCCACGCACGTGGGCCTCCCTCACCGGAAGCCTGCCCCGGTTCTCAGGATGGTGCCACCTGCCCTGGAGTTGGGGATCCCTCCTGACTGGTCAAGATGTTCCACAGTCCTGCTATCCACCGTCCCCCGGTATCCAGCGGGCAGCTGTTTAAAGTCTGAGGGATCCCCAGAGCTGCTGACCTCAGATTCCTTTTATTAGCTGTGGGATGCACAGCTAGAATGTGGCAGCTTGGAAAGTAGATGGTCCTGCAGGGAAGGTGAGCTCAGGTCCAGGATGCTGTGGCCACCAGGGACGTCCGAAGGGAGGCGTCAGTTTCATGGACAGGCTGCCCCAGGGGAGAGCCTCACTCCACGCCCCCAGATGGAGCAAGGAGCAGAGTGGCCTTCCCTTCAAACCTTGACCTCAGGGCTTCCCCGGTGGCGCAGTGGTTCAGAGTCCGCCTGCCGTTGCAGGGGACGTGGGTTCGTGACCCGGTCCGGGAAGATCCCACACGCCGCAGAGCGGCTGGGCCCGTGAGCCATGGCCGTTGAGCCTGCGCGTCCGGAGCCTGTGCTCCGCAACGGGAGAGGCCACAACAGTGGGAGGCCCGCGTACCGCCAAAAAAACAAACAAACCTTGACCTCAAATCTCTGAAATGCTTTGATTTCAAAACCCGCCACCCTCCAGGAGAATCATGCAGCTTTTAAAGACTTTCCACGTGGAAAGAAACCTTCCAGAGACCACTGGGCCTAGAAAACTTCCCTCAAAGGCACCCCCTCTGTCATCGTGCCCCCTTCTGCTTCTGATGAAGAACTGGGAAAAGTCTGCAGTGACTGGCGATTCTGTCGGGCCCGGTGCCGGCCAGTTATTAATAAAACCATGGTGTGGGTCCAACCAGGGAAGGCGGCTCTGAAGCCAGACTCCAGGCGCACATGCGTTTCCATCCAGCCCCTCCGCTCCCCACGGCGCCTGCTGCTCTCGAGCAGGGGACGTTTGGGTGGTCCCGCCACCTGTTGGAAGTGTTCAGATGCCTGTAACCCAAGCAGGGCCTGAAAATAGCTTGAGACATGGCACACCGCTTTGGTGCTGCCCTGGACCGTCTGCTAGGAGGTGGCTTTGGTGTAGTATTTGAAAGGTGGACATTTCTGGACCCCCAAAGAGAGAAGCTATGGGTTTTAGAGAGACGCAGGTCCGAATGAAAAGTTGTGGGCACAGCCGATCTCCCGGGGGTCCTGGAACCCTCCCTCTGCTGTGGGATGGGGAGAGGAGACCTTCCTTGCTGGGTTGTTAGAAGCATTAGGGAGGCCTGAGTGGACACAGCATGGAGTCACTCGCGGCGCCACAGGCCAAGGCCGCCACCCCGCAGACCGCACTGCCCCAGCCTTAAATCAAGCACAACGAGGTCCAGCTTGGGAACCGCGGGTTGATCGTGAGCCCAAAGAGTCACATCAGGGCAGAGTGAAAGCCATCAGGCTTCCCAGACGGAGGATCATCTGCTTGGCCGGCTCCTGTGGTCTAAAGGAGGCCACCACTTTAGAGAAACCTTCCGGAGACGTCCAGAGGTTACAGGCTGTGGACAGAAGGTCAGAGAGTGTCCACAGGTCCTGGGCTTTGAGCCACCTGACTTTCTCCAGGCACAGGGGCTTTTAGGTGAAGACCCTCAGCTTCCTGTCCCCACCTGCCAGGGAATGAAAGGGGGTCTTGGGGTGGGCTGAGGTGCTGGCAACTTCAGAGAGGCCCTGCAGTGGTCCTGGCCACATGCTGAATGTGCATGAATTCCTGACACCCAAAATAGCCTGGGACATGGGACACGGCGCCAGGAAGCTCTTGTTCAACATCTCGGCAGCTGGTGGCTCCAGGCTGGGAATAAGGAACCATTATTAGCAGCATCTATGGCCCTGGAGGGGAAGAGCGGACAATCTGGTTGGAGACAGAACTGGGTACAAAGGTCACATCTGATCATCGCTGGCCGTGTGAACTTGAGAGCGCTAGCTCCCAGCCTCAGTTTCTTCCACTGGGAAACAGCGAGCTCTTGTGCGATTCTTGCAAGAATCGGGCAGGATGCGCACGTGCGATGTGAAATCAATCAAGGCCGTGCCTTGCCTCCCACCAGAGGAAGGCCCGGCTGGGCCCCCCGAGCCCCTAGTCTAAGATGACAATCCATGAGTCCGCCAGGAGAAGCAGGTGGCCTCTGCGCTGCCCCTGCCTGTCCTCTGGGGACACTTAAAATCCAACAGAGGACGGCGGCTTTAGAGAGAAGGAAATCGCAGCCTTCAGAGCGTGGGCTGAATTTGTACAAAGCAGCTTTCTGGGTGCTCTGGGTGGATGGAAGAAACTGAATGATGTCTGTGGGGCTTTGGGAATGAGAAAGTTGGCAATGAAAGCACTTGGGAGAAGGACAAGCCCCCAAGACCCACACAGATTGAAGGGCAGAGAAAATGTGAACGCACGAAAAACACGCAGCTCCGAGGACCCGGGTGACTTTCCCCAAACCCACAGGTAACCGGTAGTGGAGCAGAGACACAGGGCCGCGTTCGCCTTCACCTGCCACAGGTTTGGGAAAATGCAGGAGGTGGCCCCTGAGAGTCCGCGAGGAGACCCCATGGCTGCTCAGAGAGGTAGGACGCTGTGGACGTGGGCTATCATGTCCTGGTCTATTTTAGGGCCTCTGCTGAGAGCACAGGAATCCAGGCACATGGGCCCAAGGGCCGGGACCACCTGTCAGATCCTTCCCAGCTGAAGGCGGGGTGTGGATGAGTCAAGGCCGGAAAAAGGCAAGGCCACCTCCAAGCCTTCCAATTTTAGACCCGCGCGTCTCCAGCTTCAGGACACAGAGTCTCCTGCTGGGGCCTAACAGGACCTATTTAGGATCGAGCAGACCCTTGCCCCAGATCCAGGGCAGCATCCCCTCAATCTTTCATTCACCATCTCCGATGCCAGGAGGCAACCGCGGCTTCCTTTTACTTATAAGGTCTGGAGGGAGATGGAAGGTCTTTCAGCACCCTGCCCGGTACAGACACACTGCAGAGGTCCAGGAGTGAGGGTCTGGGGTCCAGGACACTCCTGGATGCCACTCAGCAGGGGAATTTGGGGAGCAGAGGTTCTGAACTCTCAGGGGCAGTGAAGGAGACATTCATGGCTGGAGCATGGGAAGCTTCAGGCTGACCCTTTGGTTTGTCCCGTCTGTCAGCTGAGTAACTTGGGAACTCTGGCTCTTAATCTGTAAAATGGGGCCAAGAACCCACCCTTACCGGCCTCTTGAGGGGATTAACTGACACCCTGGCAGCTGTCTGGCTGAGGCGGTGCAGCTCCAGGCCGTGTGAGGCCCCAGCCTGTCCCGCTGCAGCCCTGGGCGGGCTCTTCTCTCCCGACTGGCTCCTGCGGGGTAGAATGGGGCAGGGGTGAGGTTCCAGGCCTCAGGGCTGCCCAGGAACAAGACAGACCTTCAGGAAGGAATTTTCCCGGGGACCCTGGCCCACCCACTGCCCCTCTCCCAGTCCTGGTTCCCCTTCCTGGCTAGAGATAAAAGCTGTTGGTATGAATGGTCTCGCTGCAAGGCAGAAACAGCTTCTCTGTCGTCCTGCCCATCAGTTCTCACCCGCAGAGTGGCTGCCTCCCATGTTGGGGAAAAAACCTCTTCTGGGGGTTGCCCCCTCCCTCCATCGTGTTGATAACCCCCGTCTTCCCCGTACCGTTAGAATTTCTAGACTTCCATCCATCTGGTCTCAAATACCATTACTATCTGCTGACCCCTTGGCAGTTCTGCGGAGCTGAGGCTTGTGTGTTAGTCCATGCCTAAATTGTTTCTTGTTTTTCTGGAGAAAGTAGGGGGCTGTTTTCACAGCTAAACAATGGGCGTTCCCCACTGGCAAGTTTCATCCTTCTTGTCAGGCTGAATGGAATCTGGATAATCAAAGCTGTGATCCTGGAGAGGTGAGGACGCATCTCAGCCATATTCTGCGGAACCTCCACTTTGGGTCAAGACAGAGAGTGATGGGGAACAGATTTACACTCCCATGTGAAACCACCAAAAACACCAGACAAAATGTGTATAACGAGGGTTTTCAAGACGCTGGACAACACTGAAAGTTGGGAACCAAGTGAGGTGAGTCCTCCGATTGCCCCAGCTTACTCCCTTGGGAGATTTCTAGGCTGTGGGGCAAGGAGGGAAAGGGAGGCAGCACCTGGAGGGTCCCCGAGTCCAGGAGAAGGAACTGAGGGGCTGCGGAGACCAAGGGAGCTCGAATGCTTAGGGCAGAGTGAAACGCTTAGGGAGAGAAAGCCCTGGAGGCCCGCAGGGGTTCTCCCCAAGGACCCGGCAGGGGATTGAGCAGTGCCCACGTGGAGGAAACTACCTGAGGTCGGGAAAACCAACTTGCTCAAATCCAGGAATTTAAAAAAACCCTTAAGCCATTCAAAAAGATTAGTGGGAACAGTCCCAGCGCTGACGTAGGGCTGGGAATAGTGTCTATTTCCACCAACCGGACTGGAAAAATTCATATTCACAGGGTATCAAGTAGAATTCTCAAGAAGGTATGGCCTCAGCAGTGGGAAATAAGTAGCCTTGGACTAAATGCTGCTTCAGACCTGCCTAGTAAATTATAAAAACAAGATCCAAAAGGATGAGACTGTTTCCAAGTAACTTGACTAAACACTCAGACTATTTATAGGAATATAAAGATACACAGCACACAAACAGGGTAAAATTCATAACGTCTGGCATCCAATCAACGTTTATCGGGCATTCAAAGAGGTAAGAATCCACAGCCCACGATGAAGAGGCTCATTAATTAACCCAAACCGTCCCAGAACTTACACAGATGTTAGAATCCACAGCCCACAATGAAGAGGCTCATTAATTAACCCAAACCGTCCCAGAACTTACACAGATGTTAGAATCCACAGCCCACAATGAAGAGGCTCATTAATTAACCCAAACCGTCCCAGAACTTACACAGATGTTAGAATCCACAGCCCACAATGAAGAGGCTCATTAATTAACCCAAACCGTCCCAGAACTTACACAGATGTTAGAATTAGCAAAAAAGAACATTGAAACCGCTATTATAACTATATCCCATATGTTCAAAAGGTTAAGTAGAGACATGGAAGATACAAAGAAAAGAACCAAATTGAACTGCTAGAGATGAAAACTACAATGTGGGAGATGAAAATCACACTGGGTGGGATTATTAGCGGATTAAACATTGCAGGATAAAAGATAAAGGACTTGCAGATTTAATCATAGAAACTATCTGAAATGAAACATCCAGAGAAAATAATCCCAAACATTAAAATAGTATCAATGAATCATAGGACAATTTCAAGCAGTCTAACATACAGGTAGTTGAAGACCCTAAAAGAAAGGGGTGGGGGGCAGAAAAAATATTTGAAAAAGTAACCGGCAAAATTTTCCAAATTTGATGAAAACAATAAACCCTCAGATCCAAGGAACTCAATGACCCCACGCACAAGAACAAGGAAAGAAACCGTATCAAGGCACATCACAATCAAATTGCTCAAAACCAGTAATACAGAGAAAAACCTCTTAAACACAGTCAGAAGAAAGAAGACATGTTAGTCCAGAGGAACAAAAACAGGATGAATGCAGAGAGTTCTTATTAGAAACAATGCAAATAAGAGGCCAATAGAGCAACAATCTTTAAAGTACTGAAAGAAAGGAAAAACTGTTAACCTAGAATACCTTCACTGATATACTTGGTGAAAATATCTTGCAAGAACAAAGGTGAGGGACTTCCCTGGTGGCACAGTGGTTAAGAATCCGCCTGTCAATTCAGAGTACTTGGGTTTGAGCCCTGGTCCGGGTAGATCCCACATGCCACGGAGCAACTAAGCCTGTGCGCCACAACTACTGAGCCTGTGTGCCTAGAGCCCGTGCTCTGCAACAAAGAAAAGCCACTGCAATGAGAAGTACATGCACTACAATGAAGGGTAGCCTCCGCTCACCGCAACTAGAGAAAGCCTGCGCGTAGCAACGAAGACCCAGTGCAGCAAAAAAAAATAAATAAATTTATTAAAAAAGAAAAAAAAAGAACAAAGGTGAAATAAAGCTTTTTTCAAGATATACAAAAGCTGAAAGAATTCATCACTAGCAGATCTGCACCTACAGAAATGTCAGAGAAGTCATTTGGGCATAAAGAAAATGGGATTCGAAATATGGATCTACACAAATGAGAAAATACCCCAAATGATTACTCTGTAGCTAAATAGTCAAGATTGGTTTTTATTCCTTAAATGTCTTAAAAGACAGTTGACAGTTAAAACAAAAATATTAACAAAGTATTGTCAGGTTTAAAATATATGTAGAAGTAAAATTTATGACAGCAATGTCATGGAGGTTGGGATTAGAGAAATGGAAGCCTAGGATGGAAGGTTCTTACACGATCTGTGAAGTGACATTTACGTGAAGGCAGACCGTGATAAGTTAACTTGATAACTGTAAACCCTAAATAATGACTAAAAGAATAAAGCCAAGAGTTATGGCTAAGAAGTCCACAAAGAAGATAAACTGGAATAGTATAAATAACGAGTCGTCCCAAGAATGCTGAAACAGGAAAAAGAGAACAAAGGTCAAATCAAAAGCAAATAGAGGATAGGCTTAAACTTAAGTAAAATCCGTAATCATATTAAATGTGAGTGGTCCCAGGATCCCTATTAATAGACAAGCAGGACCCAATGTCGCTCACAACAAACTCATCTCGAATATAAAGACACAGACAGGTTATTAAGCGGAAAAGGATGGAAAGAGATATGACATGCTGTCATTAAACAGAAGAAACTTCAGGCGGTTTTAATGTCAGACAAGTAGATGCAGAGCAAAGAATATCACCCGGGCTAAAAGAGACGATCATGGAGTCATGAATCAAGAGGAGGGAACCGTCCCAAACATTTATACCTCGAATAACAGAGCTTCAAAATACGTGAAACAAAGACTAAGAACTGCAAGGGGAAATAGCCAAATCTGCAACGGGAGTTGGCTATTTCAACATCCTTTTCTCAGTAATTGATAGAACAATGAACAGGCAGAAAGGAAGTAGGCAGAAAATCAGTATGATAGAGTGGACTTGACTTGCTCTAACAGCCAGCTTGACATAACTGACATTTATAGAACACTCCACCCAACTACCGCAGATACACATTCTGTTCAAGGGGACATGGAACATTTATAAAGATAGGTTGGGGCTTCCCTGGTGGCGCAGTGGTTGAGAGTCCGCCTGCCGATGCAGGGGACGCGGGTTCGTGCCCCGGTCCGGGAAGATCCCACATGCCGCGGAGCGGCTGGGCCCGTCGGCCGTGGCCGCTGAGCCTGCGCGTCCGGAGCCTGTGCTCCGCAACGGGAGAGGTCACAACAGTGAGAGGCCCGTGTACCGCAAAAAAAAAAAAAAGAAGATAGATTGTGTTCTGGGCCATAAAACAAGCATCAGTATGTTTAAAAGGATACAAGTCCTACAGAGTATATTCTCTGACCACAGTGGAATTAAATTAGAAATCAATAACAGAAAGATCTCTGAGAAATTCCCAAGCACTTGGTAACTAAATAACACATTTTTAAACAACTCAGGAGTCAAAGACAAATAAAAAGGGAAAGTAGAAAGCATTTTGAATTGAATGAAAATTAAAATACAACTTATCAGAATTTGTGGGCTGTCTCTCAAGCAGAAATTAACAGCATCAAATGGCTGTATTGAAAAGGTCTCAGATCAAAGCCTCCATTTATAAATTAATAAACTACCCCCCCCCAAAACCCCGGCAAATTAAACTCACAGCAAGGAGAAAAGAGGAAATAATTAACATCAAAACAGAAACCAGTGAACCGTACAGCAGAAAATTGATAGAGAAAATCAATGAAACCAAAAGCTGATTCTTTGGAAGATTAATAAAATTGATAAACCTCTTGCCGGGCTGACCAGGAGAAAATACAAATTACCAATATCAGGAATGAAAGAGGTGACATCACTACACAGCTACCGGTATTAATAGGATAATAAGGTAATTTCATGAACAACTCTGTGCCTATAAATTCTGCAATTTATATGCTATAGAAAAGTGCTTTGTAAGAAACAAACTATGAGAGCTCATTCAAGAAGAAATAGATAACTGAATTAGCT
>NW_020172178.1:6857037-6920052 GCF_003031525.2 Neophocaena asiaeorientalis asiaeorientalis
GGCCCAGATCGCCTCGCCAGAGAATTCCACCAAACATTGAAGGGAAAAATAATTATCAGGGCTACACAATCTCTTTAGAGAATTCAAAAGGAAGTAATACATCCTACCTTATTCTATGAAGTCAGCATTAACCTGACACGAAAACCAGATAAAGATATTATGAGAAAAGAAAACTAAAGACCAATATCTCTTTTTAACACAGATGCAAAAATCCTTAGCAAAATTTTATCAAATTGAATCAAACAATAAATATATAAAAAGGAAAATATTCACCACCAAATGGAGTTTATTCCAGGAATGCAGGATTTGTTTAACATTTGAAAATCGAACAGTGTAATTCACCACATTAACGCACTAAAAACAGAAAAACCATAAGAACATTTTAACAGGCACAGAAAAAGCACTTAATCAAATTTAACATCCATTTGTGATAAAAACTCCCAGCAAACTAGGAACAGGAGAGAACTTCCTCAACATGACAGAGAGCATCTACACAAATCCTACAGCTAATATCGTACTTAATGGTGAAAGATTGAATACTTCCCTCCGGAGGACAGTAACAAGGTTGCCTGTTTTCACCATTTACACTCAACATTGTATTGTGGGTTCTAATCTTTCCAGTAGCCTCTCTATTAGAAAGAAAGAATGAAAGAGAGAGAGAGAGAGAGAAAGGAGGAAGGGAGGGAGGGGGGAGGGAAGAAAGAAAAAAGAAAAGGCATTCAGATTGGAAAGGAAGAAGTAAAACTCTAGGTGCAGATGACATGGTCATCTATGTGGAAATCTCATGGAATCCGTACGAAGCTAATAGAATTAATAAGTAAGTTTAGCAAGATTGCAGATTACAAGAGCAATATAAAAAATCAATTGTTTTTCTAGCAACAATCAGAGATCGAAATGAAAACGCCATTTACAATAACATCAAAATATATTAAACGCTAATGGATGGATCTGACAAAAGATGTGAAAGACCTGTACAATGAAAACTACAAAATCGTTGAGAGAAATTAAAGATGTAAATAATTGGAGAGATACACCTTGTTCAGGGGTTGGAAGACTCAATGTTGTTAAGGTGTTATTTCTCCCAAAATTAATCAATAGATCAACAAACTCTCAATCAAAATCCCAGTTGGATATTTGAAAATAGTAATTGATAAAGTCATTCTAAGCTGATTCTAAAATTCATATGGTAATGTAAAAGACCTAGAATAGCCAAAGCAACCCTGAAAAACAGGAATAAAGTTGGTAGGTTAACATTAACCTAGTTCCAAGGCTCATTATAAAGCTATAGGAATTAAAACAATGTGGTATCAGTAAAGAGAGAGACAAAATAGATCAATGGAACAGAATAGGGAATCTAGAAACAGAGCCCATGTATATGGAGACCCGACTTTTGACAAAAATCTGTTCATCATTATTATTAGGAAAATGCCAACTAAAACCACAATGAGATACTACTACAGAACTATTAAAAAGGCAAAATTCTAGCCTGATCATAACAAGTTTTAGTGAGAAACTGGAACTTCAGTACATCCAAGGGAACGTAAGATGGTGTAAACACTTCAAAAAGCAGCTTGGCTGTTTTAAAAAGTGAAAGACAGGTACCATAGCCACTCCACTCCCACCCATGCATTATCCACAAGAAATGGAAGCATATGTTCACTCAAAAATTTGCACATGAATGTTCATAGTAGCTTTTATTTGTAATAGCCCCAAACTGGAAACGATTCCTATGTCCATCAACAGGTAAATAGATAAACAAATTGTGGGGAAAAACAATTGTGTTATATCCCTCCAATGGAATGCTACTAAGCAAGAAAAAAAAAAAAAAAACTATTCATAGAGGCAACACCATGGATGAGTCTCAAAATAATTATGGTGAATGAGAGAAGCCGGGCTCGAAAGAGCACATACTATGATTCCGTCTTTATAGAACTCTATAAAATGCAAACTAATCTACAGAGACAGAAAGCAGGTCAGGGCTTGCCTGGGGAAGAGGTTTGCGGCAGGGAGGAATTACAGTAAGTCCCCCTGCATACGAACCTTCAAGTTGCGAACTTTCAAAGGTACGAACGAACCTTCAAGTTGCGAACTTTCAAAGGTGCGCACGTGCTACTACCCAGACTTCACTGGATCAGTTTTTCAAGAGGGTAGATAGAATTGAATCCAGCAAGGAACCAGAACCTGTGCCATCGACGTCAGGCGTGAGTGACGTTGCAGCTGGCCCTCCGTCTCCTATTGCTGACGATACTTCCGCTCTGCCATCTCCCACCTCCTCTCACTCCTCCAGTCAGTAACTCTTCTTGCCTGTTCACTCGATGCCAGCCCCTGTGTGCCAGCTGTTGTACTTTACTACTGTACTTTTCAAGGTACTGCACTGTAAGGTTAAAAATATTTTCTTTATTTTTTGTGTTTGTTTATTTTTTATGCATCATTCCTGTGAAAAGTATTTTAAACCTGTTACAATACAGTACTATACAGCTGACTGTGTTAGTTGGGTACCTAGGCTAACTTTGCTGGACCTATGAAAAAATTGGACTTACGAACGCGCTCTCAGAACAGAACTCATTCGTATTAGGGGGCTTACTGTACAAAGGCGGATGTGCAAACTTTGGGCAGTGATGGGTGTGTTCACGACCTTGACTTTTCTGATAGCTTCATGGTTGTATACAAGTCAAAACTTTATTCTGCAGAATTTAAATGTATTCAGTTTCTTGTATGTCATATGTACCTCAATATGGATAAAAATATTTGGCTACAAAATCTTGTCCTCTTGGATGAGATTAACTGGGAAGGAGGTAAAGTGGTCTCCAGGCTTTGAGTGGGAAGGAGCCTTCTGGAGAGTTAGACTTGGAAGAGCCTTGTTTGCCTTCAATAATTCTATGGCAGGGCTGGGAACTCTGGACAGAACTCTGTGCCCTGCTTTGCCTAGGGTGCACATAGCTGGCTAAGTGTGGGTTCACCAGGGGATGGGCCCTGCTTCTGGGGCAATATCTCAGTGGGGGGGGGGTCTCAGGGTGAGTGATCGAGGGTCAGGATGAGGCTGGTGTGTGTATGTGTGACACAGAAGTTCCCAGAAACACCACACATCTTCCGTCCAGATCACTTTTAGGTTCAATTTTGCCCGAAAATGCTCTGAAATGCTTATAAGGCATCTGCCCCCAGAGGACCCTCCTGGCAGAGGGTATCTCAGTGGGAAAGGGAAACTTTCCCTGTGGCTGGCTCTCTAAGGTTGTCCCCGAGAGCCTCTGACATATGAAAAGCCAAAGGAATTTGCTGGTCCCAGAAGTCGCTTCCTTTATTCCCAGACATGGACCAATAAGCATCTGTTACCATCGGCCGTTATGCCTGGAACATTCCGCTTTGCAGCTATTTTCACTTTCTACTCACAAACTTCCCTACCGTCTAAGTTTCTCACGGGCACGGGATAAATGATGTTTGTAAACTGTAAATTAAAACTGCCCCGCTGCCGTGAGGCTGTTACGATGTGATTTCCTTTGTGTTATGATTCCAACTCATCTTGTGTGAAACATATAGGATTTCAGCTACGTGACGGAGTTGAAAATGGAGTCACCGTGGCCAACGTGAACTCCGTGTTAGTTGTTTTGAAACGTCCGGTCTAGGACTGTGGGTGTCTTAGGGTGATAAGCGCGTTACTTTAGATAAGGAATTCATTTGGCAACGTCCGCGGAAAGACTTCACTGGAACAGAAGGAGTAACTGATAGTTCCACGCGGCCGAGAGCTGTTCCAGATGGCCGCTCCAGAGGCTCTGTCAGAGCAGAAGGCGACTTCCCACTCATCCTTGTTGGGAGACCGCTTGCTGGACCGGATGTCAGTGCTCGTGCTTGAGACGCCTCCTTCCCGGATTTCTCAGTGCAGTGATTCATTGCCCCCTTTTCTACTTTCCCTACTTCGACCGACCTGTGCTGTGGGCTAGTTGGATGCAATAAGCCTCGTGATTCATGAATTGACTCCTCGCCATGCTTTGGATGTCTCCAGTCCGGTGATTCTTTCCTGGCCTCCCCGCTGGACCCTGCGACACACAGAGGCCTAAGTGGGAGATGATCCTGTCCAGGGAATGGGACACCGTCAGCGTGGTGTGGCCCCCATCCTTCTGGCTGTGTTGGTCTAGGACCGGGGAAGCCCCTGACCCAGGCAAGAAATGAATAGGGTGGGGATAGGACACGACCCCCGTGAGCCCCACGTGGTGCCCACCTGCCAGACCCAGCCCTGTCCCCCTGCACAGGTTCCAGGCTGAAGGTGTCCACTTAGCAGTGCCTGGGGTGCCCCCTCCACTGGCACCCTGTTGCCGGGGGCTTTTCCTTCTGACGGCTGCCCCAGGGCTCCTCCTACCCGGCACCTAGCAAGCCCTCAACGAGTGTTCCCTCTACTACCTTCATCTTTTATTTTCAGAGGATGTTGGGCCGGTGCTGTAGGTAGGTCAGGGATTGTGTTCTAGTGTCCTTCCTGCTGCCCAGGACAACCCTGACCCCTGGACGCAGACCCTGACCTTGGCGTTCCATTTGGACAGCAGATGTGTCTAGATCTCTGCGGCTGAAGAAGGTCAGAAGAGGTTCCCGGTGTGAGAGCTCTGGTGCTCTGTGGTCCGGGGCCCTTGGAGAGTGGGTCCCACGCGTGGACCTTTACCAGGCTCCACTTACCTCCCCGCACCGACTTACACCCCAAGAAGCCCAGCTTCCCTTCTCCCTCCTGTACAACTTAAAGACCCTCCAGGCCTTTCGGGGGTGTTGGCAGGGCCACTGGGGTTCACTGTCCAAAGGGGGAATCCTGGGAGCCTGGCATTCAGTGCAGCCCATACACCCCATCCTCACCCTCCAGCCACGCCCAGAAGTCCCAGCTTCGGGCCGCTGTAGAAATGCCACACACTCCATGTCCAACAAGCGTGCTCCCTCATGGTTGGCCAGAGGAATTAGAGCAGTCAGCCCATGGCTGCCAACCTTCCCCCAAAGACACACGGGAAGCTGTGAGGCCGAGCTGGTGCCCTGTCTCTTGAGGGCTCCTGGACACATGGCTTCCCGCCCGGGGTCTGTAATCAGAGCAGATGGTGAGGGGCAGCCATCTCGCTGGCTTCCTCCCCACTCTCCCCACCAGAGCAGAGCCCTGGGGATGGGGGCGGGGCGCAGCAAGGGGGGTCTGGGGCTCTCTGGGGCCCTGCCCTCCCTGGGTGGGGAAGACAGCCGGGAGGTGGTAGGTCTGGGGTTGGGGCGGAGGAGACCGTGAGGGAGATGGAGAGGTGAGAAGTGAGCCCAGGGAGGAAGGAGAAATGGAGTCCCTATTTTTCTAGGGCTAGTCCGGCCGCAGACACCTGGCTGACGGGAAGTGAAGAGTGGACCCCCTCCAGGCTCTGTATCTTTGCTCAGCTGGGTGGTTTCCACTCGACTCAGCCGCCTCTCAGTTCCTCCTTGGTTAAAAGGGAACCTGCAAGCCTGCTCCCTGGACACTGTGAGACAGAAACTGGGCGGGTCCCCAGGGGACCATCCCCTTTAGTTCCAGACCCAGGAAGGCCCATCAAGTATTCATGCCTCTGTTTGCATTTCTAGAGGGAGAAGATTGCTGGGAGGAAGCGATTCCGAACTCGCATCTCCCTAAGCCAGCGATGTCCCTCCGCTCCCCAACATTTCGGGGCTCACCCTTCCCCCCAAACCCTCTGAAATCTACCTTCTCAGCAGAGCTGATCTGAGAGGGTTAACTGCCTTCACAAGACACAGCGGGGGCCCCCTGATCTGCCGGCATCTTCCTTGGCCCTCCCCTTGGCTCCTTTTTGAGAGTGGGAGGGGCACCCTAAAACCCAGTGTGTCCTCTGACCCTCCAGTGATGCCGTGGACTCTGTGGAGAAGACGTTCTTCCATCCACTTCCACCCTCCCGGCCCCATCACACCTGGGATACCAGAAACCCACCTGGACCGGGGTCCCCCCAGCTCTGGCTGGCCGGGGAGGGCGTTTAGGAAGGGGGCTGGGAAATCGCGCTTTTCAGAGTCACACACCACTGCCAGCTTTGTTTTTTGTTTGTGTTGTTTGTTCTTATCTTTTTTTTTTAAATAAGAAACAAGAATTATTCCTGTAATTGTCTTAAAGGTTAAAATATTATGACAGTTCCCTGATTGGGCTGTGGGGAGAATTAAATGAGATGAGGCTCCAGGGAACTTCAGAGCGGCTTTCTGGAGCGTTCTGACTGTGCAGGAAAGAGAACAGCCCTTCTGCCACCAGGATCCTTTGCCTCAGTTGTCTGTGGGGAGCTGTTTGGTACCCTAAGCTTGTCACTCATTAGACCCTGGCTGCTGGCATCTTCCACATGACAGATTCTCCTACAGGTTCTCCAGGGAGGCCTCGCGTCCTACTGGAGCACTCAAGTCTTTGAGTGGAGTTTTCAGTCATAAAGAACTTTAGGGGTGCGATTCTTATTAGAATCTTCAACCTCTCCAGACCTGTCATACTCCCATCCAGGCTTGCTTCTCCAACCAGGGCTCGGATCCCAAAGCCTACCGCCTCGGCATTGCTCCTGGACACTGCCCACCCTAGTCTTTGCTCCAAGGTCCTGTGCTGGGGGTTCTGTGACGCCAACTTCACCTTCCAGGCAGCACACAGGCCTTGAGACAGTCACGAGACCGGAATCCAACCATTTTAGCAGAGCCCGTACAAGAAGTCAAGTGCCTTCACTTCTGTGGTTTAGGCATCTGTAATGCAGAAGAACAGAAAACACACCTCCAGGGACAGTCGTGAGGATTCGATAAAATAAATGCCAAGTTAAAACTCCTGCGAGCGCAGTAAATTGAAGAGTAGGCAGCAACCAGATGCCTGGGGTCCCAGCAGACTAGCAGGTTCGGATGGAGTGAGGCCCCTCCCCTGGTCCCAGGAGGCAGCCGGGAACCTGCTCAGCTCTGAGCCTGGAGCCCTGCAGGTACCCTCCCCCAGCCTGGGGCAAGGGGAGAGAATGGGAGCAAACACCCCCGGGTGGGTGGTCTTTAGGGCTGCTCCGGCTGTTCCTTTAAGAAGGGGAAGAACTCCCCCTGGAGCTTCCAACAAGCAAAATCCACATTTTCTGGCCCCCAACCAGGTCATGCTAGTTTGAAAATGCCAGAGGATGGGCATTGGGAAGGTGGGGCAGAGGGGGCAGGGGAAAGACTGGAGGCCAGTGAAGCCCCAAGGTTGGGGAATTGGGCTTTAGGTACCCGCAGGGGCCACTCCAAGCCCGCCCCAGGCCACTTGGGTGCCTCTTGCCCACATGCTTACCCTCTGGAGCAAACAGAGGGGGTCCTGATGCCCAAATGTGTGGTGGGGCTTCCTGCTGGCACCAGGGCTAAGATGCACTGAAGGCACCAGGTGTCTAAGCTGCGACTTCAGTCGTTGCGGAGATTGTGAGAGTTGACACTCCGCACTGGTGCTGAGGCTTGCTATGGCCTCTGTGCCGTGGCATACCGGCCTCTTGGGCCGTGGTCCCCGGCCACGCTGCCCTGCCGTCTTTCGTGGTGCCGTGGTCGCCTGGCTCCCCATCACTGGCTCTTCTTGTACCCACTCATGCTCATGATCTACCGAGAGCCCTGTGATCGTCAACTCCTAGCAGAAACACCCGTGGGACACGAAGTCTGGAGGGGTGGCGGGTCGGGGGGAAGGCATAGAAATTGCGGCAGCCCTTTGCCCTGAATCCATTCTCAATGGAGAGCCTGGCTGTGACCTCCGATAGTTTTTCCCCGGGTCTTTATGGCCCAGCCCTCCCCAAGCCTGAGACAGACCAGCCTGGGATTCTACAAAACTGGAGACTAGAAGACCGATTTCCTAGGTCTGTTGTGTTAAATAAATGCTAAGGTCCAGTAGCGCGGTATACCTTGTAAGAGTGTGCAGGAACCAGACATCCCTTTAGGTCTCCCAAAATCTGATGCAGAGAGTAGGCTGTAGGGAGGAAAACGACACTAGCCTCTCCCCAGATATGAGGAAAGGACGGTTTAGCCAGAATTGTTGTTGAATGCAAGTCTGTGTGCCCGACACACAGTGAGGCCAAACAAATTGAAACGTTGGAATTTGGAGAGACAGAGGTTTATTGCAGGGCCAAGCCAAGAGACCGGGCAGCTCACGATCAAAAGGCTCGAGCTCTTCAATGGTTTTCAGGGGAGTATTCTTTTGTTTGTTTTTATTTTTTTAATTTGGGGTGATAGCCACAGGTTGCATGACCATCTTCTGATTGGCTGGTGGTGAGGTAATGTGGTGTTCCAGGAATTTTATCAACCTTCTGGTTCAGACCAGTCTGGGGTCTCAGCAAATAGTTACCATCCTCCACCTGGGTGGAGGCCTTAGTTCCGGCAGAACAACTCAAAGGTTGTTATGTATATATATCCCTCGAGGAGGAACTAGAACTCTTGTTTTATTGCTACACTTGTTTCTTGACTGCTCTCCCTTTGTTCCTGCATTCCCTTATTCCCTAAGTACGAAATACTTGAATCTGTACTTTGAAACTCAGGGTAAGTCTAGGAGACTATAGGCTTTTCCTACAAACAAGAAACAGGGGACATAGAAAGGCTTTGGTACCTGGGAGGGCCCCACGGGGTCCTGCTCAGTTTCAGAATGACTTAATGTCTCTCCAAAAGTCTTTGGATCGAACTCTGTGTGTCCCCATCAGGGAGATAGTAGAATGCATACGTGCATACACTACATACCCCACTGCCCTCCATTGCTCCAAGGCTGAACTCGGTAAATTTCAAACTTTAACTGCCCCCCTAAGCCTGCCTGGAGATCCTCTGCCCCTTTAAGAGAAGACCCATTGGGTAGGGAAAGACCAAATGGCCAAAAGAATTACCATATTCCCTCCTTCTGTCGGGCCCTCCTGCTGCTTCGTAATGGCTCTGTCTACCGGAATGCACAAAGCCCCCCAAAGAATGAGAATGGACCCACCGCTCGGTCGAAGAGAGCACCACTTTCCTTTTTCCAGCCCGGGGGCCTACAGAATTGAGCTTTGGGATTCCCGATGTGGTCTGGCACCTGCTGGGTTCCCCGAAGATCTCCGAGAGCACTGAGCCCAGGTACAGGATTGGGCTGCCAGTGGCTAGGAAGTGAAGAGGATTTTTGTGCCGCAGACCCTAAATATGGATTGCAAAATTTGCCAGACTGCGAGAGGCAACTTCCTTTGGGCTGTGGTTCACCAGTGGCCCGTGGTCAGGGGGCACGCAGCACCGTCATCCTGCACAGATGCTGAGGTTCACCACGGTCCTCTGGCCGCGCTGCACCGCCCCTGCCGGACCATGATTTGTGCCCATGCTTCATCACGATTTGCCAGGTTTTGTAGCATTTGCTCAGATCTCCGATGCTTGAAGTGGCCTATGACTACTCCCCAGGTCTGGGGGACCAAAGGATCTGGGTACACTCTGCACTTCCCGCCTGGGGAAAAGGGGTGAGACAGTGGTGACTGCAAGGCTCTCTGGGATAACTTGGTAAATTTCATCCCTAGGGCAGTTCCTTAGAGCCTGTTGGGGATGCTCTGTTTCTTTAAGAGGAAACTCAAAAGCCCACAGAATTCCGAAATAGGCTCCCACACCCCTTACTGTTTTGCAAATGGCTCACTTAGCCTGAGGTGGGTCTGCCCGGGAGACAGGCTGCATCCTTCTTCTCTTTGAGTCCTGGGGTCTCAGGAATTGAGTCTGGGGTCTCTGGGGAGGTTTGGCATCTGCAGCGTCACTCGAAAATCATTAGCTACCCCTTTGGGCAAAAAGAGCACAGCCTGCTGTCGAACCGGGGTCTGCCAGTCACCCATGGCCCACCAGTGGCCCGTGGCCCACCAGTTCCCCAAGGTCTGCCAACGCCCCAAGGATTGCCAGATGCCTGAGGCCCGTCAGATGCCCGAGGCCCGTCAGATGCCCGTGGCTTGCCAGTTCCCTGAGGCCTGCCAGTTGCCCGCGGTCCGCCAGCCAGTTGCCCGCGGTCCGCCAGTTGCCCGCGGTCCGCCAGTTGCCCGCGGTCCACCAGCCAGTTGCCCGCGGTCCGCCAGTTGCCCGCGGTTCGCCAGTTGCCCGCGGTTCGCCAGTTGCCCGCGGTCCGCCAGTTGCCCGCGGTCCGCCAGTTGCCCGCGGTCCGCCAGTTGCCCGCGGTCCGCCAGTTGCCCGCGGTCCGCCAGTTGCCCGCGGTCCGCCAGTTGCCCGCGGTCCGCCAGTTGCCCGCGGTCCGCCAGTTGCCCGCGGTTCGCCCGTTGCCCACGGTCTGCCAATTCCCCATGGCCCACCAAATGACCACAGACGGTCAATTCCCTGGGACCCGCCAGTTGCCCCTGGTTCGCCTGTTGCCTGCAGTCCGCCAGTTGCCCGAGGCTGGCCAGATGCCTGAGACCCGCCAGTTGCCTGAGGCCAGCCAGATGCCCGCGGTTCGCCAAGTTGCCCGCCGCCCGCCAGATGCCCGAGACCTGCCAGGTGCCCACGGTTTGCCAGTTGCTCATGGTCCACCAGAGGCCCACGGTCTGCCAATTCCCCATGGCCCACCAAATGACCACAGACGGTCAATTCCCTGTGGCCCACCTGTTGCCCCTGGTTCGCCTGTTGCTTGCGGTCTGCCAGTTGCCTGAGGCCGGCCAGATGCCCGCGGTTCACCAAGTTGCCTGCCGCCCGCCAGATGCCCGAGACCTGCCAGTTGCCCGCGGATCGCCAGTTGCCCGTGGTCCGCCAGTTGCCCGTGGTCCGCAGCGGTCTGCCAGAGGCCCATGGTCTGCTGGATGCCCACGGTTCACCAGATGCTCGCAGACTGCCAGTTGCCCAAGGCCCACCAATTCCTGGTGGCCCGTCAGTTGCCTCAGTCCACCAGTTACCTGTGGCCCACCTGCCATCCTGCAGCTTTGTAAGTGCCACACGGGATCTGCCCTGATCCCCTAGGTCCCAGGCTTCTTTGCTTCTCTGTGATTCACCTGTTGCGACTTCTTGGATCCCCGTGATTCTCAGACCCGCAGCTTCTCATTTCAACGTACCTGTGTGTAATCACGCCTACTCCAGTGGTTCTCGGGCAAATCTGTGTACCCTCTTGAGGATCTGCTGAAATTCTGCAGTGGAAACTGCCCCTTCCTCCTACTTAGGGAAACTATTTAGGGGGCTCCAAAGACCCAGTTCTCCTTCTGACAGCCCGTGTGTAACCCTAAATCTTTCCCCTGACGGTTGGTATGGTTCTGGGCCCCCCTGCCCAGTGAGTGAGAGAAGCCAGTTTGGGATTCTCCAAAACTGGAGGACAGACAACCCATTTCCTCGCACAGTTGTGGTAAGCAAATGAAGTAAGTGTTGTAGTGTGGTTCCTGAAAATGCTACGAACTGTGTGAGCGTGCCAGAACCAACGCCCTCAAGAACCACAGCGTGGTTCTCTCCACGTCTGGGGAAAACGGTGTCACCAGAATGGCCTTGCCTGGGCTGTTCAGACAGCGGACCTCCCGCTGAGATGAGCTCCTTCAATTTCAGCCTTAGATGCTGTTCCCCGCAGCCCACCCAGGGACACCTTTCTCCTTTAAGAAGAGAAAGATGGGCTAGGGAGAAAAGACTAACTCACCTCCCGAGCTCCAGAGGTGGGGTGGCCCCCCACCTGGCCTGCTGTTTTGCAAATGGCTCTCCCCTGCGGAGGCTGAGCTACGAGGTGGGGGGCAGGGGGACGGCCCGGTCTGCTCCAAGAATGAGATCGGCGGCATCTTCCTCTTTCAGGCCCGGGATCTAAGCTATCGAGTTTTGGAGGAGGTTTGACTCCTGCAAACCTCCACTCTTCGAGAAAAGAGAGGACAGCTCTGCCGTGCCGAGGGTAGGCTGCTGGGTGGCTTGGGGGCCAGGGCGATATTCAAGCCCCAGACTCAAACTGGGGATTGCTAAGGGTTCGTGGGTCTGAGAGGAGGCGGCACTTGCCGGGCTGAAGTCCGCCAGCTGCCAGCGATCCGCACCGTAATCCTGCAGCGCTGTAACTGGCACACAGGTCTGCCCTGACCCCCTGGCTTCCTGGCTCTTCTTCGCCCAGATGCATTTCTCTGCAGCATAGCTCCCTGCGATTTACCACAATTCGCCACGGTTGGTGATGTCATGGGTCTCCGCCGTTCTCGGTGCTGCGGGTTATCTACGGTCTTCGGGCAACTTTGTGCGCAGGCTCAAGTCTTCGCGGGTAAGGCTGCGGCCAAATTGCTCCAGGCCCTGGTCCTGCACCTCCCCCATCTGAAACTCTGCTTTTCCGGAAGAATTGATACTTGACTCTTAGTCGACCCTCCCACCCGCCCCAAGGCTCTTGGTTCCCGGGGAATCACGCGCCTGTGGTGGGGGGGATGGTGGAGTCAGACGGAGGTGCAGCCTTGTCTCCGGCTCCCAGGCAGACTTCAGCCCTCTAGGCGGTTTGGGCAGAGGTGATCGGGTCCTGGGGGCCCCCGTCAGCACTGGGCTATGGGTATCATACTCCTGCAGGCGTAAGTCTGAGCAGTGTCCGGCACTGCAGCCCGACTCACTATCACTGCCTTCGCACACACGTCTGGGCCAGCTCCATCCCCGGGGGTGGACCTAGGCTGCTTCCTAGTGCCGAAGGTGCAGGGACTCAAGCCCCGTTACTCTGAGGAGGATCAGTTCTTGTTCCCCAACGCCGAGCGGAGTGCTGGGTCCTGCTTTTCCAGAAGACTCTCCTGCAGCAGTGAGGAGAAAGCCCTGGCTATCTGCAGACTGGTCCTCGTCTTAGCCCTGCCAAATCATAGCTGGGGAACTTGGGTGAACCTCAGCCGAGGTTTTCATAAAAGTGAAGAGTGGGCAGGATTTGGAGGTAAATACAAGAACACAGCACCATAGCACGATCCCTTAGATCGCGATAAATTGTAAGGAGAGGCCTGAACTGGTTCCCTGGGGACCCAGAAGGAGCCCTTCTACAGTGGTGTTGGATGGGGTGCCAGCCCCTCCCCAGGCTGTAGCATGAAAACTGCACAGCCTGCGGGGTCTGTGGGTTCCCTCCCCGAGCCTGGAGTGAGGGTAGTGCTGCTTTTAGCCCAGGAAGTGACTGAAAACGAATTCCCCCAGGGGAGGGGGTCTTTGACCCAGGGGCTGCTCCCAGCTGGGGTTGCTCTGTTCCTTTACTAAGGGGAAGAACTCTCCAGCGTGGGAGGTTTCAGGCCCCCAGCCCGGTCAGGCTAGTTTGCAGAAGACTGTGTCCTCCGTGGGGGAGGAGTGAGGCTGAAGGCTGCCCATTCCCCACCTCCTGCTCAGCCCCAAGGACTGAGGAAAGGGCTTTAGGGTCGGGGAGTCTCAGAGGAGGCATGGCACCTGCAGGGTTCACCCCAGACCTCCGAAGCCCCTTGGACACTTGCTAGCAACATTTGCCCATTGTGCTAACGCAAAGGGGGCTTTGGGAAGCACCGGTGTGTGCCTGGGCTGCTTGATGGCCTTGAAAATGCGGTAGTTTGAATGCTGTAGCCTCCAAGGCAGTGATTTTGAACCACTTAAGGTCCTGTAAGAGGCCAGGATCCTGGTGCGTGCGCCTTGCTAGTTACCCCTGTGCTGCTGCGCTTCAGCTCGGCGAGCTTCCCCGCACTCTGTGGCCTCCGGGGCCCTTGGTGGTGGGTGATGCGTGGGCACCTGCTGCCCTTGCCAGGGGGCCTCTGTGTACGACACCACGGCTCACTCGGGCGGCAGCATTGGGAGCCCCAGGATTGTGGAGCTGGGGCCCTCCTTCACCGCACTCCCTGCGGCGCAGTTCACGGCAGCTCGGTCAGTGACCCCTGGGGCCATGTCTTGCCCCTTGTGGTATTTGCTGAAGAGTCGGGGTGGGAGCCGCTACAGGCCTTTCTCCCAAGTTAGGGAAACTGAGAGACCCAAAGACCCAGTTCCTCTGCGGAGGGTCAACTCAAACTGATTTCTGCGTGGAGCTCCGTCGTACACCAGAGTACCCTCCAGGCGCAGCGATGCCACCTCCCCTGGCCAAATATGGGGGTGCACGTGGCCCTTATCACGGCTGGAGGAGAGAGGGATAACTCCCAGCCTGCAAAGTCCTGAGCCCCTGGGGGTTCCCTGTCAAGACCTGAGTTCAGTGCCCTCCCGGTGGGCAAGGGGTGGGGGGTTGTGGAGAAAATGTGACTACAGTGTGACAGGGAGGAGTGCCTTGTGGCCCGAATCCCAGTTCGGCTCTTCATTAGCCGTTCCTCGGTGCCTCGGTTTCCTTATCCACAAACGGGCTTGATCAAGTACATGGGTGAAGGTTAAACAGGCTATTAAATAGGTACTAAAAGCCTTGAGAACCCACCGCGCACAGTTTTTGGTCTGCCGACTGACAGCCCCAGGCCAGATACCCCCGTGGCTCTGCATCTCCGCCTTGCGCAATCCTTTCGGTGGGAATCGTTTCTAGAGGAAATGGCTGGGCTCAGAATCTTGTGCATTTAAATGTTTGGTCTCTTCTGCCAGAAGGTTTTTCAGAGAAGTCGTGCCTGCTTAGATTGCAGACGCGGTATCAAGTTGATGAGGGAACCTGCGTGTGTTTGTGTGTAGGGGGTGGGCGGAATTTTATGGTGAATCTTCTAACAGTTTAGTAAGAGAACGTAGATCTCAAACAAACAAAGTCCTGCAGAGACATCTTGACGTGGTCCAAATCAAGCGTTTCCCTTTTCGCTTTGTAGCCCTTCTGCGGGATGATGCTGGCCCGGGACCCAGAACCCCACAGGCCATCACTCCTGGCTGCAGGTCTGGGGTGAGGGGTGTTAGAGAGTCAAAAAGCCGCATGTGGGCTCAGCACACGGTTTTGCCGGGAGCAAGTCAATCTTGGCACGGAGCGGAAGGACGATACGGGGTTTTTCACTTTATTTAGGAGGAACATGGGCTCAAGTGTGAATCCTGACCTAGGGGAACGCAGCTCTGCGTCTGTGCTCTGCTCAGCACGAACGGACACCCGGGCGGCTGCCTGTTGGCCTGAGCCCACGTCCACGGTTCAGATAGCCCCGCCCCACCCTTCGGGGTGAGGCCACCCTGAGCCCCGGAGCCGATGTTAAAGTCCCTCACATCTTCCTTCTGCCTCCCTCTGCCTTTCTTCCGTTGGGTTTGAAATGTAAGCACGGCGCTGCCTTTAACATATGGGAAATGGCACCAACTTCCCAACCCCCATCCCGAGACCTGCCTCAAGGTTGGGCCCCGCCCCCCCCCACCGGGAGCGCCTCCGAAAGGCTGCAGTGTGAGTTGCTTCCTGTCTTCTGCTCCAAAGCATTTTTGAGTGGGAGGGGCACAACAGGCCCCGCCTTTTGGGCTGCCCTCCTGGACCCCCCAATCCTCCTCTTAATTCACAGAACGTGCAAGGACCCTGGGGAGGCGCAGAGTGAACAGCGGCTGCCTCTGATCTCCAAGGTCCCCCCAGCTGTGGGTTGGGGTCTCCCTTCCCCAGTGCCGGGACAGCCTCTGATGGGGTATACGACCCCAGACCTGGGACCCCTCTTTCTCCAGTCCCACATTGCTCACCGGGTGGGACGTGCAACGCACATGGCGGCAGCATCTCTGCCAGGCTCCCAGGCACCTGTTCCATCTTCTGCCTCATTCACTGGGGATGTTCGTTTTGAGCCTCTGCTCTCTCTGGGGAGCTGGACTACGGGAACTCAGCTAGGATGTTTTTTTTTTTTTTTTTTTTTTTTTTTTCTAGGGTTTTTTAAATGGGAAAGCAGATTTAATGTGAGACTGCAGTGACTAGGATGCTGGGAACAGAGGGGCTTCTCTTAGGACTTAGAGCCTTCCTCCTGGCCCCCTCGTTGGTCCACATTTCTTCTGCCATGGTCGCTCCTGGGTGGGATTGGTCAGCACATCCTTTAGACAAGGTCCTGAGATGGGGCAGGGTGGAGCCTTCTGGTTCCAAGTGGAAATGCTCTTCCCCTGCGGAAACCTTGCCCAGGGAGGGGACTTTGAGGGGGCTTGCCGGTGAGCACCCAGTCACCTGGACCACCTGCCCACCCTCCCCATCTTCCTATCCCCACCTTCAGGCCCCCATCTCATCCCAGCTTCCTCTCCAGCCTGGTGGGAGATGGCAGCTTACACACGCCCGCAGCCGCTTCCTGCTCCCCGCCCTCTGCCCCAAGTCGAGATGCACTCAGGCTTCTCCAAATTAGGGCCTTGATTTGGTCTGTGGAAATCAGTCCTAAATCCGGGCCTGGGTCTGCACTGGCTGTTCAGGGAGTGTGTGAGGGTCCCGTGCGAACCCCCAAAGCAGGGGGCCGGGGGTATACACTGAAACCTTTCAGGGACAGTTCAGGCCGGGCAGCCAGACAGTTTTGCTTGGATCTCTGGGGTGGCCACGTGGCCATACGTTCAACGTTCTGAGATGTCTGTGCCCTGAGCCAGCCAGAAAGTGACTTACGGCCGAAAGCAGAATTTGAACGGCTTCTGCTGTGTGGGGAGGCCCCTCAGAGTAAACAGTGAGAATTTCTGGGAAATGTACATAAGGCCAGACTGTCGGGAAAGGACATGGGCCCAGGATTCCTGATACTCAGAGCTGGGAGAGAGGTGCCAGCTTTTCAGGGGCAGCCCAGCCCCAGTGGCTCTCTGTTTTAGGTAAATGACAGTCTGCCACTAGTTGGCTCTTCCTTCTAGGGAGGGTGGGGCTCACTCACTTGCTCTCAGGGCCTGGGCTAGGCACGCTGTCCACCTGAGATGGGAGCAGAGACAGCCAGAGCTGAGCCCGGCACACAGTAGGGGTGCAGCCCAGCTCCCGGAACTCCCAGAGGCAGGGAGCTTGCCCATCACTTGCTGTTTTATCCCCGGCACTTGAAACTGCTGGTCCTAGGCACCCAGTTAGTGTTTCTTGAACTGAATGAATGAACGCATTAACAAAGTTATCTGGAATTCATCTTTCAAAGTTGACAAAGCTCGGGCTAAAGACGCAGACCCTCAGCGGTGTATTTGGGGGGCAGCCAGTTCTGAGTGTGCCTGGCCTGGCTCCCCTGCACGTGTGCCCCTACCCGGTGACTGGTTCAGAGAGAGACGCCACCACCCCAGCCCTGGACGTTGACCCTCGGGGTCCCTCCGAATAAAGCAGGAGGCTTTTTATTTTTAATAGTCTGTCAGTCTGTCTCAATCTGTGTTCAGGGCAGACCCGTGGTGTGAGTCCTGATTTCCGTATTTTTGCACTGGAAACCGGAGCTCCGTGGGGTGAGTGGGCAGGACCCTCCTCAAAGGGCCTGGGCCTCCCAGAGTCTTCCTGAAGCCCTCCACCCCCACCAGTTCACAAAGGCAACGCTGTCTCTAGGTTGGAGCAGGCTTTGAAAGGTGGCCGTTGTTTGCTTTTCTTTATCATCAAATGTGCAAGGGCAGCTCTGTTTACCTAAAGGCAGGCGCCTTTAAGCTCATCCTTTCCGCAAACACCTAAAGGGTATGTTGAACATTTGAGCCCCTGTCTCGGAGGGCGAAGCGTTTGCAGAGCGTAAGCCCAAGCAAGTGGGTAGATGGGGGCGAAGTGCGGAGACCCGTGGTGACCTGCGGTGTTCAGAGATGACCCTCGGTGACCCACCCGCAGTCACCCCCGGCAACCCTGGTGGTGAAGTTGCCCTTCAAGGAGTGGTGGGGGGAGCTTTTCAGGGGCTGAGGCTGCAAGATGCGCCTGCATTCTGGCTCTAGGAAGGGCACGCAGCAGGGGCTGGCATGCAGGGCACCTGGCCACCCTTGGAATCTTTGCCACTGTCCCTATCCTGGGAGTCCCAGAATGGAGAGACTCACAGCTCTCATCTGCCAGGCCCAGGGCTGCTCCCCCTGAACCAGGAGACTGTGGCAAAGGTTTCATGCCCTGTGTCCCTGCGGAAAAGGTGACCTTGTTAAATCAACTCTCTCTGTGGGCAGCAGGGCTGCCTGCGTGGGCAGGGGGAGGATGCCACCTTGCTTGGTTTACTGAGCCTCTACTGGGTACTCGGGCACGGTTCTGAGGGCTTCACATGTATGGCCTCATTTCGACTTCTCAAGAACCCTCGGGGGGCAGGTACGGTTATTATCCCCATTTTATAGATGCAAAACCCGAGACACACAGAGGCAAAAGAGACTCGCTCAAAGTCAAGCTGCTAGTAAGTTGGTGGTATCGGAATTTGAACGAGCCTGTCTGATGTCAGAGTCTGTGTTTTCACCCACCTCTCCTCGCTGCCTCCTCGCAAAATGTTTGGTGCTGGCCGCAGAGGGCTTGTGTCCTACCACGGACAGGAGAACAGCAGGGAAGTGGGGGGAGGCAGGCCAAGTGTTCTGGGAATATTTTTATCTGGAAGATCTATTTCCCTACTGAGCTTGCAGGCTGCATCTCACATCCTGGTCTTTGGGACGGGGGTCCTGCTGAGGAAGAGAGCTGGCTCTTGTTGGTGGTGGGGATGGAGGATACTGGTCCAGGTGGCTGCACTAGGGTGGCCAGCCTGGTCCACAGAGAACCCACGGGGCTCAGCAAAGAGGCTGAGAGTGGGGACGCATGTTTCTCTTTACTCCCTGGCTGACTGTGCAGAGCCCATCCCCCAAACTTCAGCTTACAGCAGCCAAGCTCTCAGGACTCATGGAGACAACAGCATTCAGGGGTGTCCCACCCACATAGGAAGGGCATCTCCATGTCCGTGTCAGGGCAACAGGGCACACGTGGCACAGACCTTGGCTCACTTCTAGCACGTATGTTGGATTTAACTTTGTAAATTACAAAATAAATGTATGCTTCATAGAAAGCAGCATAGAAAACAAGAAGGTCTCTCCCCATCCCCAGCCCTGGTGTCAGACAGACTGGGGACACGCGGTGACTACAGCACACATTTTTTTCTGCCCACTTAATCCCTCCCGAAGGAGGCATTTACCCTCATTCTACAGATCGTGCACTGAGGTTCAGGGAGGGTAAACAACTAACTCAAGGCACGTGGGTAGCGAGTGCACTTGCACCTGAGGTCTGAGCTCAGGGCCCCAAACCCTCACCCACCGGCGAGACTGCTGGTCTACCCGAGAGCTGGGAAACAACGCTAGCAATCGGCATCGTGATTATGGGGTCTTAGCCCCTCACTTCGGGTGGCACTGCATAAAGTGGCCCCTACCTGCATGCCACACTCTGCCCTCGGTTTGTTTCTTGTCTCCTTTCAACCCCAGGAGAGCCCCAGGTTGCAGGTTATTATCACCCCCTTTCATGGTGAAGAACCTCGCCTGCCCCTCCCCGCTCCTGCCCCACGTTCCTCCCAAGCCTCTCATTGGCAGATGAGCTTCGGAGCTGTGCTCTCAGGCAGGAGTCTTGTGAGTGTGGTTACTTCTGGCTTTTTGGTGAAGGGGCTGGGGAGTTCCTCTGTTTCTGGGTGACCTCTCTTGGGCACCGACTGTGACATGGACGTCGGCAAACCTAGGGTCAGCCAAGGAGGACGGTGTGCGCCCTGGAAGTCAACCTCTGAGGGCACACGGGCTCCAACTGCAGAGTCCCCCAGGCACCCTTGATTCCACCAGTGGGCTAGTGGCTTCTGGGTGAGCGCCGAGACTCAGGTACCACCAGGCTTGGCCCAGGGAAGCCAACCGTGGGCTTTGGAAGGATCCAGACCTTGAGTGTTTAAACTGAAAGCGAGCCTGCAAATGGTCCCCTTGCCCTGGCCCTTAAGGAGACAGGTCTCTGTGACCGTCTTTGCTGAAATCCAGCACAGATGTCTTCTCTTGGAGCCTCTTGGGTGGGGTGGCAGTTTTTCAACTGTTAGCAATCTTTTAGTTAAAAAAAAAAAAAAAAAGCAAACTTTCCAGTCCTGTTCTACCTGGAATACATTTTCTCCTGGGGGGGGCCTCCCCCGGCCTCTGCAGTTCTGTCAACACAGTGAAGCCAGCCCCCTCCCTAGCCTCAGGCAGTTGAATGAAGCAGTTCTTTGCTCCACCAAAGGAAATATTTCCATGGAGTTGGGCCAGGAAAACCCCTTGCTTGAATCCGGGCTGGCCCACGCCCAAAGCCACGGGGGCTGCATGTGGGCGGGGTGGGGCAAGGTGGCCACCTTCTCCTGGGGTCAGGGTGTGACTCCTAAAATCCACCTCACGGTGGTGGGCTGCTTCGCCAAGACCCTGCTCTCGGCCTGCCTCGTTCCCCCAGTAAGTGGGTTTCCTGAGGCCCCTCCCGTATGAAGGCAACCATTGAAGTTCATTTTCTTTTGCTGCTAACAGCTTGGAATTTCTTCACCTCTGCGGCAGGTTCAAGGGAGCCCTTCCAGAAGTCGGGTGAGGCTGTAGGGCTGCCCCTGGACACCCCCACGCCCACCCCATGCTCCAATGCCTCCATCTGAGGACGGTGCCTCCAACTACTCAGGACGGGGGGGGGGTCCCGAGTCTCTTGATTTTTATTTACTTATTAGAAAAATACTTCCTATTTGCAGTCCATCAGAAAGAGGCAGAAATGGTCAGTCTTCTTGGGTTGTTGCATAAAAAAAAATACACATAATAAAAGCAATACGTGTCAGTAGAGAAATCCACAAAAGTAGAAACAAGAGCAGATCATTCAGAATTTATTCACCCAGAACAACTAATGGTTTGGGGTGGGTGGTATTTGGGGGTATTACCTTTCAGCTCTTTTTCATTGGCTCTAGTCATGAAAAAGATCCCTAAAGAGCGATGCCCACCCTCCCTCCCACATACCACACACCCCAGAGTCCAACACGTAATGCTCTGCCTAGAAGGCCAGCAGTCTACTGGGAAGTCAGCTTTATCCGTGGCCTTTTATGAAAGGCGCTGAATTTTATTTGTCTTTTAGTATCTACAGTTTGGCAAACTCTTCTATGCAAAGGTTGGGGCTGAACCCGGAACTTAGCTTTCCTGGGTAGAAAATCCACAAGTGCCCAGGCGGCCGTGATGCTCCCACTTACCAACCCCAGGATCACGACGCACGGCAGGGACCACCAAGCATCCAACCGGCAGGAAATGTGGGTAGGAACTGTGTTTGGATAAGTGACCAGAAAGAAAAAAGGGAGCCCCTCCTACAAGTCCTTAAATGCCAAACTCGAAAGTGTAGACTTGGTTTTGAAGGCAAAATCAAGTTCCTGAAAATTGGCTAGCATGGGAGCCACAGACTAGCGTGCATTCTAGAAGAGGTATTGTCAATTCCAGGATCCCAGAAGACAGGACTGTATTTGATCATTTCCTCCAAATCCTTGGGGGCTTGATGCCCTATAGAAGGCACAGAGGTGGTGCCCGGCAACTCCAGGCTCCCTCACTCCAAAGCAGCTTCATAGGAAGACCCTCTGTGTGCCCTTCTGCTTCTCTGACTTGGGATGAGGTCTAAGGGTGCTGGGGGTGGTTCAGGGACGTGTGATCTTGGGTGGTTTGAATTGACAGAGGCTGGTACTGGAACTAGGGATCAGAGAGGCAGGAGCGTTAGCCATCACTGTAGCCACCCTCGGGATGTGTGGAAGAGGGCCTGGAGGAGAGACCTCTGGGCTACACGAGCATTTTACCTGGAAGGCTGGGAAGGCCTGCTTAGAGGAGCAGGCACTCAGGGGTCGCTGTTCAGTAAGAGCCTGAGTATTGTTTTTGAGAAGAGACTACATTTACCGACGCCTGGAAGATGGCTACAGGAGGAGCTTGTCTTCATTTCCTGGCTGAAGCTTAGGACGTTTGTATACTTGCCCACAAGTATGTACATGTGGATAGGAGACTGCTCACACGGCTTTTGAGGGTTCCCAAGTATGAATTAAAAAAAAGAAGAAAAATGTATGCTTTGAATTAGATCTACGTGAAAAAAAAAAAAAAAAAAAAAAAAGAGGCAGCAGGCTAAGCCCTGAGCCTGGGACACTGGCTCTCCTCCAGGGTTCTTCAGGAGAGTTGGGTTTCAGCATGTACAGAAAGAAAGTGAGCCGTTTCTCAAACCTGGATTTCCTTGTCTGTTTTGCCCTATAGATATGAATCTGGGTCCCTCAAATGTCCTTTTCGAGCAAGTAAAGCATTCAAGACGTTGTTCACATTGAGAAACAGTTCGGGTCCAAATATTACCATAGATTTAGCTCTTTCAAGTTATTTCTTTTTTTTGCTTTGGACCAACAAATATTTGAAAAGTTAGGTTCTGAGCTCCAGAAAAGCCAACGAAAACATTTAAACATATGGATTTTGTGTGTGTGTTTGTGTGTGGTTGAACCATGCTCAGTAGAGATCAGTTTACAGCAGTCTGTCTTTCTCTCTTTGCCTTCTCCCCCCACCCCCCATCTTTTTCTTTCTTTCTTTCGTTTAGGAAGCCAGAAGGATAAACATGTTGCCATGGAGTTCTGTTTAAAATAAAATACAATGGAAAGAAAAGCAGCATGATGAAGTAACCACATGGACGGCAGGACGCACCTGATACTAATTACTGTCACGCAGAATGTTCTGGAAGACATTTGACTCGCCTGATGTATACATTCAACTCAAGCAAAGCAGGACTGGAGGGCTCCTTGGGGACCATCTTGTCCAACTCTTTCCTTTTTCCAGATGAGGAAATAGGGGCCCGTAGTGAAGGGCCTGGACAGCAGCCTCCCAGTTAGGAAGGAGGAGAGCTGGGAATAAAACCCGCGGTGCTTTCGTCAGAAATATAGAATTTCCAGGGTCTTTTACCTTGGCCTGTCAGTGAGACCTTGAAAAAGAGGAGTGGGATTTACTGTTAAATGCTGAGCAGCAGCCGGAGGAGTCAGGGAGTCCGGAAAAAAAAAAAGCAGAGAGGCGGCCTTTGCGCTGGGAGGCCCACCTCTCCTCCCGGGGGCCAGGCCTTGAGGGCAGAGATGCGCATTGGCCATCTGGAGTTTCTCCTTCCAGGGCCTCTCAGAGGCACCCCAAACAGCCGGGGGCTCCTCCCAGAGCATCACTCATGTCCTTTTGGGGCGGCAGAGATGACGCCAGGAGGCCCTGTCGCTAGGACAGCCTCCAGCGACCCCAAGTTCGTGACTACTGAGCCTCTCCGGTGGCCGCCTCGGCCCTCACGCAGGCCTCCCACGCGCGGAGGGTGAGCTGGCGCCCCCATGACAATGCGCACCCCTCGCCTCTGCCCCCGAGAGGCTAGCAACCGGGCCTGCGGGTGTCTGATTGGCCGCGCCGGCTTGACGACAGGGGCTCCTGGCCGCTGATTGGTCCCCGCTGGCTCCGGCTGTTTCCTAGCTATTAATACCGTGGCTAATAAACGCTCTCCTGTTGACTAGGATGCTCGGAGCCATGATTTTTTGAAGCTTTCTTGACGTCCGCGGTTGGTGCGGGCCTTTCTGTTTCGCAAGTCCCGCTGCTGCGGCTCTCGTCTCTGGGGCGCCGTGCGTGCTCCGCAGGCTGTAAATGGGGTTCTCTCCCCCCTTTACGTTATCTGACACTTTAAGGTAGCTCCCCGCCATGGCCTCCAAAGGCCACTTTATCTTCATCTCCCCAATAGCCCGCCTGCGCATCTATAAATGAGCCCTCCCACCAAGGCTCGGTGTTTCGTGCAACCTGGTGGCCCATTTTCACCTCCCTGTCGCTAGCCGTGGGCTTACAAGTAGACCTGTCCCTTCTTTTCAGCCCTGGAACCTCCCAACTGGGCTATAGTTACCTACAGGATCGCCGGGCATGGGGGGCTCGCTCTGAAGCCGCTGCTTTGAAGCCCCTCAGAAGTGCGGGGGAGCTGTTCTAACTTGATACCCCCGCGGGGCCCCTCTGCCTTTCCCCTTTGGGACTCATCACTCATCCTCACCCCTCTTCTGTCACCAGGCGCTTCATCCTTGCCCTCCCGGCTGCCACCCACCTGTCGCCCTAAGATAGATCCTTAGTCCCTTTCAGCAGCATTTTGACCTTTGCGAGAGGACATTTGATTGACGGTTCTGCCCGCTTTGCCACTCAGTGCCCGGCAGAGCTGCCGAAGGCGCCACCTGTTAAGGATTAAATCTCATGTGCCAAGTCCCGGAGCACGAGGCCGTGCAGCTATGTTCTGCCGCAACATGTGTCGCTGCCTGTTTCCCCCGGGGGCAGTGTGTGTGGGGGGCTTTTCAAAGTGTATGTGTGCGGACGTCATCTCACATTTGGGGGGTACTCTGTGCATCTCCTTGTGGGACACAGTCCTCCTCCAAAAGTACTTTCCCTATAGGGACACGGCTCGTGTCTAGATTATTACAACCCTGGTTAGGGGGTACCCCCTTGTTAACGTGGAGGAAGCGGACCCCCTGGCAGAGGAGGGGGCATTGCAAGGTTCAGGGCACGCAGGTTGTAAGCGGCAGAGCTGGGGACTCAAAAGCCAGTTTTTCTGACTCGGAGACGCAATATCGACTCTCCCAGTCGGAAATGGACGAGTGGGCTAAGAGGGGGGTGACAGACGCTGACTTACATTTGGGTACCGCTCATCTTGCCCGGGGCATTTTATTTCCCAGGACAAGAAGCAGAAAGCATCGTTTTCTTTTCCTAAGCCGCAACCTCTGGTGGAGGTTCCGAAATAGCCAGGTGTGTGATCTGCTGCCTGCGGTGCCCCAGCTTTACCCTCGGCCCGCCTGAGGATAACCACCCCTTGTCCAGTTCTCCCGGCAAACTGTGCACAGAAATCTGCCCGCCTGGCGCGCGGGGCTCATGTAGGAAAAAGCACCAGCGAGCTCAGGGTGTTGGTCATGGCGGCGAGGGGCACTGCGGCAGAATTTTTTCCTCCCTTCTTTGCTGCAATCTGGGTGCGGCTAGAGCAATTTGTCATAGAATCTGGGGGGCTCATTTTTCCGGCCAATCGCTTTTGGAGAAATGAGCGCATTGCAGCAGAATGCGCTGACGTCAGAGACCACCCCTTCTGCGCCTCGATATAAACCCCACCCAGCCAGCCCCTAGCGCAGACGGCGGAGAGCTGGGATGGAGCGCGCCGTGGCCCGCTGGCCTTGGCCGCAGCTCCTCGGGAGAGCCGGGGCGCCCGCGCGAGAACCTCCCTACTTGGTGAGTGGTTGGCCATCCTTTGCCCGAAAGGATGTGCAAAAGGAAGACGACACCCCCTTCTGGGCTGGGCTCCGTCCTCCTGGACATGCCGCAAGATAGATGCCGGGACCTTCTCCTGAAGGCGGCCACTTCGCCTTGTCCCCGAGCATCGGCAATGAAATTCTGTCAGGAAGGAAAATCTCGAGGCACATTTTCCTGGGGGGGTGGTGGTGGTGGTGGAAATCACAGGGCCACTTTCCAGTGCAGCCCTTGAGGGAAGGCCGGGTGGTAGGAGCTTCAATGAGGACGCGTGGGAGGAATCTAATCAAAGCCCTGTCAGAGGCCAGTGTGCCTCAGTCCCTGGGGTCCAAAACCCAGATTTTCTGTGTTTGAAGCCACCTTTAGAATCACGAGTGGTGGGAGATATGGCGGCGGATGTATTCTGCATGCCGTAGATTTAGGGGGGAGAGCACCCGAAAACAAGAGTCTCCTGGGCAATGTTTTCCCGCTAGTTTTTGGCCCGGTTCTTGGTGGCCGTAGGCGTGAGGAGTAGAGGTACTTACCCGCTAGGGATTCTGAATCCAAGTGCACAGGTTAGTGCAAAGCCTACTCCAGTCAAAATTTAGACAGTAAAATTGCTACCTGGTATCATCTGTTTATTTAAATAGTGGAGATGTGGCGCTCAAGTGCAAACCTACCAGAAACCCCCCTAGGATGAGTTCGGTAGAGAAGGGCGGCTGGGGGGAGGGTCAAGTAATAGGGGGCGAAGGCAGAATAGAAGCAGGGGGTGGGCTGGGGTGGAGATAAGGCTGTGTCCTTGGGTCTGGGAGAGGCTAATTAAGAGGGAAGAGAGAAATACAGAAAAGGGGGCGTGGTGGGGGGGTCTGGGTACTGGGAGCTGATAATTGGGGGTCGGGGGTCTTTTCAGTGTTGCGTGGTGGTCGCTGGAAGATTCTGACATGTTGTGGGCTTTTGACTTTTGATAAAGTCGCCTTTTGCCATTTCCTTTGTCCCTGTCAAGCTCCCCCCCCCCCCACGTCGCCCCCTCCCCACTGTGGGCCGGCGGGCTTGGGGAGGGGAGCGTGAGAGGGTTGCTACGTGGCAGGTTTCTGGAAGGTTTTCTTGCTGGCCGCCAGAGGGCGCTGGTGGCACTGCGGAATTTTGGGGGGCGGGGTGGGGAGGGGAGGTGGCCTTTGTTCTCCTGCTGGAGGGGGTCGGGCGCGGGATTTACTGGAGAATTCTGAATTCATTTACCTAAGGGGGAAATGTTTTAAGACCCCCGGGTTCACTGGGGAGCAGTTGCAGGTTTCGCGCTGGGCAGAGATGCCGGGATCGGCACTGGTTGCATGACCTAGGGTGTCGTGGAAGAGCGTGGACGCAGATTAGTTTGTTTTCGGTCGGTTTTGGTTTTGAGGGTCTTAGGAAGATGTGGCTCATTTGAATAGGATGTAGAGGCTCTAAGATGGTTCATTAGGCGCCATCGTGCGGGGGTCTTGAAATTCTTACTGTGACGTGGAAGGGAGGTGAGATTTGGGGTGGGGGGCTCTATGGTGGTCTGGATAATTTTAGGCGGTTTTGGTCGCCTTTATATTATTTTCTAGTGGTACCATATTTTGTAGCATGCGTCCAGAGACCATAAGTGAGTGAAAATAGTCTATTGAGAACTGGGGCTTTATAATTTTAATTAATTGATGTTTAATTGCATTTTCTGGAGGTTGGAGCCAAGATTTCTGTGTTTTTACCTATTAAAAGTGGAATCTTGTCCTGGAAAGACCCTTATGGCGACTGTCTCCTTGAAATCCTCATATCTCTCTGGTGCAAGATGACAGTTGGGGGGCGCAGAAGGACCCCAGGACGTGTATGGGGGCGTGCTGCCTGATGTCCACAGGTGGATTCTGGCTGGTGATGGCAGGCGTGGCGTTTAGGGGACACAGCGGCCCTGCGCGATGAGCTGGGGTGGCCCCTGTCCCCCCTTCCTAGCCTGAGACCTGTTGGGCCCCCCATCTTATGCCATATATGCCCCTGGCAGCTGCGGGCCAGGCGCGGGTGGCGGCGCAGAAGTTGTCTCCCGCGCGCACGCCGCAGGTGTCTGTGCTCTTGGGCTCTGGGTGCTGGCCGCGCGCCCCCTAGCGGTCTGTGTCTGAAAGCGGTTCTCGGCCCGCTAAACCGGGCTTCAGGTTGCGCATGCGCACACAGCGAACACTTGTGCCCTGTCAATCAAATTTTCCTTACCCCCTCCCATTTCTCTCCCTCCTCCCCTTTGCTCTTCTCTTCCTCCTCCCCCTCCCTTTTCTCCTCTTCCCCCACCTCCCCTCCCATTTTCGTCCTCCCTCCTTTCTCGTCCCCTCCCTCTCTCCCCTTCCCTCCTCCCTCCTCACCCCTTCCACCTCTCCCTCTTCCCCCCCCCCCCCCCCCCCCTTCTCCCTCCCCCCCCACCTCCCTCCTCTTTCTCACTACCCCCTGCCTCTCCCTCTGACTGCCCCCTCCCTCCCTCTGCTGTTCCTGTGCTGGCCATTAGAGGTCATCAAGATGGTTTCTAACCCCACCCCCTCCCTGCCATAGGGTCTCTGTTCAAGGATGACATCATCCGCTTGCCTCCCTGTCTTCAAGGACCACCTCTGGATGCCAAGCTGATGCCAAGGTGCTTGCTGCTCACCTCCAGCTCATGGTACTTCAACCCCTCCTTGTGGCAATTTACACACAACATGGTGGGCAGAATCCCTCACCCCTGCCACCCTCCTTGCACCACCCCCAGACCCATTAGCAGTTAAAAGGCAATTTAAAATTTTAACGAATTAGTTTTAGTTGTAATTAATTCATTTAAAGTTTAATTAATACTGAGACTTGGGCTTGTAAGTGGGTCCTCTAACCTTTGATCTATTGCAGAGGATGCTGGGAGCATGGATTCCTGGATGCCACCAGCATACAAAGCAGCCACTGGCAGTGACCCCCAGGACCAGGACGACGAAGGATGAAGAGGACCAGAACTGACCAGCTGTCCCTCTTGGCTAACGGCTTAGACCAATGCCCTAGTGAGGGGGCATTGGTCATTAACGCCGGACCTTTGCTATGCTTCTGCCTTGATGCTATGACTGCTTTTCTATGTGTCTCTGCTTGTGTTAACATGTCAGCGACCTGGAGGGTTTCCAACCCCAGGGAGGTGTCAGTCTTTCTCAGTCCACCCCGTTGTTACCCCCGTGATGTTCGAATGGAAGAGTCCCTGTGGGCACTTCTCAGGAGGGGGACCTGCGCCAAGGGCTTGACCAGCATCTCACTGGCCATTCCAAGGCCCAGGGTGGGCTTCTGGAATGAGCGCGTGTCCCAATGCCATGCTACTGAACCGCCAAGGGCATCCCCACCACCTTTGAGATCACCCTGTCCTTTCGGGGGAACGGGGTTGAGAAGAGCAACCTCCCAGGGTGTTGTGAGTATTGAATGAGTCCAAGCAGCCTCGCGTAGGGCCAGGCATAGAGGAGGCAGTCAACAGATGTTTGTTGAAACAGTTTGGCCAGTCCATCCCTACCCCTCTCACCTGTCTTACACCTCTTATTTATTCTCCCACAGCGCTCCGGACAGCCCTAGTCCACGGGGCTCTCCCTGCACCAGGTAGGGGCTGCACCCAGATGGGTGCTGGGCTGACTTGAGTAAGCACATGCATGGTGCACGTGGTCATTTCCAGAGCACTTTCGATGTTCTGTGCCTATGTTATTTCTATGTCCGATGTCCATGTGAGTGAGGTCGCCTCATTTACAGGTGAGGATGAATTTGGCATCGATTTGAGTAATTCTAAAAGATGGAGAGCGAGAAGACGTATTTGAACAGAGTGCCCCTCCCTAGGGGACGGGACTGATTCACGTTTACAGTGAGGTCGCTGAGGCTGGAGGAGCGTCGTTGCTGGCAAATACCCCCTGCCTCTCCCTCTGACTGCCCCCTCCCTCCCTCTGCTGTTCCTGTGCTGGCCATTAGAGGTCATCAAGATGCCCTCCTCTTTCTCACTACCCCCTGCCTCTCCCTCTGACTGCCCCCTCCCTCCCTCTGCTGTTCCTGTGCTGGCCATTAGAGGTCATCAAGATGGTTTCTAACCCCACCCCCTCCCTGCCATAGGGTCTCTGTTCAAGGATGACATCATCCGCTTGCCTCCCTGTCTTCAAGGACCACCTCTGGATGCCAAGCTGATGCCAAGGTGCTTGCTGCTCACCTCCAGCTCATGGTACTTCAACCCCTCCTTGTGGCAATTTACACACAACATGGTGGGCAGAATCCCTCACCCCTGCCACCCTCCTTGCACCACCCCCAGACCCATTAGCAGTTAAAAGGCAATTTAAAATTTTAACGAATTAGTTTTAGTTGTAATTAATTCATTTAAAGTTTAATTAATACTGAGACTTGGGCTTGTAAGTGGGTCCTCTAACCTTTGATCTATTGCAGAGGATGCTGGGAGCATGGATTCCTGGATGCCACCAGCATACAAAGCAGCCACTGGCAGTGACCCCCAGGACCAGGACGACGAAGGATGAAGAGGACCAGAACTGACCAGCTGTCCCTCTTGGCTAACGGCTTAGACCAATGCCCTAGTGAGGGGGCATTGGTCATTAACGCCGGACCTTTGCTATGCTTCTGCCTTGATGCTATGACTGCTTTTCTATGTGTCTCTGCTTGTGTTAACATGTCAGCGACCTGGAGGGTTTCCAACCCCAGGGAGGTGTCAGTCTTTCTCAGTCCACCCCGTTGTTACCCCCGTGATGTTCGAATGGAAGAGTCCCTGTGGGCACTTCTCAGGAGGGGGACCTGCGCCAAGGGCTTGACCAGCATCTCACTGGCCATTCCAAGGCCCAGGGTGGGCTTCTGGAATGAGCGCGTGTCCCAATGCCATGCTACTGAACCGCCAAGGGCATCCCCACCACCTTTGAGATCACCCTGTCCTTTCGGGGGAACGGGGTTGAGAAGAGCAACCTCCCAGGGTGTTGTGAGTATTGAATGAGTCCAAGCAGCCTCGCGTAGGGCCAGGCATAGAGGAGGCAGTCAACAGATGTTTGTTGAAACAGTTTGGCCAGTCCATCCCTACCCCTCTCACCTGTCTTACACCTCTTATTTATTCTCCCACAGCGCTCCGGACAGCCCTAGTCCACGGGGCTCTCCCTGCACCAGGTAGGGGCTGCACCCAGATGGGTGCTGGGCTGACTTGAGTAAGCACATGCATGGTGCACGTGGTCATTTCCAGAGCACTTTCGATGTTCTGTGCCTATGTTATTTCTATGTCCGATGTCCATGTGAGTGAGGTCGCCTCATTTACAGGTGAGGATGAATTTGGCATCGATTTGAGTAATTCTAAAAGATGGAGAGCGAGAAGACGTATTTGAACAGAGTGCCCCTCCCTAGGGGACGGGACTGATTCACGTTTACAGTGAGGTCGCTGAGGCTGGAGGAGCGTCGTTGCTGGCAAGAGAAGGGGTCAGAGTTGGACCCTGGGTGCCATTTGTGGCTGCCCCTTACCCCCTGCCCCAGAGTTACACTAAGAGCCCTTTGATTTCCAATCAAATGTTTGACAATGGGGCAGCCTGTTTGAAATCCCAGCTGCCCAGGGTGGTCTTGGGGGTCTTGGGTGGCCCCAATGCTGGTACCATGTGCTGGCCTCACCTCTCAATAATGGTGTGACCTTAAATACGTTGCTTAACTTCTCCAAGTCTCAGTTCTTTTCATGGCCTAAATGGGGATTAGGGAAGAAAAGAAAAAAAAAGCAACACAAAAAAACACCCGCGTTTATCTACCCCACAGGGTGCTTTTGAAGGCCAAATGATGTAACCACTATGAAAGTGCTTTGTAAATTGCTGTGGAAATTGCGAGATACTTAACACCAGGAAGCTGTGCCTGATTATCGCATGCCCAGCCCTGTCCCCCCTCAGTTAATAACAGCTAGCACCCACTAGGTTCTGTGCTTGCGCTCAGTAAATAAATTCCAGAAGAAATAAAAACAGAATTAATTCAACAAACATTTTCTGGACCGCCTACGATATGCCCCGCACACCAGGCCTGGTATGTGATACAAAGATGATGAAAACAGTCTCTTGGAAGCTAATTGGGGTCCTCGTTTGACCGGCACTTTCTTTCGTCCCCTTTTAAGCCAACCAGTTTTGTCCGGACGAGACAAAAACAACTTGGGCTGCTTTAGAGAAACCCGGCTTGGTGTAGACAATAGCTCCCGGGCTTCTGAAAGGGGCTGATTGGATTATGTGGCAAATGAAGGTGGAAGGATGACTTGGAAGGTGACAAATGAAGTGGGCGGAGATCTGCTGTGAGTTAATCCAGGCTATTAGGAGGGACCTTTTGTCTTCCAGAGGCTGGCAGGAGCTTTTACCACTGGGTTTTACATCCTTAATGTAAAGGACGCATAATTTATGGTCAGTGAAAACCCAGGCCCCAGTGAGATTTGAGTGGGCTGTAAAATCGAGCCTAGTGAGTAATTACAGGGAGCATTTATGTCTCCCTTTGCAGTTGGCAAAGACCGTTTTGCAATCATCAATTCATTTGAACCTCACAACTCCCTGTCCGGACCCGGGGCTGGCCTGAGCCTCCTAGGGGAAGAGGCCGTCAAGTGGCCTTCAGATTGGGGCGTCTGAGGCATCTGACACGGTCAGGGGAGAGGCGTCCCCTGCCCTGGCCTCTCCTGTCTCAGACCTGGCCTTCCGGCCAGCAGCGATTCCCTCCGAATTCCTAACTTGGCTCGGTCGGCAGCTCTGAGCCTCCGGGCCCCTCCTGCTCTGCTTTCTAGCCACTCTCTCTTTCCTTTCGCAGCCAAGCTTCTCGAAAGGCCTGTGTACACTTGCTGTCTTCCTTCCTCACCTCCAGTTTCCTCTCCAACCCACTGCTTCCTGACCTCTTCTACTCCGCTCATCGGCTGTCACTAAGGTAATGACTTTCCTGGAGGTTAACCCTGGACACACTCACGGGCACATGACGCGCAGACACGCATCCGGTGTTTCACATTTTCCAGTTCCAGTCACTTCTATGGACAGACACGCCCCTGTAGACCTCACAGAGTCACCTGCTCCTGGCTTTCCTCCTCCTTAGTTTCTGCTAGGAACTGGAGTATCCAGACCTCTCACCTTCCGGAATCTGCCTCTTAGCATCTCACCCTGGGTTGGAGTCTAAACCACCTAGAGCTGAGGCCTTGGGGTAGGTCAGTTTTTCCAAGCCACCTTTTTCTCAGTTGCAGTATAGGGTGTCTTTACCTGGCAGGTCAGGTGGGCGGTCTTGCAGGTAAGATTTTAAGTCCCACTCTTTGAGGGACTTGAAATAAATTCAATAAAGTGTTCATGAGAAAATACAATTGAGGTCATCGTCAGATTTTCTTGTAGGTTAAGTTCCCACAGGGAGGACCAAAGGGAGAAGAAAGAGGTGGGGGGAGGGGGCAGTGGGAGAGAAAGAAGCAAAGAATAGAAAAGGGCACCAAAGACAAAAAAAGTAGGAAAGGGAGACTTAGAAAATATGAAAACCCACCAAAACAAACAAACAAACAAACAAAAAACCACATCCAGAGGAAGGAGTTTCTTCTTGGGTTAGGCAAAAAGAAAGTAAACAGGAAAAAGGTTTAAAATTCATTATCCCAGTGACAAATCCCAGGAAGCTTTCAAATCAAATTGCCCCATTTTGGGTTTTTAACTCCTTCTATCAGGTTTAACCTCTTTACCTCCTCCATCCTGGTTAAACGCCCCCTCGGCTGGTGATTAAATCCCGAAGCTACACGGAGTCTTTCAATGAATGAATGGCCCACAGAAAGAGACCCCCCCTCCCCCCAGCTGTGTTTTTCAGTTTTATTCCACTTTCCGCCCTTTTCCGTTAATGAACACAGGGCTAATCTCGGGCCTCGTCGAGGAAGAGGCTGCAGACGTTAATGAGGTAGCTGCTGGATTCCAGTATTCGCCCCTTAAGGAGGCGGCTTTGTCTGGGAAGGAAAAACACGCTGATTATCATAATAAGTGCTGCAGGGCCGCGGCCGCGGGGCACGGGCTCCGTGGGTCTGAAGCCACACTTCTAATTTTGGTGCTGGAGCCCAGGATTCATTTTGCTTCCCATTTAAGTCTCTGCCTCTGTCCCAGCTCGCGATCCCTTGAGCGGGGTGGAAAGTTGCGGGCAGCTTTGGGCCACAGATAGGGCTGCTTTGCAGAAAGTTCCTTTGTTCGACCCTACGTGCAGACCAGCAATGGGCCAGGGCGTTTCAGGCCTCTGGGATCCGTTTTCCCAAAAGCAGAGAGATGGGGGTGCACGTTTCCAACTCTGCCTCACACCAGACTTGTTTTTAGGACTCACTGGTGTTGAGCCTTTAAGGTCCTCAAATGCTAGAAAAGCCAAGGCTTAGGCATAGTCCCCGTAGAATGATCGCAGGGTCAGTGCCCATGGAACGCTCCTTCCAGGTCAGGAAACGGATGGGTATTGGTACCCCAGTCCCCCCACCAAGGGAAGGGCATGGTTGGGGCTCACATTTGGCCCCCACATAGGATGAGAGGGATGAGAGGACCAGCGATTTGTCAGGACCACTCAGATCCAGCACCAGAACCTGTAGTCACTCCTTTTATCCCCTAAATGTCCCCCTCCCCTCTGTCCAAAGTCTCCCTGGAGCCCATGAATGTCTTTATTTTTAATTGTTATTACCTTTTTTTTTGGCCGCACCCTGCGGCATGTGACATCCTAGCTCCCCGACCGGGGATCGAACCCGCGTCCCCTGCATTGGAAGCGCGGAGTCTTAACCACTGGACCACCAGGGAAGTCTCCCAGTAATCTTTTTAGAGCAAGTGTGCCTGAGTTGGAAACTTGCCCTTATGAATCCTGAGTTTTGGATGTTTCTCACCCCAAGACAGATCAATCAAGATGAGATCACTCCAATTAAACTTCAGGCTCTACCCAGACCTTCAGCCAAATGGCGGGGGGCGGGGGGGGGGGACAACTAAGGGAAAAGTGAGGTGTTTGGTGCAAGAAAACTTTTAGTTGAAAACTTCCTTAACTTACTTGTTGGCTAAAGGTTCCCTGGCATTCATGGATCAGAATTTGATACTCTTTCCAAGTTAACAAAACCAACCCTCGTCCAGCCCCCTAAATGGAAATGTTGAAGGAGGCCCAGGTGGCCAGTTGGGGCAACTCCACTCCTTTTGGTGGCAGTGACCCAGATGTTGCCTGGACTTGGGGACTGGATGAGGGTGAGCACCTCTGAGAATAGGGATCCCACCTACACTCCTCCGTGCACTTTTGGGAGAGTAAAATGACAGAGCAGTTCCTGGTGTTTCTAAAAGAGGATTTATTTTAAATAGGAAAAAAAAAATAACCCATAGGACCCTTTTCACCCTCACATACATACTAATTAAAATACGTGTCCCAAAGTCATCAATATTCCAGCACCTGATAACCTGGGGAGGGGGTGGAAGGCAGTCGAATTCAACTTCTGGGGACACCAGCAGAGGGGTCTGTGCTACTTGCTCTTGAGTGTATGGCAGCCTGTTTTAACCAGCATCCTCATTTCCGTGGTCCCCCTTCTGTGCCTGGATGGATGCTGCTCCCAGCTGCCTATGCACACGGGACCCCTGTGCCCCACGCTTCCAGCCCAGAGGTCCTGTCAGGCTTCCTGAGTGGGCCCCGTGACTCCCAGGGCCCACTGGTCTCGGCATCCTCCGTTAAGTGAATCCCAGAGGCTCAGGAGATCCCCTCGACCCCAGTTCTTCTGATTTTCTGTTTTTTCTGCTTTTATTGCCCCTTTCTCTTCTCCATCTACCCATTCTTCTCTACTTCATCACCATTTCCTCATCTGGTCCTCTGGGGGGGTGTCCTAGGCCAGCCACTCCTCCTTTGGGTGTCCCAGCACCAGCCTGGCACAAAGTGGGGTTCAGTAAGAGTATGTGGGGTGTATGTTTGGACAGGTGAGTCAATGAAGGAACTTGACTGCCATACTTGAGCTGCTAGGCGGGAGTTGTTGAGGATGCAAGAAGTTTTAGGTCAAAAGGGTGGAGGGTGGATGTCCTTTTACTGAGAGGAGTGGGCATTGCCCCACCCCAGCCCCATTTGAGTGGGGGCCTCACCAGTCTCACCCCTTCGTTCACTCATGCGTCCATCCCGTCATCCAACAGTTGATCCTTACTGAGCAAGCCCACGGTCTGGCCCCGGGCTGGGCACCTGCCACCCTAGCGCATCCCTTGATGGCCTCTGCGTCCCCGGGGGGTGGCGGGCCAGGGGGTTGCTTCTGCCCAGGGTGGCCTCGTGGCTCCCGGGCGCGGGAGGAGCGGACTCCCGCTCTGCAGGCAAGGCAGGTGGGGTGGGGTGTGAGGGGCGGGCCTGGTTTGGCCGGCTGGCCCCCTTTTAGTTCACACCCTGGGGGGGGGGCGGGGGCGGGCCTGGAACCTGCCCTTCTCCAGGGCTCCCAGCCAGCCCCTCCGGCCCTCTCGGCCTCCCACCCCATCCCCTAGCTGAGTGCTCGTGGCTGAGCTGGACCCCCGTACCTGAAGTTCAGGACTGAGGTGGCGGCGTACGGGCAGCTGTGGTGTATGTCCCCTTGGGCTCTGGCCACACAGGTCTCCCTCTTGAGTTGGGGTCCATGAGCTGGACCCCTCCCTCCATGATGCCTTCCTCCCCCTGGGGCTAAGTCCAGCTCCTTTGCCCCCCACTTGTGGGCTGGGGCGTGTCCAACGTCAAGGGCCCCTGGCCGGGAACCTCCAGGGAGCACTGCAGGCCCTGCCTCTGCCTAGCTGCCCACCTGCTCTGCTCTCCCTGGCGGCTCCTCCCCTGGCTCCCCCCTCCCCCTTGCTAGGTTGACTGCCCACCTGTGGCTCCGCTTTCCCCACCTGACCCATTTCCTCTTCTCTGTGCCCCAGTCACTGGGCTTGGGACCCTCTGGGTCTCACCCATCCAGCCCTCTACCTAACAGGTTGGTTTTCCTCGCTGAGCCCACACCTGTGGTTACCTGGCCCTGCCTGCTGCCCCGCCCACCTCCCACCTGCTTGCCTTTCGCCTGCCTCTCCCCCAGGGCAAGGAGGCCCTCCCCCTCAGGGTCGCCCAAGTTTCCGGTTGGTCTCCAGTGCTCGTGGCACCCCTCCCCTACCATCCTCAGAGGCCTCCTCCCATGGGCCTGGCCTCCCGGGCTCTGAGTGCCTGTGGGCTGCTGCCAGACCTCTGTCCTGCTCCCTTCCCCCCACCCCAATCCCCCCAGACTGCTTGTCATCATGTCCTACCGGGCCTGCCTGTACGGCCGTCCTGTATCCACGAGTCAGGCTCTGCCTTGCCCCCGGCCTCGTGGCCGGTCTGGGGGCTGCCACCTGGCCTGTCGCTTCTGTTCTTGCACCTTCTCCTGTCATTGCCATCCCTACGAGCCACCTCCCTCCACCGAAAACCAGGCTGCAGGTGAGACTGGGCCCCGTGTGTTTTCTAGGGGTGTGTGTGGCTTTTCTGGGGTCTCGCCTTGCTGGCGTTCTAACTTTCTGCCCCTCCCCAAGGTCAGCCCGTCCTCGACACCCTGGCGGCGACAGTCGGCTGAAGAACTGGACGGAAGAGGCAGGAGAGTTGCCCTGGACCAGCGTTCCTTCAGGACGGTCACCTGGCATCTCATGCCCACCTGGTGCCCCGTGACTCCCTCCTGGTTTGGGGTGAGTTTCTTGCTGTTTTGGGACACTACGATTTCATTAGGTTCAGCTCACATCTCTCAGTTCAAGGATGTACACATTTAACCTGGGAGGGGTCACTTCCAAGGGCAAGTCCTCTTCTACACCAAACATGGGGCTGGGGTTCTGGAAGCTGCCTAGAGCTGAGACCCCTGTGGGCCAGCATGGTAAGTGGGGAGCGTCCCCCTCAGGTCTGGGCCCCTGAGAACCAGCTCGGGCAGGGCACATAGTAGGTCCTCACAAAGCTTTACTGAGCATGTTAATGAAATGAATAATGGTGCATTTGCCCTCCTAATCCCGGCTAGTGGGCTGCTTTGGAGATGTGGAAACAGGAATGCTTATTTGCTGTGGAGCTGGAAAAACATTTCTCCCCACAAGCCATGGTAACGTCAGTCGCTGTGAGAAAGCTGGTTTCTCACACATGAGGCCTTGATAATGTCTTTTAATCAAATAGTGGTTTTTTGAGTGAGTTCTTCTCTTGGCCTCTTCTCCTCACCCCTGAAATTGCAATGAGATGGGAACGTTTTGTTTGTTTAAATAAAATCAGTAATGGTAGAGCAGAAGAAAGCAGGGGATTACAACCCCACGATTCACTCAGGGACTCCTCATTCGTTTATCTGGGGTTCACTTATTCAAGATGTGTTAATGGAGCCCCGGGAGGCCCAGGGTTGGGACTCTTCTCTGGGTGCCCAGGACCAGCTTTGCCTTAGGACTAGAGGGTCTAGTCGGGTGCCCCGGGAGGTCCCATGCGGTGACGTGGCTGTATGGCAGCTAAGCAAGGCGGACAGGGAGAGAGGGGGCTCTGCCGAGGGCATCTTGCTTTCTACGGTCCGGGCGACTGAGCCCATGGCGGGGCTCACGGAGGGGCCTGGGGGTGTTTTCAGAGCCAGCAGCCCCAGTGGACTGTGGCTGCCTCTGTGTCCCACAACTGAGACATTCGGGGTAGCTACTGGGGCACTTAGACGGCCGGGGTGGTCCAGGGGGGAGACGGGAAAGGCCTGGATGATGGGGGGCGAAGTTGACTCAACTCCCCAGATGTTTGTGGAGGCTCCAGTGGGCCCAGCACTGTCCTGGTCCCGATGCCAACACCCCCCCAAAACCACCTTGTTGCTCATACACGGCGTCTGTCTCTGTGACAGGGAAGTTGATGGACGGGGCTCACGTCAGAGCCGGGGGCCCTGCCTCAGGGTACGCCCGCCTGTGTGTGACCTGCTGCCCAGTGGGCAGAGCGGCTGGACCCCCTGCACTCCCTGAGGGTCTCCGGTTTCCAGCAAAGCTTCCATAAGGCTCTTTCGTCAACCAGATTTTGGAGGCAGCTCTTACGTAGCCCTGCCCTTCTCCCCTGAATTGGAAATGGGGTAGGGATGGTATTTTTTAATAACACCTGGCAGTGCAGGTAAAGAGAGGTAGAGGTATCCAGACCCGGGGGCCGATGCCTTTGTCTGCTTGTTTTCACTCCCTGGAGAGCCCATCAGGCTGCAGAGAGGTGGAGAGGGTGTGCCCAGGTCTAACTCCAGGGAAGGGGCACCGGGCAGACTCTGCCCCGTGACATTTACTCCACAGCTGGCCTTTGCCATCTGCAAACACAGTGACGTGGAAGAGAGGCCCGGGAGGGGAGCTTTTCAAAGGGCAGGATGCGGGCTCTGGGGTGTCATATCCAGAGCTTACCAGAAAGATCCGTGTAGCTCATTGGATGGAGCCAAATGCCCACGGCTCCTGGACTCTCCCTCGGGGATGTCTCGGGACCCCCTCAAGGTGGGCTGGGCCGAGGGGCAGAGTCAAGGTGGAGGCAGGCCCCCAGCCAGCCCCAGACTTTGCCAGCCCCCCGCCCCTCATCCTCAGCGTTTGGGGTGGCCTGTGTTTGGGGTGTGTTGTACTTTAGAGACACTTGTGAATGCTCCGTCTCAGGTATACACATATTCTGGGTTTTGTGTGTTATTACGCGGAAAACAGAGAAAAATAGGTCAAGTTCTCCATTTAAGAAGTCGAAACATAACATCATCTATTAGCTTCGCAGCCGATCAGCCCAAGAATTGCAGAAAGGCCGTTATCAAGTGTTGAAAGAAATGATCATTCTCAGGAAAATTCTGTTTTGATGGATTGGTCCATCCCTGAGCAGTAAGGGGTGGAATGATACCCTCGCTGGCCAGGCAGGCAGAGGACCCTGTCCTCTTGGCACGAGGGGTTCTCTGGCCGCTTGTCTTTGTGCTGAGCTGGTCCCCGGGGCCACCTCTAGCTGAATGCTTCCACGTGGGCACAGGTATCAGGGAAGCGATTGGTGGTCTTGCCCGAAAGCTGGCCCTCGGGTCCCACCTGCTTCCCCCCAGGTGGATGAGGAAGGGGGCCGAGAGCGTAGCCCAGCCTCTGCGCTCCCGGAAAGAAAGAAAATGCCCCCTCTCTCACCCTCCAATTTCCCACCTGCGGGGCCCCTGACCTAGAGCCTCCTGACTTGTGATTCAAACCCCAAATGTATTTCCAAGTACATTTCTCCAAATAATGTCAAAACTGGCAAGACTTAAGGGCAACAGCATGTGTTTCTTATTCATTCATTTACATGAAGGAACTTAAATGTGGTTTTTTTAATGAGCAACCTGACTTCCAGAAAGAAAAAAAAAAATCACCCGTCTTTAATGAGCTTGCTAATGAATCTTTCCTTGAAAAGAGGAAGGCGGCTTTACACAGAAGGGGGTGTGGAGGGAGACAAATTAAGGCCCCAAAGGGTTAAAGGGCAGTGGACAATGTCGAATCCCGCATTGTCAGCTGAACCAGGAAGGCTTTGGGGCACTGGGAGCATTTTCTTTTCAGAAGACTGACATTTAACAAGTTGCAAATGAGTCCCAAGAACTGGTTGCCTTTTCCTTCTGCGTCTTTGAGCCCTGTCCCCTGTCCTCAAGGAGCTAAGGGAGTTGAGTCCAGCCTGATCTCCCATCCCTGGTTTGAGCAGATGGAAAATTCTGGAAAAGAGTTGTATCTTTCCGAATGAGGCCATCTCAAGCGTGGGGTCCCCATTTTGAGAGGGGGAGGCCAGTCTGGGTAGGGAAGGAGGGGAGGCTTTTTACTCTGGTGCCCAGTTCCAATGGGCAGCCCCGAGTCCCAGCTGCCTGAGTGTGTCTTCAAGAAGCCAGGCCCTTTCGGGGAGAGGGGTCTGCAGGAGGGGGTGTTGCAGAGGTAGCCTCCCCTCCTGGGTATGGAGTGAGTCAGTGTTTTGGAGCCAGGAGAGGAGGGGACCAGGGTGCCCTTGGGAAGCCAATGGGAGGACACCGGCCTCCGACGCTATCGCCTACCAGTCATCCCCACACCCTGCAACGCCAGTGGGAGAGGCCCCTAGTTCATTTGGATCCTGTGCCCAGGTGAGCACAGAGAAGGGCCCGAGAGGCCCGTCTTTGGGATTCCCGCACGGCCTGGAATTCCTAGTGCTTTCCAGATTTTAGACACTTGGTCCCTTATCCCAGTCTTCATTGTGAGGGCTTTGGCTGTCCAGAGCAGAGCAGGTGCCGGGCAGCCGAGGCCGGGGTTGGCCCTGACTTGGGGGAAGGGTGTGTGAGAGAGGAATTAATTATGGGGGAGGAGGGTGGTGGAGGGTGTAGTCATGACTCTCTTAATTGCTCTCCAATTTCTTTGGGCTTCAGAAAAAAATCCAGATGGAGAGTTCTTAAGTCCTCCTTCCTGGGAGTCGGGGGGCCAGGGTAGCGGGGGAGGAAGGCTGCCCACCACCTTTTGCCTGGCGTCTCTTTGCGGAGTGAATAGGGGTCTTTGGCAGGGGCTTAAGGAGGAGACTTAGCCTGGGAGCTCCCAGGGCGGTGCAGATGGAAACAAAGGCCCAGCAGAAAGGAATGTGGGGAGCCCCCCATGGAGAACAGCCACCTGGGGATAATTGGGAGGCTGAGAGCAGATGAGTTTTCCCAGGTTCTGTGAATACATTCTCTCAATAGAAGGTGCCTTTTCTTCCCATGAAAAGAAGGAAACCTCAATTACCTTCCCCTGAAACAGAGTGTGTGTGTGTTCCCTCTTGGTGGGGGGAGCTGGGGCGCTGCCGAGGGCCCCTCGCCCTTGTGTGTGTGCCCTTGTGTGTGTGTCGGGAGCTCCGAGGCGCGCAGGCGAGAGGTGACACGATGCACGTCTAACCAGCCACCCCGTCGGCGCGACCCTGGACTCGCCCGTGCTCCCCCGTTCTAGGGCTTTCTTTTTGTGAGTTTCTCAGGAGGAGGCATCGGGGTAGCTGTGCCTGTAAACAAGAAGCTGATCAAACCAGACCTGATGCCCAAGAGACAGCCAAGGAGACGGAACTCAGGGGTGGAAAGTTGGGGCAGGAGGCCAGTCAGGGGGCCAGAGACTGACTGCACGTCTGTGCCGGCCATCCGGGACCACGGCTGTGCCGGTCCTTCTGCCTTCCCAGCCCTTTCTCAGCGCTGTCCTGTGGGTGGGGATAGAGGCATTCCTACCGGGTTGAGAAATTGGGGGTTTTGGGGCTCGGAGATCACAGGGCTGGTGTTTGCAGTTAGAAGGGGTAAGGGAGGGGGAGTCGGCAGGGCCTGTGGGGTTGGGGGCAGCCCTCAGCAAGGGGATCCTCTGAGTTGGAGGGAAAACAGTTTGCACCACCACTGCCCCAGACAGCCCCGAGGGCTCAGGCCCCTTCAGAGGAACCGGGGGCAAAGTCCCTGCCATGAGGGGAAGGAGTCCTGGGTCTCAGTCTTGGCCAGTATCTTTGTTACTGCTGGCTGCTGGGCCTCAGTTTCCCCATCTGTAAAATGAGGCAGTAGCCTATCAGTTCTCTGTATTCTATGAGGCAGGAGAAGCATGGGGTGTCAGCGCTAGAAAGGCAAGGGCCCTTTCCCCAGAAGAGGGGAGGGAGAGCCCCAGGTGTCCAGATTGGGCCCCCGCTGGCCTCCTGGCTGAGAGCAGGGCACACCCCTGCTACTCAGGCCTTGTCAGTCAGAGGAGAGAGTTCAAATCGGGTGCTCCGGGCACCTGAGAGTCAGGCAGCGGCCCTGAATTGGCCCTCTGGGACCTGGTTCCAGCCTATGTTCAGCTCACACTGTGGGTGTGACCTTGGCCCTTGTCTCCAGCCCTCTGGGCCTGTTTTCCCATCTGTGAAATGGGACAGTGCAGGCTCGAGGTCATCTGAGGGTCTTTGGAGCTCTGGATTCCTTCCAGTTGCTCAGTGGTCATCTGTGGGTGGTTTGTTTGCTAGGTCTTTAGAATCAGAGGGCTGGAGATCTCTGCTCCTTTGCCTTTCAACCCCCCTCTACTTTATTATTTTTTTTTGCCGTACGCGGGCCTCTCACTGCTGTGGCCTCTCCCGTTGCGGGGCACAGGCTCCGGACGCGCAGGCTCAGCGGCCGTGGCCCACGGGCCCATCCGCTCCGCGGCATGTGGGATCCTCCCGGACCGGGGCACGAACCCGCGTCCCCTGCATCGGCAGGCGGGCTCTCAACCACTGCGCCACCAGGGAAGCCCTACTTTATTATTATTATTTTTTGGCCGTGCTGAGCGTCATGTGGGATTGTAGTTCCCCGACCAGGGATTGAACCCTGGTCCCCTGCAGTGGGAGGCGGAGTCTTAACTACTGGACCGCCCAGGAAGTCCCACAACCCCCCTCTACTTTAGAGACAAGGAAACCAGAGACCCGAGAGGGCCGGGATGGCAGGCTGTGGATGTGAAGCCCACCGCCCATGGCCAGGCAGTGGGGGAGCGGTCATCAGCCTGTCTCCATGGTCAGCTTTTCGTGAACACAGATCTAATGGGACTCGCACTCCAAAGCAGCTCCAAAGGGCTGCCTGCGTGCTGCGGTGCAGGGAATGCATTTATGGAACATTCTTCCACACAGGTGGGCTGCCGGCCAGGCCTGGAACACCTTTCTGGGCCGTGTCATGAGCCTGGCCCCGTGGCGGCAGTCCCAGGAGGGCGGGCCTGGCCGTACCATCCCCTGTGGCTCGCCCTGGGCCTTTTGGTGCTCCGGCTTTGCTCAGCTGAGAACTTCCTGAAAAAGCCGTCAGGGAGGCAAGTTCTGGAAAAGCCATCAGTCACCGGGCCTGCCCCGGCTGCCCATCTCAGACTCAGTTTTGCAAACATCTCTCGCTGTCTCTTTGTGCTTCAGAGTGTGGTCATAAAGCGCTCACAAAACCCTCGGTCAGGCCTACGCCCGGTGATTACCACGGTGGGCTGCAGCCTTTGTCTTGTGACCTTGGTTGCTACAATACCTGCAAGCTGAAATGAGGGATGGAAAAGTTGCCCGCTTCAATTAGACCGGCAGACTGCCTTTCCCAAGGCTTCCTCTGCCACTCTATCCATTAGCGGTAAACATAAGCCAAATAGGCCTTAATTCTCTCTAATTGCCCACTCCTGAAGCAAAGAGTGAAATTCCAGGAAGAGGCGTATGTAAACATCCTCCATAGCCCGGCCAACTGAAATTAGAGGGCTGATGGGGGCCAGCAAGAGCGAGGAGGACATGATTTCCAAAGCTGTCCCAATTACCTGTCCCATTTTCATAAATGAGCCCATGTTGTCTAGGGCCCTGGCCTTCACAAAGGTACAGGAAATTAACTCCGCAAAGAGCCTGCATTTGTCGGGGAAAGTTGTAAGAGGGTGCTCGTTACTCAACAGGTAGGGAGCGTGAGATCCGAGGCGAGGCTCGTGGCTGTTTGTATAAACTACAGGCTCTATTTCTGAGAATCACCGTTTTATTAAAAATCATCCTTTTCCACCTTTCCCTGCTCTCAACATCCACAAATGATTTGTACCAAAGACATGCCAGATCAGTGAGGCCCCATTTGCCCCCAGAAAAGAGGAACTTCAAAAATTTTGAGAGGCAGAGCTAGAGTTGTCTAATCCTCTTAAGCTCCAGAGGACGTTTTCGGTGTAAAGCAGCAGCGCTTCCTGCGTGGATTATGGACGCAGCACACGTATTTATGAGGTCTTCGATCAGTCGCTTGCGACAATTGTTCCTCTGGACCCTCTAAGGAGGCCTTGTGTTCTCCTTTGGTTCCAGACACTGACTCATCTCCACAGTGTCTCCATCTGTTACGATTTCAGCCTGGCACCGCGGTGCTCATACGTCACGGCAGACCCAGGGCTGGGACACGCAGCTCGGAAACCAAGGCACGACTTTGCCGGGGCTGCGTCTTCAAGGAGCAGCCTGGGGTCTGCACGAAAGTTAATTACGGACAATCAGGAACTCTGAGGGTTCCTGAGGCCCCTGGGCAGAAGCAGGAAAAAACCCAGATGCTCTGAGCTGCTTTTGATTTCCTGGGTCCTATTAAAAGACATCAAAGAGAACCAAACCGGAACGACTCACCAAAGCCCTTTCCCATGTTTCTTTGTCCCACGGGAAGAGGCAGTGGCTGTGGTCCTGCTGCATTGGCCTCCCCAGGCGCTCACAGGCTCCTGGGGAGGGCTGGAAACTCTCCCGGGGGCGTCCAGCGCAACACGGGCACCCAGAGAGCCCTTAGAAAACCAGTCTACCCTCGGTCACCCATGGGCTGATGACCGCTTGATTAACACTGATTTTTAAAAAAGGCTTTCTGTTTCTTGGTTATAAAAGCAGCCAATTAGGGGAGAACAGTGTTTGGGAAGCTGAGGGCCAGGGAAGGAATTCTTACAGGGATTGGAAGCAAGAGGTGAGCCCTCTGTGCCCAGCCAGGTCTTGGGCACCCCAGTGAGTGAACCACTGGGAATAGGGGGGCAGTGGCAGCCGGGACGGGTACCCAAGTGGCTTAAGTCAGGGCAGGGGGGTTGGAGAGGGTCTCTTCCTTCCTCGGGGTTCCTTGGAGGACCACGGGGTGCTCCTTTTTCATTCTCCTTTTTCTCTAGGTTTTGTTATCATTCTAGCCCCTCCCCTTACAGGGCTGTTCAAACCTCAGCCATCACAGACCATCTGTCAGCCACACCTGCCCACCTTCACTAGAGCCTGCTGAATGTATGTTCAAAATCAAGTCCCGCAAAATATTTTAAATAAATGAACAGCCTCTTTTTTTTTTTTCTTCTGAGCAGTTTTAGATTTACAGAAAAAGTGAGTGGCAAGTACAGGGAAGTCCCATACCCCGCCCCCCCATCCCCTGATGTTAACATCTGGCATTAATGTGGCACATTTGTTACCACTGAGGAGCCGACCTTGATAACACAGTTATTCACTGAAGTTCATGGTTTATATCATTCGGGGTCACTCTTTGTGTCCTACAGTCTGTGGGTTTTGACAGGTATATAATGACATGTGTCTATCATTATTCAACTTTAAGGCAAATGCTTGAAGTCAAAGACCTGATGTAACCGGTCAGGCTTTTATATGGTGCTGATGAAAATTTGTATGTAATTGTTAAAGTGAAGGTGTCTGTCCAGGCAGCCTCATCCTTCATCTTCCATCCCATGGTTTTAGGACACACTGCCCATTCAAGACTCCACAACCCTGGTGTGGTCCACAGCCCACTTCCCTTGTCTCATCCAGGGCCAGGCGCCCAGCTGACCGCACTCCCATCATGCCTGAGCACATGCTAACGCTGGCCTGGCTGTGCCCCCCGGTGCCCTTCCCTCATGGTGGAATGTCCTGCCAGGAAGCCTTCTACCCAGCCTTCGGGTGTGTACAGCTCAGCTCTCACTCGTGAAATGGCCCTGAGCCTTTGGGTTCCATAAATGGGCACTTAGCATTATGGGTGGCACCAACCAACCCAAGGGCTCTTGGGTTGAGAGCCGTGTCCACACCTCCACACCTGCCCCATCGGCTTCAAATACCCCCGGAAGCTGTGGTGGGGAGCTTGGCGGGTGAGAGAGTGAGCCAGTGCAATGAAAAGCGAAATGCTTGGTTTCACCAATTCCACGCTTGCTAGAAGCTGGGGCGTCCCTGCTTCCGTTGGGTGAGATTCTATTTCAGTGACCCAGTGCTTTCTCATTCCAGCTGAAGCCGTCTCGAATCCTCCGTGGGACAGGACTGTGGACACGCAACCCCAGTACCCTCCAGCTCCAAAATCGTAAGTTGCTGGGCCGTGGGGAGCACCTCTGTGGTTGATCACCAGTGGGGGCCGGCTGCCACCCAGAGCAGCCTCGTGGGAGGGGCTGGTGAGCGCTGGTCCGTGGTCCGCTCACGGGGAGAGGGGTGCCCGGTGAGCCTAGTTGAGCGTGGACCTGGGGGGCTTGTGTTCGGAGGCAGGACCCCCCCCCCCAGCCTCCTCGTGTCGTCTCTGTGGCAAAAGAATTCTATAGGCGGCTTCAAGTGCCGGACCCCCAAAGAATGTTTCCTCTTTCACTCCTCTAAATGAATGGCCCTTTCATTGCTCAGTCTCCCTTTGGCTCTTATGCCGCAGGGCAGACTAGGATGGAAGTGGCCTAGCTGGGGGGCCCTTCAAAGGGCCAAGGAGAAAACGCGGGCCAAGAGACCAGCCTCTCAAACGGGCTTCGAGCTGCAGTGACCTTCACTTACCTTCCCCCCCTTGAAATGTCTGGAAAACGGAATGGACAGATTTTCTGTCTTCAAAGTTTCCGGCTAAACCTCTTCAAGTTCTTTATTGTTTGGGACTGAGACACTCAGCAATGGTAATGGGTAGTTCCTTTTGTATTTGCCTTGAAAGGCCAAAATATTTTTATATGGCTACAGACAAAGCCATCTGTTTTAAGATGAACTCTATGTCCGTCGTTTCCCACCGGGGAGATCGTGTATACCGTGTGTGTCTCTGTGCACTCCTGGGTCTTGAAACAGGTTTCTCATGGGGATGGCCATTCACAGGGGTCCACGGGGAAGCACCTGCCCCACCAAGGGGGCCTGGGGACTCTGACCCTCATCTGTGTAGGATGTGACCCCCGGGGGGGCGGCGGGTGTTCTGGCTGCACTAACATGTACTCTGCCTGTGCCTGCATCCGCCATGCATATGTGTCAAGGACTGTGGGTTGTGTGCACCTTGGTGGTTAACTTGGTGGGAAGAAGCTGGAAGGTCAAATATACTGTGAATGTTCTATTGTTCTGGTCGGGAGGTCATTTTGCTGGGTTCTGTTACCTGGTCCAAATAAGTGAATGGATGAATAAATGAATGAAGGCGTGAAAGAGTGAAGAAACTAATAAATAGGTAAAGAAGCGTACCCTGAAGGAGATCCAATTTGAGGCACAGGAGCTCGATAGATAAGTCAATAAAGCATTGAATCAGTATATAAACAGGGCCAGGCAGGAACCGATGTCAGGTCATCGTGGACTAAGGGAACACGTACAATTCAAGTATGTAGCGCCTAAAGTTTGTCCATGAAAGAATAAAGCCTAGATGAAAGAATGAATAAGAAGTCAAGAGGCATAAACCAGTAGTGAGGGTGAGATTATGCGGCCCATCAAAGTGAAAAGATGCAAGAGAAAGGGCACGGACGATTGAAAGGAAGAAGAAAAACGGAAAGACGCAAAATAATAACTAAGCAGGAAGATCACTTTTAAAATTAGGGGGTGAGAAAATATATAAGGAGGACTATGTCAGGTTATTAGGAGCCAAGCATTAGGATTAGTCCAGATACATGCTCCAGCCATAGAAAAAAAAGAGAAACAACAGAGGAAGAGTTCAAAAGGTAGTTAAAACCGAAAAAGGACCCAGGGGACCAGAGAGGAGAGTTAACTTTAACCAAATTTTTTCTAACTCTGGGCACACATAAATAAATAAACACTGAAATGAAAGAAAGCCAAAAAAAGAAAAAAAAAGGAGAAAGGAAAGGATGGGATGAATAAGTAGTGGACGTACGTGGACCCAGATGGGAGCGTGGCAGGAGGGGTTTCGAGTCATCCAGTCCTGGGACCTGAGATCTGTTCCACGAAAGGACTAAAAAAGAGAGAGAACAAAATAAAGCATCTAAATAAAAACCAAGAAATATGGAAGAAAAAGTAACAAGTGTTCAGTCCAGGAATACATTAGTGGATGAATAAATAAACATATAAAAGAAGGCGGTGCTAGGAGTCGAGTAATAGACTGTCATGAATCAAGGTTGGTCCAGTTCTAAAAGCCGCAGTACTATCAGAACATAATAAGCATCTCCATAAACAAGTGAATGAGCATCTAAAGAAACAAAGACACGATGGAGTGAGGCAGGGAGGGGCCATGGCCACAGGCACTCCTGAGGGGCCTGTTGGAAGGTTGTAATTAATCTTCGCCACTGTCTGGGCACCAAAGATCCAGGAGGAGGAAAGAAGACAGACGAGAAAGGAGGAGTTTTGGAAAGCTGCAACAAAAGAGAGAAAGAAAGAGTTAAGAGGTGGTAAATGGGTATATTCTTGGAAGAGGGTTAGGCTAAGAGTGATAAAAAAGGACCAGCCCCAACTGTAGATCACAATGGGTCAAAATCTGGGCACTCGTTCCGTTAGTAGAGGAGTGTATACCTAATAAGAAGAGAAACACAGCAGGAAGGAAGAATGGTATGAATGAATGAAGGAAGGAAGGAACGAACGAGACGTGGAGAGGCAGGGCCCCAGGATGCCGTTTGCAGGTAACGTTATAGGATTCATCACTTCATGGCACCTGAGCGCCGAGGAATGAAAGAATGCAAGAAAGAAAGAGTGAGAGAGCGAAAGAGAGAAACAGTGAAAATGGGAGAGAAATGATAAATCAGAGATTAAATTAGAAATGAAAAAGGAAAAAAGGAGAAAGGTAATATATTAACAGACAGATTATAGGAGAGAGCAGCTCTAGGAGTAAGAATGAGAGGGGGGCCTGAACCAAGCCCAGTGACGAATTCACATCTGGGCTTCTGAGATGGGCCGCCACCTACCCAACCAGGAGGCAGTTCAAAGCTGAAATGCATAAGGGAGGACCTCAGTGAGGCCAGGGAGGGGAAGGCCCACTGCTTGTAGATTATCATGTATCCAGTTAGGTGCCCCTGCCAGCCAGAAGTGTAGAAACAATCACCAAAAAGAAAGAAAACCTGAATGGATGCACGAATGCGTGAATGCAAGAGTGAATGAGAAAAAAGATTTGCAGTGACCAAGGAGGCCGGTCTTGCAGGGGTGTTAGGATTCATCCAGTCCCTGGTGCCTGATCTCCAAGAGAAGGAAAGGCGGTAAAAAAAGAAAGGCTGAGAGACTGGTAGAAAAAAACAATTGAGATTGGAGAAAAAAATAAAACAATTTAAAAAAGGAGTAAAGAAGGTAATAAATTAGCAAGCCATGCAGTGAAGTCTGTGAGAAGGGACTGGTTTAGCACAGACCATCCACATTAATTCAAATCTCCGGCCCCGAAGTTGATAAACAATAAAAACAATCACATAAATAAATGCCTGAAGGGATAAATTCGCACATTCCATGAGAAGGTGAGAAAAAGTTTGAAAAATTATAGGAGGGACTGGGAGAAAGAAAGATGAAAGAAAAGAAAAGAAAAGAGACCTATGGAAGAAGAGGCACTTCCTGGATAAGTACTTACATATAATAAACAAATATTATTCATTAAATACAATAATTAGTAAGAGCTGAGGTTCATCATAAAGAAAGAATAAGTAGAGGGATGGCTGTGTGAACAAATGAATGAGAAGGATGATTTTGATTAATTCACGTCTGCACTCGAGGCTCACGGGAATAAAAGAATGCAAAAAAGAGAGCGGTGAAGGAGGGGCGTAGACAATTATGACAGGATGGATATTAGCAACAAAAACATATTGAAGGAATAAATCAATACGTACATAATTCTACGAGAGAGAGGGCCATGTTAGAACAAAAAAACGAGATGGCACCGCGAGCCAGGAATTATGACTGATTCAAAACTGGGCTCTTGAGATAGTTAAATAAAGCCTCAACCAAATCACCAGTATGAGGAATTAACAAACAAAAGCGAGCCCCACATGGACCGGTGCTGAGAAGGCTCCAGGAACCACAGATTATGGTTAATCCAATTCTGTGCACCTGAGGTCCATAAATAAAAGAATAAATATTGAAATAAAAGAGTGACAGAAAGAGTGAATGGACCCATGAACAACTGAATTAGAAATGGAAATGCCTGGAACGGCCAGGAGTGCGTTGCCCATGGGATTGTCACTCATCTCACTCCGGACACCTGAGGTTCCTAAGAGTGAAAAGATGCAAGAAAAAAAACAACAAAAAAACCCATCAGGGAGTCAAAGAAAGAGGTGAGGGAAGGCAAAGTGAAACAAAGTGAAAGAGAAAGGCGGGGTGGGGGAGGGACTAATAAAAAGCTAACGAAGATATGGGTGTGTCTGAGAGGAGGATGTGTTAGGATTAGGGATGAGGTCGTCATCAATCCTAATGATGGATGAGATCATCCAATCCCCCTTTTTAGGGCAAGGGAGGATGGAGAGATGAAAAAAAAAAGAAGTGAAAAAAGGAGAAAGGAAGGATGATAAACCTCCAACCAAGGTGATAAATGGTTAGTTAAAAGAGAGGTTGTCTGAGCAGGGATTATAATTAGTTTACATACGTACTCCTTAAATAGATAAATACATCACACCTTTCCAAGAATAAATGAAAAATAGAGGAAATACCCGACCCAAAGACAAGGCTGCATCTTCCAACCTTTTATCATCTTTATGTAATAAAATATATGCAATTGAGGTCCATAAATAAAAGAATAAATAGCAAAGTGTAAAAGGTGACTAAAGGCGAGGAAGAAAGATAGCAAAGGCAAAAAAACACATGGGCCAACAATGGTTATTTTGCACGTGCAGTTTTGACTAATACAGTTATTTCCCAGGAGACTGGTAAGTAAAAGAATACCCAAAATAAGAAAGAAAGCAAGGGCAAATGCACGAGTGCAGAAGTGAAGGAATGAATGAGTGAGAGGTGGTGCTGCCTGGACCAGGGACAGGAGGATGTCGCTCGCGGGAGCCTGATTTATCCTTCTGTGCACCTGAGTTTGTAAGAATGAAGGAACGGAAGGAAGAGTGAGAGAAAGGGAGAAATACAAAAGAAAGGAATAAGGAATCAAAATAATGTATAAACGAATAAATAGGAGAAGGGAGAGCTTCATGAACGAGGGGCTGTGATTAATCGAAAGTCGTGCTGTTGAAGTCGGTAAATAAAGGCGTCAAATCTAAATGAATGAACGAATGAGTGACTGGAAGAAATGGACGAATGACTGGAAGGAAGTGAGGGAGGAAGGAAGGAAGGAGGGAAGGAGGGAAAGAAGGAAAAAGGAAGGAAGAAATAGTAGGCAGAGAGGGAGGGAGGACTCTTCCAGTTTGGGGTCCCTGGGTTCCCGCCAGCCGAAGGGAGTGGGTACCAGGGAGGCGTGGCTCTTGGCATGTTGTGTGCTTGTTACCTGCACTTTCTTCGCGGGAGGAGCTGGCTCAGGAGGACCCTTGCCTTGGAGCGCCACTGTCACACCCTGGCTGTGGGGGCCATTTCACTTCATTGCTCTCATTCTCAGTTTCCCCATCTGTAAACTCGGAATGGCATCAGCTCCCCGCTTGGACGGATCGTGGGGCAGATGCTGTCCTGCGTGTTGGCAGTGCCCCGTCGGAAGGGCTCAGGCCCCGGGCCCTGCCGAAGGTTGTGGGAACTGGACGTGGGTCACCTGCGAGGGAGGCTTTTCCCGCCAGGGGGCAGCAGAGGGTCAGGGAGCAGGAGACCCTGGGGGCTGTGTGGGCCCCGCCGGCTGCGCTGTCCTGGGAGGGGCGCCACTCACATCCAGGGCCTGTGCAGGTGGCTTGGGAAGGGGGCCAGTAGGGGCCAGATCACCAGAAATCGTGTTCCCGCAACTTTCCGAAATGTGCCCGGGAGCCCACCAGCCCGGTCTTCTACGGGGTAGGCTGCCTTCCCTTCTCGAGTCAGGGGGTCCCGGGGCAGGTGCCTCTCAGCCCGGGGTTTGCAGAAGTGGTCCCAGGATCCCGGCCCCCTTGCCTTGGCATCCCCAGAGCCGGTTTCAAGGCCTTGCTGTCTTCTCGACTGTTTTCCGATGTACTCTCTGTATTTCGGCGGAAAGCGCGTTTGCACTGTGTGTTGTTGAACTTGTCCTCTCCCCTCCTGACCTGCCTTCCCCCGCCCCCCCCGCCCCCAGCCCCCAGGGACGCCCTGGTTCTGTGCAGTCTCCTTTCTCTGTACCGGACAGGATTTGTGCACTTGTGTGTTGTGTGCCTGTGTTTGTCTCTAAAAATGAGGACCAGAGGCCCTCTGGACTTCTCGATTCCTATTTGGGACATTAAAAAAAAAAAACTGGATTCCTAACAAGCGCCCTGAACAGGAGGAGCCAGCTTGGCTGGACCCAGGATCCGTGGCTGGGAGAGCGGGGAGCGCAGTGGGGGTCGGGTGCGGCTGGGGCTAGCGTTTTGCCTGGTGGGTGGGAGGTGCCATGTGTCTGGGCCACGTGAGCAGGGCCTCGTGGGCCTGAGGTGGTGCTGGGGCTTCAGGGCTCTACACGCTTATTAACCCTGAAGACACCTGCTCAGAGAGGGTCTCCAGAGAGCCCCCCAAACAGCCCAGGTGTCATTGTGTGGACCAGAGTGGGGGTGGCAGGGACTTGGGGCAGGAAGAGCCTGGGAGGGTCTTTTTGGAGAACGCTTGTGTGGTTTTAAAAGTCAGCTGAGGGTCGAGAAGACTTAGAAAGTATTGGGGAGAAGTTGGGGGCCACGGCCATGTGCACAGAGGAAATAGGGAGGGACAGGAGAGCAAACCTCTCGGGGAGCCTTCTCCCCAGGTCCAAAGGGCTGTCGAGGGGGTCACGTGGATGGAAATGGGCTGATGGGAGAATGCCCCAGGGGGGAGGGTGGGTTGGGATTGGATGAGTTCTGTCTGTTTAGGAATATTGAGGGCCTGAGGGTCATCGGGTCAGAGCTCTTAAGAGCTTGGGATCCAGCATTCTAAGGGTCTCCAGTTCTGAGATGCTGAGTTTCAGGACAGGGCTTGAGGGCTGTAGAAGCCGGGGGTGGAATTTCCACATGGGCCCCCATCTGGTTCTGTCCACGCTCGATCCATGAGGTCCAAGATGGGATCTCAGCACTCCTCTCTGATCAGGGCTTATCTCAAGTGTGTGTTTCTTCTTCTCACTCTTTGAAAAAAAGACAAATTTTGTCTGTTGACTTTGACCTTTGCATGCACCCCTTGCACAAATCCTTCCCCTGGTGACACCAGGAGCTACAAGTCTCCTTGGATTTCTGTACAACTCCCAACTCCCTCCTCAGGAAGCTTGGCCTCGGGGCTGGCCTTCCAGAGGGTGGAGGACGGAGGCTGGGCCTCTGGGGCAGATGGGCCAAGGGCTCCCCTGTGATCCTAATGTAAACGGTGTGGATAGCACATGACCTAGAGCAGGAGATCACCCATCATTCGACATGTCACCCGTCTTTATTTCTTCCCTTCCGATTCCTGTTTACGAGCACACTTTTTTTTAATGGACATCTGATTTTTTAAATGAGCGTTCATTTTTTAAACCTAATTGCCATTCTTCACCACATACACTTCTTTTTTTTTTACATCTTGCTTTTTCCACTTAATATTCCATCGTCAACATTTTTCTTCCTTCCATAGACTTCGTCACATCACTGGCTGCCTTGTGTCTCATTGAGAGGCTATGTCAATCATTCACATCAACCTGCTATTGTTACTATTGCTATGCATAATTCATCTTTTTTTTTTTAATGTTACAGATTATGCCACAGCTAATGGCTTAGCACACCCACTTTTTTTTTTTCATTCTTACCAATTATCTTCCCACACCTAGAAATGATCATGGTATGTCAGTTTCATGGTATGTCAGTTTCTCCTGCTAGGCTGTGAGCCCCTTAAGGGCAAGAAGCTTGTTGAATTGATCTTTGTATCTCTAATGCCTGAAATGTTGTAGATGCTAAATGTTAGATGCGAGGATGGAAGGATGGATGAAGATGTGAGTGAGTGAGTGGTTGGTTGGCTGTTAGAGGAGAGGAGGGAAGGATGGGTGAATAAAAGGATTGGTGAATGAACAAATGAACTTCTTAGGGTTGAGTCTGTTGAATGAAAGGCCAGGAATTTTTGTATGGATATTGACTAATAGCGGAAGGCTTACAGCATTTTATAACGTCCAGCGATGTATTAGCATTTTGTTATGATATTGCTAGTTTATCTCTGTTAAAAAGTGTTTTCTGTCATTTTAACTTGCATTGCTTTGATTACTAATGACGGTTGAACATTTTCACATGTGTTTGTTAAAAAATTGCATTTTATCTTCTGTGAACTGTTTGTCCAAGTCCACCGGGTCATGGCTTTGTGATGAGACTGTCAAGGATGGAACGAGTGTCCTCAGGACGTAGTGAGCCCTTCCTCACTGGAGGCATTCAAGGGGCAGGCCAGGCAGATACCCGATGAGGGTGGCTTTAAGGAGATTCAATTAGTGGGAGTGGGGTTGGCCTAGATGACCCTTCATTTGACTTTAGGATTTTGCTTCTTCCTGGGAAATGGGCATATTCCCTCTGTCAGCCCAGCAGTATCTAAGGCCACGTCCCCCTGGTGGGCTTGTGCATTAGTGGTTTATGAACTCCAACCTCATCCTCTATAACTCTTGTGGGGCAGGAATATCTCTTTGACCCTCCAGGCTCCAGAGAGCTGTGCTACCGTCTTGTAGAGTTCAGTGGTGGACTTCCCACCCGCCCCCCTCCCCCATTTCACCTCGAGGAGGACAGGCCCCTGCACCTCCACTTGCCACCTCTCAGCGCAATCAGCTGAGGCGATCAGCTGCTGTTTACGTTCCCGGGGTCCTGTGAGCAGATGTCCCCTAGGCCTGCGTGTTGGTCTTTGGGGTTTAATTGATTAAGGGGACATGTCGGATCAGGTCTGATAATGAATCCTCCTTCAGAAATGGGACAGTTCAATTCCGTGAGCCGAGGAGCAGAAGGGACCCCATGTTCTCCTCGGGCTTCCCCTCACGGCCCACCCCAAGGCTAGCCGGGGCTCAAAGGTCACCGTGGCCATTCGGGGAGGGCGCGTGACCCAAGGAGGGCTTGCCCCTGCGTTCCAGAACACGCTCTGCTCTCAGCTAAGGGCCGCATCTTCCCGCCGACCCTCTAATATAGCACCGAGTGCTGTTTGCCTGTATTGGAATTCCTCACCCACGTGTTTGCCCCAGCATCGAAGCTCGGGAGGCCAGTGATGCTTCCCGACATGATTTCGATCCATCCATCCATCCATGCATTTGGCCTACGTCTCCTGACCTGGCGCTTTGGTCTTTCCCTTTCCTGAAAGCAAACCTTTTCCTCTTGGGCAGGCTGTGTAGTGCCATGGGCTGTGGTTATGAAGTGAACGCCCTTATTTGTGGCTTCTCCCTCCGGGGTCACTGCTCTGAGCACGTCCCAGCTGGATGTCATCTGCCACCGTCACCCACACGGCTTCCTTCCCCGTGGCGCTTTCCCATGCATCACACACCGTGAGGGAACCAAGGCCGGGGTCCGAGAGCGGCCCCCCTCCCCCGCCCGTGAGCGGAGATGTCCCCCCACCCAGGCCACCCTGCCTGGTGCATGGTCCCTGTCATGAGCTTTGCCCTCAGCCTCCTCCCACCAGATGGCAGTGGTTGTAACTCATCCCTTCATTCTTTCATCCCTTCATTCGTTCACTCAGTCCACAAACGTTTGAAAAGATCCGCCGGTGCTATACTAGAGCTGGCTCACAGGACACATTCCAACCATCCCCTTTCCAAGGAAAAGATGAGCATGTTTGCCAGGGGCCATGTTTGTGTGTCAGTAACAAGGCGGGGCCCTTGATTTAGCTCCCACCCCTAGACCCGAGTTCTGTTGAAAGTTTGGTAGCCCTCTCCAACTTTGTTCCTCCCCAAACTGTTGATTAGTAACCGGCAAACTGTGTTTCTTGGTGCTCAGAAATCATAGCCTGTAGCCTCCAGAGGCCAGAATGAGAGCTGGGGGGTCTGAAACGAAAGGCTGATTCTGCCCGTGAGCAGGCTTTCAAGTCATTAGAACACCCTGATCTTGCACAAAGGGGAACTTAGAGTCATTCCTGTCCCTTTGAGATTTGCTAATTCTGGGCTCTATTTAGAGAAAATTGGGGAAGGTGATTGCTTGCTTGGATGGCAAGGATCGTGCCCCATGAGGGGTCTGCACAGAACAATCTTTTGGCACAACAGGGCATCCGAGGTACACAGCGCTTGGCGAACCCTGGATGCAGCCCCCAGCATCCATGCAGGTCCCAGGCCTGGTGGCATCCACCCCACCCCCACCCCCGCCCCCTGCCAACTCCAACTTAGCTCACTGCTACCTGCTTGGGACAAGGCGTAGATCTAGGGGCTCTACTGAGAATTCTGTATTTGCTTTATCGCCTTGGACAGTGGGGGTGGTGGACAAAGCCAGGACCCTGGAGCTGGACAAACGTGCGGTTTAAACAGATGGCGACAGCTTGAGTCTGTCTCCTGGGGATACCATGGCACACCCACCTCGCAGGGCTGTTGTGAGGCTTGATGTAACTAGGATCTTGAACTGCGATTCTGAAAGGGTGTGCGCGTGCCCCCAGGGGTGGGTTGGGGGTGGGTTGACAGGCCAGGAGGGGCAGCCTGATTCGGGCAGGTTAGTGGGAAATCTTTTTGTCAAACATGCAGTGGGTATTGTGGGAACGAACGCTAAATTTGTATGGCGTTCGAAGGTTAGATGGTTGTAATTTGGGCAGGAACCTTCATGCTGGGTACTGACGACCCCTTTGGGCAATGCCCTGGACCCCCTGGGGTACGCGTTCACACCTGTCTCCGGAATCGGAATCGGTTGGAAGGCCCCATCTGTGTCTTGCCTACCGCTGTGTCTGGCCTGTGGGCGGCACTTATCCTCCACGAGAGACCCCTCCCAGCAGTGTCCTCCCCCCAAAATATTAGGCACCAGCTGTCAAAGACACTATACCTCTCCCCACTAATGTCCCCTCACCCCATTCACAACATTTGGGCTCACATGTCAGCAGCCTGGGTGCCTAACACAGTACCAGGCCAGTGGTAGGGGTCACCTTCCATTTCTGTTGAAAGGATGGGTAGGTAGATGGTCAAATAACAAAATTGTAACCCAATGCAAGCGACGGTTGTTTATAACCTTTACTAAGAGATTGTATTTTGTTCCTAATTAACCTGTTAACAGTTGTTGTATCTCACGGACTTTTGTATGATGTGTGTTGTTTGAAAACCAGGACTCTTGCCTCTGGTGTCACTCGATGGAACTTTCGCTGTGCGATTAACGAGTCAGTGTTTTGTGTTAGAAATGAGAATCTGGGGGGCGCTTAACTAACTGTGTGGTGTTGGGCAAGTCACTCCTCCTTCCTCTCTGACCCTCGGTCTCCTTTTCTCTAAGCCGTGGGTCACCAGAAAGCTTACTACCTCACAGGGTTGTTGTGAGGGCCCAGGGCTGCTAATGAAATGCTGGCTGTCACTGAGAATGGTCGCGTGTTGGGGGCTGTCTGGAAGGGAACAGGGAAGCCTTTCCTAGTTCCAAGTGAATAAAAAGTCAGCCTTGATCTTATGCTAAGATTGGATTTCCAACAGTCAGTGGGATGTGTAAGGCAGAGGCCCAGCAGTTTGCAGGCGTGTAGCGATGTGGGCCCAGGGTAAATATTGGTTTGGTTCATGAGTGATGGCTCTTTCCCTTCCTCGGAGCCTGCCTTCCTCTCCCCTCGCATCCTGAGCTGCTTCTTGTCGCGTGCAGGGTGACTGCTCTGGGTTTGCCCTACCTGTCGCTGCCTGGTCCGTGGAGGGGCTTCTGCAGACGTCTGTGGGTGCCCCGGGGTGTTTCTTAGGGAGGAAGGCGGGGGGACAGTTTCGAGAGAGCCCGAGCAGGTTCCTGGGTAACATCTTTAGGGACTAAAACACCTTCTTCTGCCTTTTAAGGGAGAGGCCCGTGCTCCTAATTTCCTCCACCCCCTTCCTTCTTTCCCTGACTGTAAGGTAAATAAATGAGTCTTCAGCCCCCTCCATGGGCCTGGAACCAAACTTGGGGCTGTTCCACGCCCACGAGCTCCCTGCTTGATTGGCGTGTGGGCCCATTTTACAGATAAGCAAGTTGAGAATCGGGGACCGCGGAGCGTCAGAGCCAGGACTGAACAGTCTTCCATGAAAAGCCGTGGGGCACTCTTTCCACTTGGCCAGACAAGCCCTCCCGGTTACCGTGGCCAGCCTCTGTCAGCCCAAATGTGCCCCAGTGTGTCTCTGTCCCCATCACGTGCCTGGCAGTGCTCCCGTGGAGGTCACGCTCTCCAGAGCTCTGCCCTGCTCTGGAGGAAGTCCCAGGAGGCACCCCTGCAGGGGTCATTTTGGATCGGGGGTCTCCACGTGACCACGGAATTCCTTTCCTGGCCCTTGTCTCACGTGTGTGGGACATCAGTGTTCTGCTAGAACATCCCAGATTCCATCCCAGGTGGGCTTGAGCTGGGGATCTTGTTGAGTCCCTCCCTCCCGGCCCCTCCCTCTGTGGAAGCCTCACCACCCTCCTGGTTTGGCCTCTGCCTTTCACAGCTGCAGTGGGCTCTGTCTGCACCACGGCCACCCCATGTCCTTGAGAACTTGTCCGAAGCTCCCGAGGGGCGGGCCCCACTGTAGGGACAGGTTGGTAGGGTCCTCCTCTCGGTAGACTGTGGGCCTGTGTGTAGGTGTCTGCTCCCTGATGGACCTCGGTCCTGTGTGACCCAGGGGGAGGGACTTTCTCAGGTGCCTGGTGTTTTCAGGGCCTTGTCCTCTTGAGGGGGGCAGGCCTGGGTCCCTGCCTCTGGAGGGCAGGTAGGGAGTCGAAGCTCAGTGAGGTCGTGTCTAAGCAGCTCTTAGACCCCCTCCCTGACCCTGAGACCTACGCTTCTCTGACCCTACACCCCCTCCCTGACCCTGAGACCTACGCTTCTCTGACCCTACCTAACAGCCCTGCTGTCTGCACTAGTAGGTGCCTAATAGGCACTCGCTGACTGGTAAGGCAGGGTTTTAGTGGATGTGAAAAGCCGAATTGACTGTTGGCTGATGTACACGTTGAATCTGCATGCGTTTCTGTAAGAGAAAAAGGTGTGTTTTCTTGGCAAAGACTCTTCAGGGCAAAGCCTGAGGGTCTTTGTCTGAGCCGGGGGCTCACCCCAGGGGGCGGCCGCCGGACAGACCATCCTGATGGAAATAGCTGTCTTCTGAACATTGTTGGAAATATTTATGTCTAGAATAAAACTTTATTTGGGCTAAAATGTACTCCTATGTGTAGTGGTCCAAGTGATTTTTTTTATTAAGTACAGTCGATTTACAATGTTGTGTTCATTTCTTCTGTACAGCAAAGTGACTCACGTGTACATATATATGTTCTTTTTCATATTCTTTTCCATTATGGTTTATCACAGGCTATTGACCATAGTTCCCTGTGCTGTACAGTGGGTGGTCCTAGTGATTTTGATGACGTGGCATTCGGCAATTCCCAAGTGGGAGGTGTCCTGGCCCCGCCCATGCCCTCTCTGGGCCTCGGGAGCCCTCGCCTTGGGGAGGGGAGGTCTTTTACCTGAAAAGTCTTTGTCTGTCCTCACCATTGGTGACAATCAGCATTAACCTGTAAGGCACATGCCCAGTCTGGGATGCAGCCCTGGTCAGCCAGCAGATGAGGGGGGGATCGGACCCCAGACCTTGATTCCTTTCTCCTCCTCTCGCCCTCCTCTCCACCCCCTCAAGCTGAGGGGCGGACACTTACCCATTTGAGTTCTGGTTCTGGCATCACCATTTGCCAGCTTAGTGGCCTTGGGAGGGTTACCTGGACCACCCCGAGCCTTGGTTTTCACCCCTGTAGAATGGGTACATAATGACAGTGTCCGCTCTGGGTTTGCTGGCTCAGTGCCTTGCTGCACTCCATGTATACTGGCTCTGAGATCAAGGTCTGGGGCTCGAAGCCACCTAAGCACCTTTATGTGTGTGTGGCCTGGATGAGTTTGCTCACCTGTAATCCGGAAATAGTCACATCTACCTGGCGTGGTTACTGTCGGATTCAATGAGATTGTTCACGTGAAAATAAATGCTTCGTTACCCGGCCTCCCAGTTGGGGCTGGCCACAGCACCCTGCAGCCTGTGGGTCCTGGTCGCGGAAGGCCTGGGCTTTCTGGAACTGCCAAAAGGGGGCTGCAGGGTGGAGTGGAGGGCGTCAGGGGAGCACCCGGCCAGCTTTGGAGGGCAGCGAGGGAAGGAAGGGTTTGCTTTTCAGTACAGAGATGTAGCAGCTTCAGAGGGGACGGGATTGAGGTCCAAGTGGGCAGGATCAGGGAGAAGTTTTAGAAAGAGGAGGAAGCTGATAGTTTAGAAAACACCCAAGTTTAATTGGCAACGGGTTGGACAGGAGAGCTGGGGTGGGTTTTAGCAAGGCCAAGCATCCTAGATTTGGGTTAGTGAGTGGAGGACCATCAGAGGTTCCTGGTGCAGGGGGGTGTGATGCTTCTGGAACTCTCTCCGGGAGGGGGAGACCAGGTGTGGGGTGCCAGAGCTGAGGGGCGGCAGGTAGAGGGCAGGGGCTAGTGGCTGGGTGCTCACCTCGCCCCCCTGGCTGCTGGGGGCCAGGGCCCTCTCCCCGTGTGGTCCAGGCCCCTGAGCGACCCGTCTCCTAACCCTCTCTCTGCTCCTTGCCTCCAACGTGCCTGTGTGCATGAGAACTCGTGTCCGCCAGTGAGCCCAGGAGCGGGTGGCCTTCATCAGCACCTGTGTCTCTCTCAGCCTCCACAGCCACGGGGATACCTGCACGCGTTCCCGTGGGACAGGCCGGACCCAAAGACTCTGGACCCGGGCCACTCCCCTGCATGGACGGGCGCGTCCACCCCGCCTCCCCGCCCTCTGACTGATGGACTTCACTGATCTGAGTGTCAGACACGCGGGCTGGACCCCTCCCCACCCCTCACGAACCCTGAGACTTGGGGGAGCGCCGAGCCTCGCTGTCTGCATCTGTGAAACGGGATCGGACGCCTACCTCACAGGGCTGTTGTGAGGGGCATGTGACACGGTCGCAAAGTGCCCTCCCGGGGGCTTGGCACACCCTGCTGTGTCTCAATAAATGTGTTTCTTGCCTGAACAAAAACAGTGATGGATGTGCTACTAATCTGAGGCGGGGCGAACGTCGGGACGCTGTCTGGCTGGGGGCTTCTCCTCCTCTCGGGCCCGTCTGATGGGAGGGGCAGGGGAGCCAGCTCCAGTCCCAGGAAGCCACCTGTCCCCTGCCCACTGGATACTCAAGGGTGATGGGATGACCAGAAGCAGAGCTGGCCCGGGGGGGTCCTGAGGTGGATGCACGTTTGGATGGACTAACCTGGGCAGGTCCCCCTTCTTCTAACGGTTTTAGGAAGCCAGGCTTCTTTCCAGAAAGGAATATAGACAGGAGGTGGAGGAAGTCTGCGCTGGTCCCTGGAGCCCCGGAGGGGCCGCCCCCAGAGCCGCGACTCTTCCCGCCCCCGCCCCGCTCCTCACATATTCCCAGGGCCCTGGTGGGGGCCTGGTAGAGCAGTCATCCTGCTTAAGCTAAAGGGGAGCGGACGGCCGAGCTGTTCCGCTCCAGCCTGGCTGCGACCTGGGGCCGACACTCATTCCACACGTTGGCTACTGAGCAGGCCCTGAGGGACCGCAGAGGTAGAGCCCGAGATGCAGCCCCTGCCCCACTGGCAGGGCGCCGCCCAGCTCAAGGAAGCTCAGGCCTTCGGCCAGCAGTGTGTGGCTGGGGCCGAATGGGGACAGAGGGGAGCAAGGGCAAGGGAGCTTCGGACTCGAGTCCACGAGGAGTCCTGGGGTCAGCGCACCTGGCTTTGCCGGAGCAGATGAGCTGGACACGCAACCAGTGGGAGAGAGAGGCTGACCGCTGCCACTGCCACCGTCAATGCCACTGTCAACGCCAAAGCCGTGACAACCACCACCACTATGGCCACCTCCTCCTCTTTCTTTTTCCACCTTCCTCCTTCTCCCTCCCCCCTTCCTCCCTCCTCCCCTCCCCTCCCCACAGGGAGGGGCCTCAAGGGAACCTCAGGCAAGTCCAGCCATGACTGCACGGGGCTGAGCATGGCTCCTTTGCAGAAAGAAAGAACCACCTCGGGGGATCGTGGGCACATCTCAGCCAAGGAGACCTGACCCCGGTCCCTGATCAAGATGGAGACGCGGATGGTGCTGAGTGAGGGCCCAGGCAGCACTGAGATGAGAAGAAGACAGGCTCCAAGCGTGCTCAGCTGGATGAGTCCACGGCCAGCCAGGGGGCAGCCGAGAGTCCGGGAGAGTCCTGCATGCGGTGGGCCCCCAGCCTCTGATGAAGCTTGTGTGTCCAAACGAAAGTCCCCTTGATGTTCCGGAGCGGAGACCCCAGCTCCAGCCTCCAGTGAACCTTGGGCAGCCGGCGGGAGGGCCCCTGTGATGTTCCAGAGCGGAGACCCCAGCTCCAGCCTCTGATGAAGCTCAGAGGCCCATGATGAGGGGCCCCATTGATGTTCCAGAACTGAGACTCCAGCTCTGGCCTCCAGCGAACCTTGAGCCTCCAAAATGAGGGCCCCCTTGATATTTCAGAACTGAGACCCTAGCTGCAACCTCTGATGAAGCTCAGACGTGCAGAACTGCTGAGAAAGCCTCAAGGCCATGGGCTTGCCTGGGCACGACTGGGTGTGGCCAAGGTTTGACTTGGCGGGAGGTGGCAGAGGAGACTGTGCTCTCCACGCACGGCCTGCAGCTCTCTTCACTAGCGACACTGGAGGTACTGAAGCCCGCAGGAAGCTGGGTTCCAGGTGCATAAGGAGAGACGTGGAGCAGGGGCTGCTGGCCGGAGGAAGCGTGTTAGGAAGAGCCTGACAGCGGAAGTCATGGATTGCGGGCGGGGCCCTGCTGTCGGAGCCTGCCCGTGAGTGCGTATCTCGGCAGCAAACTGCCGTTTTATGCCTTTTAGTTGTGCCGGACTCATGGCTGGCTGCACACCAGACTTGACCCACGGGGCTGCCAAGTTGGCTGGACCCTGGAATGTAACCCAAGCTCGTTTCTGCGGCTTAGCTCCTCTCCCAGGGGAAGGTGCTAAACACCCACTCGCCAGCCCGGCATGAAGCCACACCTCGGGGCTGGTCAGATCTGGTTGCCTCTTTCCAGCAACGGAAGTCCGCTGAGGTTGGGACTGAGACGGGGCCAGGCCATCGCGATGGGTGGTGCAGATGGCATGGACAGCAAAGGAGGCCCCCCAGTACACAGGGACACGATGGCAGCTTCCCAGATGCAGCTGCATTCTGGGCTGGGACCCTGCCCCGAGCACCTTGAAGGTCACTGTGGCCCTTCAGACATTGGGTTGACACCAGACTGTCCACTAAACTGGAGAGAGATGGCAACGAATGAAATAAGGCTGAAAACATCGCCTTGTTCAGAAACCGTAAGAACGTCGTGGGTTGACACAGTTGAAGTGATGAAAAGTGTCAACGTTGGGAGGAGAGAACGCTGAGTGTGGGCCTGGATGTGCTGACTTTGAAATCTTTAGACTGGGAGGTTCTGAGGATCTGATATCATCATTTATGCCATTCAGACATAGCTACAATAATATATCCCAGAAACGGACTTATTTTCTGCAGTTGGAGTCTGCAGGAAAAGGGAGCAGCTAGCAAGCGTTCTTGAAAAACACATCCTAACGATGCCAACATCATTTTGGTGATATTTCCTGGAAATTCATTCGAATTTGAAACTATGCACACAAAAACTTCTTTTATGAGTAACTGGAACTCGAGACCTGGGATGGAATGGAGGAGAAATGTGGTCTTAGA
>NW_020172178.1:6920272-6932150 GCF_003031525.2 Neophocaena asiaeorientalis asiaeorientalis
GTTATTTTAGGAGATTTCCAAGAACAAGCAATTATTAGAATCACCCGTTGCTGACTTCCTAGAAGTTTCCACAACAAATTCTGAAGCCAAATGAAAAATGGGTGAGCCAGCGGGCTTGTAATGTTTGTGAAGAAAATGTGAAACCACTCCATGACATCATCAGCTTCAGGGAGCGAGGCTCAAAGTAGAACCACAGTAGTGGAAATAAGGACAGCTGGAACTTCTGGATCTCCTGACTTAACATAGGTCAGAGATTCTGATACAGCCCCTCCCGGGAAGGTTGCCGAACTCTTAAGATTTTCTGGAGTGTGCTAGGTATTGTGCCGAGACTCTGGAGGAAGAGATGAATTTGATTCAGCCCCTGCCCTCCAAGTGCAAAAGACCAAATTCCAGGTGCTACTGCTACAGCCCTCAGTGTGGAGGGCTGCCCTTTGGGCAGGGCTGGACGGCCGGCCATCGTGGTCTCCCAGTCAGCTCCCACTTTACAGATGAGAGCACTGAGGCCGAGAGAAAGATTGGTTACTCGATGTCCATTAAGACCAGACCTCTCTGGAGGTCAACGTTCCCTACCCCAGGCAGCCTCTGATTGTACTGAGATTCAGGAAGAGCCCAGAAGGCTGAGTGGATTGCCCACAGACACCCATCGAGAGGAGTAGGAAGGCTTGGCGCCGGAGTGACTGTGTACCCGTTCTCCAAGAGCCCAGCCCCAGCGCCATCCTGGAAGACCAGGCCAGAGGGTTGGGGGGTGGGGGGGATGGCACAGGAGGACCCCCGTCCGGGAGCCTAGGGAGCCAGGCCCGGCCACTGTTGGTCTCTGACTCTCCCTCGGGGCTTTAGTTTCCCCATCACTCACGCTGTCCTCCTCCCGCTTTTTGGAGGGACATTCTCTGGTGGGATTTCCCACTCCCGCTTTGTCAGAAGTGGCCACTGGGTGAAACGGCTTCGTGGCAAAGAGGCAGACGAGTACTGAGGGAGAGGAAAATCATGGCCTTCTTCCTTCCCAGGAGGGGTCGGGCCATGCCTCAGATTTCACAGACACTCCCAGCTCAGCTCCTAGAGGAAGCAGGGAATGAAGATGCCTTGGGCTGCAGTTTTCTCCCAGCAGATTGTAATCTTCCCCTCTTATCCACACTGGTGGCCATCGTTTTGGAGCTGGCGGCCGGAGCGAGGCAGGGGCAGGCGGCCCGTGGAAAGCTTTCTCTCCAGCTCCCTTCACGTGGAGGGGTATTCTCCCATGGGGCCCTCCCTGTACGTCTCAGGAGACAGTTTGTGCTCTGCCCCTACTCCTGCACGCAGCCGTCATGTCGGGTCTCTGGGGAAGCCAGTCCCAGTAGTGGCCAAAACTCTCTGCAGAGGCTGGGCCCGCCCAGGGGGTGGGTGGAGGTGGGTTGGGAGGACAGATGGCAGGCAGTAAGGGGTAACACAACAGCCAAGTGGTCTAGAGTCGGGCCAAATTCCAGCCAAATGCGACAGCAACGAGGGGGAGCCCCTACTCCAGGGAGACATTTTTTAGGCTAATTTGATAGCTGTGTGCTTCCCAGACAGCCCACAGTCCCGGAGCTGTCTTCTGCGGCTGAGGAGCCTCCGAGGCCAGAGCTCCCCTGGACTCCGAGTTGCCCTCGGGGGGGCTGGGTGAGGGTCCGGAGGGGCTGGCAGGGCGTTGTGGAATGTTACCTATATACCTGCACTTCACAAAGCACTTTATCTGTTTGCTCGGTGGTGGCTGATGGTGGAAGGAGTGGATGGATGTGTGCCTGTCAGGGGCTGGGTGCTCCTCGGGCCCCCCCATGTCACGGTGGAGACCTCGGGCTCAGAGACAGGACACTCACATGTCCGTAGGGGCGATGGAGCCAGGAGCGGCCTTTTCTGCGATGTCCTGGCCGGGGCCTCAGTGCACGGCAATCAGAGGCCACTCTGCTAGGAAGAAAGCGACCAGGGCACCCCTGCTTGGCCGTCTGGGATTAATTACCCAGGCTGGAACTTGCCTCTTTAGAATTGACTGTGACTCCAAAGGGTCTTATCAAACCCCCCATGCAGCCTGGGCTCCTGCCACCTTGCATGGGTGCTGCTTCTGGAGGTTTCTGCAACCTGGGACCCCTGATCCAGGGATCAGTCTGCACCCCTTCACCGCAGCTCCTGCACTGCCCCCAGTGCCAGACGGGTGCCCGGTTGGTGTCACGTGGCTACCCCAGGTTAGGCCCAAGTGCTGTCCCAGCCCTGGGGGACGGTGCTCAGGGTGCAGGGGGTCCTGGCCCGGGGTGGGGACAGATGTGAGCCTGAGCCTGCCTGTGTGTGCCTGGGTGTGCACGGGTGTGTGTGCCTGGGTGTGTGTGCGCGTGTGCGAGTGTGTGCGCGCACACACGTGCATGCGTATGAAAGAGAGACACAGGGTGGAGAGTGACTGGAGATGAGAGACAGTGGGTCTCTCCCTAGTGCCAGACGCCCTGACTGTGGATTCCAGGTCCACTCTCCTCTAGACCCACTCCGCGCAGCCACCCCTGCCACGTGCCCCCCGTAGCTTTCCACCAGCCCGTCTGTGCGTCCACTGCAGCCACAGCAAGTAGAAAAGTGGCAGCCTTGGCCCTCACCCCCAACCCTTCTGTGACCCCCCCCCCCACATTGCCTCTCCTTGGCGATGCGCCCACAGGTGGGGGGGAACTTGCGCCGGTGAGTTGCTGACACACCCACTCACCAGCTCTGCCCAGTGTCCCGGAGTGGTGCCTTCCCTGCCGCAGCCCCCCACCTCCTCCCCACCCACCTGGGGTTCTGCTCAGCTCCCCCACACCAGGTCTCAGACCCCAGCTTCCCCGGCAGCTCGCAGGACACGTTCAGCCACTTCCTGGATGGAGGGACAAGGATGGCTTGAGCAAGGTGCACTGGGTCTTGTGCCGGTCTCCGCAGCCTGCCCAGCCTCCCTGGCCACCGCCTGGGAGCGGCTGCCACCCACGGGCGCTGGCCGGGACCTCTGGAGCCAGACCTTGGCAGCTGCACTCTGCCCTCCACAGAGCCTCGGACCCGGAGTATGCCTGCGCCCCCATGGCACTCAGCCCAGATGCTGCACCATCCAGGTCAGTTCCCGCCTGCCCCACGGTGCCCCACCCTCTTCTCACCCAGGTGACGCGTCTACCTGAGACTCAGAACCCAGAGGGACCACGTTTGCCGTCGCGATGCATAGATCGCATTGGCCTGGAGTGAAAAGTGCTAAAAGTGACAGACTCGCTGATGAAAGTCTGTTTTGTCCGATTGGTTTGCCAGCGAGGTTGAGAGTGGATGAGTCCAACGAGCTCTGTGCTTTTGACAGATATATATCTACATGTTACACATCTAGTATGCGATACCCAGGAGGTTATATCATTGCAACTCTGTAAGCTTGGCATGAAAGCTTTGGTGCCAATTTAAAAAGGGGCTGGGGGAAGGCGGGATGGCTTTGCAAAATTCCTTAATGGGGTCTGCAAGCAAAAATGTTTGCTGACACCCAGTCTAGGGCATCCACTGCTCCTCACTGGCAAGGTTGTCAGCTTGGTAGTTGCTCTCTGAGCTTTAGCACGCGATGGCTATTCTGTTAATGCAAGTGGGCGGGGGTGTAGAGCAGGACGCCCAGGTCTTGAGCCTCAGAGATTTCCACACCCAGTTCGTGGGGTCCTGGGTTCCTCCTCCACCCGCCTCTAGTCTTTGGGGTCCATCTCACGCATGTCTGTCACTGTGGGCTCCATCATCCTGGCACCCATCATCACCACTTCACCATACCCTGCAACTACCGGGTCCCGGGGCCTGGCCCATCCTTCCCCGTGGGCTGGCCATCTCGGGCTCCCATCACCTCCACCTGGCCTCTGTCACCCTGAGCGCAGCATCTCACCTCTGTCACTGTGGACCTGGCCATCACCCATCCATCCTCTGCCTCACCTCGCTTCGGGGCTCACTCTGGCCCCCAGGGCCTTGTACATGGTAGGCTTTCATTCATTCGTTTGCACATTCGGTGAAGGTCTACTGTGTGCCAGGCCCTGTGCCAGGCAGCAAGTAAATGGACGTGGCCCGTGGGAGTGCACACCTCGGGGAGACGCACGAGAGCCGGCGGATGGCACAGAGCCTGGGCCAGGGCGGCTTGGGGACGTGGTGCAGAGAAGGGCGGGTCTGACTGCATGGCGGTGGGGACGTTCAGCCCAGGTCCTGCTGAGTGAGTTCTGCAAGGAGAGCCTACCTGTGCCCACTTTCTTCCCTGCTGGTGGCCAGCATCTCAAAACTGGCACCAGGAGCCCAGGCCCTCCCAGCCTGCCTGCAGGGTCCTTGCTCCCAGGCCCCTGGCACAAGTCCAGCCCCTCTGGCAGCCTGGGCTCCTTGCACTGTGCACCCTGTTCTCTGACTCAGCCTCCTGGCTGTCCCCTTTGCTGGGGATCACCCAGTCCTGCCCAGATCCTTCGATGTTGGTCACATATTTCCACTTTTTAGATGGTAAACTGTTGCTCAGACTGGGTCCCTGAGTGTCACATGTCAGGACTTGGAGGGAGGGTTAAGGACTAAATTTTGTGCTCTTTCCACCAAAGTTGAAATGAATGAAAGAATGAATGAGTGAACGAATGAATTGATGACGTAAGAGAAAGGAGGTGGGTGGTGGGGAAGATGCGGACTTCTCAGTCGAGGAGGGGTTTCAGGGCAGAGTTAGGCCACATTGGAGGACGGGGGGTCACAGCGGTCAGGGAGGGGCAGCCAAGTCTGTGATGGAGGGTTAGGGTTAGGGTAAAACCAGACAATGGTGGACAAGGCAGTGAATTTCTTGTAAAGCAAAATTTATTTCTTTGTAAAATTCTGAGCTGTGTCCTTGTAGTTTGGTCTGTTACGATGCACTTCTGTTCTCTCACATCATGGTGGTCAAGGATGGTTTGGTCTATTGACTTGAACGTCTTTGCTTGGCCAGGTGGTAGTTGTCAGATATCCATCTGGGCATTTTCCAGGTCTTGGAGAGTCAGAAACTGGGACCCTCTAGTGTCCACCAGGACCTTGTGGATGTGCTGGGGGAGGGGCACCGGCTTGTGGGGAGTGATGGCGGATGTCTTCAAGGTCCTCTGCAAGTCCTGGAGTGGACTCGGTTTTAGGGGACCTTGGGTGTCAGTCATCAGATGTGTTAGGTTTGGTTATTTGGAGTTCTCCCCTTGGAGAAGGAACTTCTGTAACGTTGACGATCCTTAAATTGCCTGTTAGACTCTGAATCTGAATCAGAATTGGTGTGGCATGTGCATACTGCCTGGGAGTCTGTAGGTATGAGGTGGTCCCATGGGTTTCCGCTTTGACCTGAGAATGTCCATCATCTCACAGGGTGGGGCTGCACTTCATGGCAGTTGGAGGCTGAAAAGCACTGCTAGGTTCATGCAACAGCTATGCCTATCCCCACTCAGGTGTCACACAGACACCCTCCTACACACATGTGTCACACACACCCCCTCCTACATTCATGTGTCATACCCACCCCCTCCTCCACTCAGGTGTCACACAGAGCCCCTCCTCCACTCAGGTGTCACACGGACCCCATCCTCCACTCAGGTGTCACACGGACCCCCTCCTCCACTCAGGTGTCACAGAGGCCCCCTCCTCCACTCTTGTTTCACAAAGACACTCTCCTGCACTCAGGTGTCACAGACACCCCCTCTTCCACTCAGGTGTCACACTGACCCCCTCCTTCACTCTGGTGTCACACAGACACCCTCCTACACTCAGATGTCACACAGACCCTCTCCTCCACTCAGTTGTCACACTGAACCTCACCTGCACTCAGGTGTCACACAGACCCCCTCCTCCACTCAGGTGTCACACAGACCCCATCCTACACTCAGGTGTCACACAGACCTACTCCTGCACTCAGGTGTCACAGACACCCCCTCTTCCACTCTGGTGTCACACTGACCCCCTCCTCCACTCAGTGACACAGATCCCCTTGTGCACTCATGAGTCACACAGACCCCCTCCTCCTCTCAGGTGTCCCACAGACCCCCTCCTCCACTCAGGTGTCACACTGACCCCCACTTCCTGTCAGGTTTCACGCAGACCCCCACTTCCTCTCAGGTGTCATGCAGACCCCCTCCTCCACTCATGTGTAACACAGAACCCCCTCCTCCTCTCAGGTGTCACGCAGACCCCGTCTTCCACTCAGGTGTCACCCACACCTCCTTCTCCACTAAGATGTCACACAGACCCCCATGTCCTCTCAGCTGTCACACAGACCCCCTCCTCCACTCAGGTGTCATGCAGACCCCCTCCTCCTCTTAGGTGTCACACAGATGCCCACTTCCTATCAGGTGTCACACAGGCTCACTCATCCACACAGGTGTCATGCAGACCCCCTTCTCTCAGGTGTCACACAGACACCCTCCCCCTCTAAAGTGTCACACACACACCCTCATCGACTCAGGTGTCATACAGACCCCGTCCTCCACTCAGTGTCACACAGGCCACCTCCTCCACTCATGTGTTGCAAAGACCCCATCCTCGACTCAGGTGTCACACAGACCCCTCCTCACTCATGTGTGACACAGACCCCCTCCTCCACTCACGTGTCACACAGACGCCCTCCTCCACTCATGTGTCCTCCACTCATGTGTCACACAGACAACCTGACCGACTCAGGTGTGACACAGACCCCCTCCTGCACTCATGTGTCACACAAAACCCATTCTGCACTCATGTTTCACACTGACCCTCTCCTGCATCAAGTGTGATACAGACCCCTCTTCCACTCAGGTGTCACAGAGACCCTCTTGTGCACTCTTGTGTCACAAAGATCCTCTCCTACACTCAGGTGTCACACAGACCACATCTCCACTCAGGTGTCACACCGACACCCTCCTCCACTCAGGTGTCATGAAGACCACCTCCTCCACTCAGGTGTCACGACGACCCCCTCCTCCACTCAGGTGTCACAGAGGCCCCCTCCTCCACTCAGGTGTCACAGAGGCCCCCTCTCGCCTCATGAGTCACAGAGACCGCGTCTTTCACTCGAGTGTCACACAGACCCACTCCTCCACTCAGGTGTCACACAGAGCCCCTCCTCCATTCAGTGTCAGATAGACCCCCTCCTGCACTCATGTGTTACACAGAATATCTCATGCACTCATGTGTGACACAGACCCCCTCCTCCACTCGTGTGTCACACAGAGCCCCTCCTCGACTCAGGTGTCACACAGAACCCCTCCTGCACTGACATCTCACACAGACCCCCTCATGCACTCATGTGTCACTCAGAGCCCCTCGTCCACTCAGGTGTCACACAGACCCCTTCCTTTACTCAGTCTTCACATAGACCGACTCCTACTCTCCGGTGTCACACAGACCGCTTCCTACCCTCATGTGTCACACAGACCCCCTCCTCCACTCGTGTGTCACACAGAACCCCTCCTGCACTGACATCTCACACAGACCCCCTCATGCACTCATGTGTCACCAGAGCCCCTCCTCCAGTCATGTGTCACAGAGACCCCCTCCTGCACTCTTGTGTCACATTTAGAGCCTTAATGCCCTTGTGTCACCTTGCTCCTCCATTCACTGTGTCGCTTTTTGCCCCGCAACCCTTTCATGTGTACCCTGAGCCGCTCCCCTGCCCATTTGTCACATGGAGCCCCTCCTCCACACGTCACACCGGATCTCCCCACTCATTGTCACACTGAGTCCTTCCCCCATTATTGAGTCACACGGATCATTTGCTGCTCATGTGTGACACCGAGTCCCTTCCTGCCTCAGGTATGACACTGGACACTGAGCTTTTCCTGCTACGTGTGAGTCACCTAGGCCCCTTCTCCACTCCCGTGCCAGTAGAGCTCTGTTCCACCTGTGTGTCACAGTAAACTTCCTTGCTCATGTGTCACACCAGTCCCTCCCCTACCTGTACGTTACACTGAGAGCCTGCAACATACATGTGTCCCCCTGAGCCCCTCCCCCTCTCATGTGTCCCACTGAGCCCCTTCTTTCATGTGTCAGATTGAGTTACTCACCCACTCGTGTGTGACAGGGAGCCCACCTTCCACCCATGCTTTACAACGAGCCCCTCCCCCATGTGCCATGCTAAGTCCCTCACTCGTTCATGTATTTTGTGGAGTCCATTCCCCAGCCATCCTCTGAGCCTCTGGCTGCATGGGGGCGTGTCCTCAAGCCCGTTGCTGCCCCCCCAGCCTCTTCCTGGCATGGTCTTCTTTCTGGTCTGCAGACCTCAAGTTCCCGGAGGGGAGGGCCTATGGCTGGGCCATCTCTGAGATCCCCTCCTTGGAGGGGAAAGTTATGCCCCCGGTGGGACACTCCCCAGGGGTGGGCCCAGGCCAGAGGTGGAGACAGGGCCTGCCCTGGGGCTTCTCCCACTGATGGGGCAGCGGCTGTGCTCCTGTAGGGAGCCCTCTGAGAGGACCCAGCTCCTAGGACAGACAGGTGGACGTCGGAGAGACAGTGCCCTTTTTTCCTAGGCCTGCCCCTTCTTACTGCCCCTGGAGGAGGGTCTCCTCGAGGGGCCTTAGCCTCTGCCCAGGACTCTCTCATGACCAGGAGGCTGAGGCCCCTCACAGGCCGCTGCTTCCTACTCTCTCCTTAAACCCCGTCTGGAGACATCCCTGGCTCCCCAGCTATTCCTAACCCTGGGTCCCGTGTCTCTCGGCTGGAAGCTGTCAGCAGGTGCCCCCTTCTTCTCCTTGTCCAAGCTTGGTGCCCAAGGGCACTAGACTCATGTCCCCCTGGGCCCTGGCTGCTGACTTTGACTGTCCCGCTAACTTAGGTCCCACGCGTGGCGGGAGGAGACCACACCGAGCCCCTGTGTGACTAGTCATTTGCCCACGAGGCAGCCAAGGCCCCCAGCCAGGACAGGAGGGCCTTCCACCATCCTCCCCTGCCTCCGCCCAGCTTTGCATGTTTCCCCACTTGGCAGCTTCAGGACGTCCTTGTTGAGGCCGGGAAGGCCCTCCTGGTCAGGGGACCGCTTGAGCAAAGGCGGGGCCTTCAGGTGGTGGTGGGAGTGTCATGGTTGCCTCTGTCAGGTGCAGTGTGTTGGAGCGAGATGTGGCACGGGGAAGATGGAGGTCCCATCGCGAGAGGCCTCGATGTTGGCCAAGGAAAGGCCTCCTCCCGCTCAGGACCTTGGATAGAAACCAGAGCTCTGAGGAGTGGACAGCATGTGCTGCTTGGTGGATGGGTGGAGTGGGGGCCGGGCTGTGGGGATGGGCTCTGTGTGATGCTGGCTTCTTGCTCACTTTGGGCACAGGCGAGCACCGCCCTGGTGGGCAGGGAGGGGATTTCAAGCTCCTGTCACACCCCCTAACATGGGAGCCTGTGTCGGGGGGCCTGACAGAGGCTGGACCTGCGGCTGCCTGCAGGAGGGATGGGCATATCAGGATCCGAGTGGTGAGGAGCCACCAGCTGCCGGGGAGTGTGTATTGTTACGTGTTTCCAGAAACAGGCCTATGTGTACCAGGCCTGGAGGCTGGAGCTCTTGGCCATGGGTGGGCTGGGGGGGCTGGGGTGGGCTGGGAAGGGCAGGGGGGTGGCAAAGAGGCTGGCAGCCTCACCTGGTTGGAATCCGGGGCTCCCCTGTGTCCCTGGATGCTGTCAGAGCTCACTGGATGGCAGTGGTCTTGTGGAGGGAGGGGCGACCTGGGCACAGGCGGTTGTGTAACCTGTCTTTTGTCTTGAGTTTCCACCTTTGTTGTGGTGCCATGATGTCATAACCCAGCACCTCATTCAGTACTGACTTTTTTCTTGCTTTCAGGAGAAAAAAGGTTTGTACTGTGTTCTCTAACCTCTTTTTCTAGGAAAGTGGGGACACCATCACCCAGTGTTTTTTTGCCCTGTCAGGAGTTTGTCCTCCTTGGCCTGGGAGCTGCCTCTCTTGTCTGTAAATGGGGATAAAGCCCCTTCTGGCTGGACGGGGGCAGGGGACCCAGTTAGACCAGTGCCCCGCCGTCCACTGTGTCCAGACGCACTGTTGCACCGGCAGCCCCACTGCTCTACGTGTGTGTGAGCGTGCAGGCATGTCACCGTGGATAAGTGTGTGCACCTTTCTGGGCGTCTGGGCTCCCCACTGTAGGGCAGGGCTGGTTGTCTGGTGGCGAATTCTGTTCGACCTTAGCCGAGAGGCCGTCCCGTTGCCCCTCCACCTGCACAGGCCTGGCTGGAAAGAGTGGCTCTCCTGGCAGGTCCTGGGCTGCAGGGATGGGAGGGGTCATCATCCATCCCATCGCCCAGGGCAGCCCATTCCAAGCAGGTTTGCCCTGGAGGTTCAGCCTGTAGGACCCCCCGAGGGTGGGCTGGGCGAGGGGCCAGTGCTGGGCGTGGCCTCCCCACCATGACCCCAAGGCTCTGCTCCAGGGGAGCTCATGCCAAGGGGTTCGGGAACCCCCAGAAGAGTGTCATCTGGGAACAGAGGGGATTTTAGGAATCAGAGGCCCTTGGAGATTGTGTCTCATTGGCCCTGAGACTCCCCTCCCCTCTAACCACACCCCCTATTTGATGATAGGAAAACAGCCCTGAAGACCAGACAGCTGCTAGCCAGGGTCACCCAGCAAGTTGGAGTCAGGGCCGCTAAGGGGGTCTTGGGGTGCTTGGAGATGAGCCCCTGACCTCGACCCACGCGGCTTGCCCATGGCTTCTTGGAGTTGCTGCCAGTGGGTGGACAGACAGACAGGTAGCGTGCCCTTGGCTCCTGGGGCCTCAGTGATGGTGGCTGTTTGTGGGCGTCGTTCCTGGGTCCGTGACTGCACGTGTGCAGGGCGTGGCGGGGATGGAGGGGCCCAGGGTGAGAGGGCGGAGGCCACCGAGGTGGACCCCAGTCCCGGCTCTGTTCTTGACCCCTTCTCAGCCAGCATCAGGTCAACTGCCCTCTCTGGGCCTCGGTTTCCCAAGTTTCTCCTGAATAAGCTGCCTGAGAAGTCCACGCATGGGGGGCGGTGGAGGGCAGGGACTCCGAGTGTGACTTCCTTTGTGACAGGAGCTCCGATGGCTCGGAGCGACGGAGGAGAGGAGGCTGGGAGAGGGGGTGCAGCCGGTCAGCAGGGGGCCAGGGGGGCGGTGAGAAGCCCGGAGGTGTAGCCGAGCCCCCGGCTTTGAACCTGGGGATCCTGACCATGATCTCGCGGTGCTGCCGTCGGGGGTAGATGCCTCAGACAGACGGGTGGGTGGTGAGTGACAGTCGGTCGCTCCTGGGGACCAGTGAGGGCACCGGGCATAACGCCGGGTGGGGCCGGAGAGGGCACGGAACTCTGGGGGATCCGTGAGGGACACGACTTTCCTTAGGGTTGGGGAGGGGCAGGCCTGAGAGGGGGTAGGGAGTCAGGCCCGTGCAGAGCCCCTGACCTTTGAACCTGAGATCTGCTTGGTGGTCTCATGGTGCCACTGTCAGGGGCAGATTCTGTGCCCCAGAGGGCAGACTTAAGGCCCATGCCATGGTGTGTGCGGGCCCACGTGCATGGACATCCGTGTTGGAGCGCCCCCCCCAAGTGGAGGTTCTAGGTCCCCCGCAAGGAGTGGTCCCATGTGGAGGGGTGGCGGATCTGGGAGGTCCAAGGCCGCTGCCGGATGGGTGGGCCCTGAGGCCAGGCAGAGGGACCCTCGGTCAGCATGGACTGGGCTGTGGGCTGAGTGAGCCCTGAGTGCCTGAGTGCCCGGTCACCGCTGTCCTCCCTCCCCGGGACGCCCTCTGCCTTCCCAGGGCAGTGCACCCTCAGAACAGCTTTTCTGCCACTTTTAGGACGGTGGGACCTTGGCCTTCTCCACTAGCGGTGGTGGTGGGGGAATTGCTGAAGCCGAGGTTCCTTGGTTCAAAGACCCTCCGAGTTCGGGGGGCAGGGCACAGCCCGCCCACCCCCATTTCTCGTGTGGGACGAATTGGGACTTGGATTTCTGGGGTCCCTGATCCGGA